>NW_019416493.1:480677-483314 GCF_000390285.2 Anoplophora glabripennis
ACAATTTTCCAGATTTGGATAGGAAAGTATGCGGAACGAATAAATATTTACGAATTTTACCATTATTTATCAATATTTACCCGAATATTGACGAATATTTACTAAAATTTTCAAATATTTACTAATATTTTCTAATATTTATGAATATTTACTAATATTTACAAATATTTACTAATATTTACGAATATTTACAAATATTTACTAGTATTTACTAGCATTTACCAATATTTACGAATATTTACAAATATTTACGATATTTACATCACTTGTACACCATATTTACTAAGTGGTTTACCCCTCGAGTTATCCGTTTATTTTACAAGAATGATAATAATGTGAATGCAGCGCGTGCCGACTATTTTCTTTAATTTAGTGATTTCCATTATTCAATTGTTTTTCTAATACTGTATTATAAAAATTCATAAACAAAAGCTAAAACTTTTGTATTAAAAACATTTTTGTAATTTCAATAATAAACTCACAATAAGTTGTCAGATTATAGTGACTAACCCTGTACAAGCAGAAAAACTGAAAATGCATTATTTTTTGCCATAAATATTGCTTTGCAACAAAGCAGTTGGCCTCATGACTAAAGCATTTTTTTCAAATAACATCCTCACACGAATTTAAATCCTAAATCCTTTTAAAATGCTGAAGATGAAGGACTATGCACAGAAGTAGATAATAGTACAGCTTGACTAAATTAATCTTGTCCGCAAGTTCCAGATGCACAGTGGTTTACCAGACTAGCACCGGAGCTCATTCTCTGTCTGAACTTCGAACGATAAATAGCCCGGTCAAAATAGACATTTCAAATAACGAAAATTCCGACAGAGCTAAATTTTGGTGGAGACCTTGGGTACGCCATTAGAAATAAAGCGTCAAAAGTCCCCATCGATCCCATGTGTGCTAAGTGTGCTAAAAATCAAAGGGTCAAAGGTCAAAATTTGAGGTTTTTGGATTTTTTCGAAAACAATAGGTTTCTCAAAAAAGAAGTTCTTAAAATTATCTACAAAAATGGTCTTTATACATTTTTTTAAGACTCACTATTCCTGAGATATCGCGATTCTAATAGTTGAAGGAGTCACGTTCTACATGATATGCACACATTTCCACACCACCTGTGAGGTAGTGTACTTTGACGCTTTTTTTAACGTGATTTCACCGGTAGGCCTACTCCACGAACTGTTACGACGAAATTTTCAGGGACAATACTCTTTTAACTATGTGATGATTATTATTGATATTGATATTGGTTATTGACTTTAGTTCTGATTTCTTTTGATATTTTAATCTGATTCATACTCTTCAAAGTCGACTTCAACAGTCATGTCTTCTTCGATTTCTTCTTCTTCCTGTTCTTCTTGCTGGATGTTCATAAATTGTTCAAATGAAGATGAATCAGCTGTCTCTTCATCGAAATCACATGGATCTTCGTCTGTTGTATTCAACTGGACATTTGAGCAAGACTGGCTTTGGCAATTAGTACACGCTGGAGAACACAGTAACCTTACTCTTCTACAGCCACATTTAGCACTACAACCTTCTTTGCAATTGCAAAAAATAGTGTTTAGGAGATTTTCCAGAGCAGGTGGAAGTAAAGTTTGAATAGGTTCCAAAGTATTATGTGTTAATTTCCAACCCCAGTCTTCTGGGTTCAGTTGATTGCCTAGTCATGTCTGAACTTGATAGTACACTCGATACAAGTGTTGCTTAGCAGAAGCCGATATTGGAGGAAGACAAGATAATTGTACTTGTTTCTTGTTTCGTGTATTTTTTACAGAAGTTAAATATCTATATTTATCTATACAATCAATTTTTTTTGGAGCTCCTTAACAGCAAGGAGAAAGCGAATTCCTTTTGTGATTATTGTTTGAGGTGAAGAATCAGTTTCTGCAATCAAGCAAATCTTTTTTTCCAAATAATTTTAATACTGATGTTTTCCCCTTCTGAACATTGCTGATGTAGTATCGCAGCCGGTTATCGCATGTAAAAATAAGATATGGTTTTGGCATTTTGGATAAGCAGAAAACTTTTTGAAGAATATATTTCTGTTCGCTATTGAGCCTTTCCAGGTTTTAAAAAGTATATAATTTTATCAACTGAAGTCCTTGCAGTGAGTAGTATTAATAAGTCAACATCTTCACCAACTACAATATTTGTATTTGTTGCATTAAATTATTCTATTGCTGTTTCAATTATAAGGACAACTGCGTCATTTTGACTAAGGGACTGATTTTCTTTTGAGTGTATGTTCTCAGAATAGTATAGTTTATACATATAAGAGACACAAATAGGCATTTTTACTTGCATTAATTGCCTGACTATGTATACCGGGTGTATCTAAATAACACCGAAAAAATTCAAGGGGCGATTCTCCGATGAAAATTAATAGGGGTCTTTGGTATAAAATTTTTTTAAAAAACCCTTCCCTGAAAAGTTACGCCCCTCCTAAAATTACAAAAAAAAATTGTTTTTCTTTTTTATCTTCCACGTACATCAAGCTAAAGAAACCAAACTTGGTGAACATTATCTGTCAATAAAACTACACTTTTTGAATTTTTTTCAACCCTGAACTATTTTTGTAAGGGGTTGAAATAATCAACCCCTATGACATTTTTTCTTATAATTTTTTTT
>NW_019416493.1:486587-494280 GCF_000390285.2 Anoplophora glabripennis
TCGCGAACCAAGGAATTCGAATATCGTAATGCCAACTGTCTAATTTGCTCATATTTTGTTATATACAGTTTATTATTTATGCATTAAATATACTGTATATTTTACTCTATGCTATTGCATTTTTCCAATGAAAAAATTTGTTTACGTATATATTTCAACATTCTGAATATGAATTTATTTAGTTATAATAATTATTACAATTATTTTTAAATAATTTTTGTTCAAACAAATTAATTTATTTTTCTACTTGGAAATTAATTTTTTTCTTAAGTACAGATAAAATTAAGAAAAAATAGTTTTCTAAAATTAAAATTTTTGAAAAAACTAAATTGCAAATTGATAAATGTAACCTAATTGTCTAAAAATAAAAAAAGAGTGTTTAAAAAAATTACTGTGGCCGCCCTAATCTACCGATTTCAATTTTTCAAAAACCATCGGTCTTTTCTATGTGAAAAAATTTTCTAGTATCTAGATGCTTTATTTGAGGCTGTGCAACGTTTTGAAAAATTGGAAAATTTTTTTCAAAAAATTATTTAGCGAAAACTATCGTACCGATTTTAATGAAATTTGGTGTGTTGTTTTATTATACTCTTAAGTTTTTTTTCCAAAATTTGAATGCCCTCGGAGCTATAAAAATATTTAAAAAAAATATCCAAAAAACTTATTGCTATTTTGCAACATCTGTAATGAATTTAAACATTTTTAACCTACAGCGTATTGTGTAAAATTCAGTTCTAAAACTTTTTTCCTGTTCAATATTCTTCCAAAATGCATAGGTACCAAGATATAAGTAAAAACTTAGATAAAATAAGTATTTTTTAAAATTTTTTAAACATTTTAGCAATTTTGAAAATGGTACGGGCCTCGGTAATTCATAAAAAATTGCTTGTCCCCTCTCATATCCACCTCAAAACAAATCCGCCCTGGTCTAGAAGGAATTTGACAATCTTATGATGAGTGTTTCTAAAGGTCAAAAGTAGCTTCCCTATAAATATGAGTTACACCTTTTATTGAATAATATAACACCCTGTAACTTCGGACTAAGGTATATTTGACCCAGTTGTTAATTTTGGTCTATAGATTATCAATATACTGAAAATATACTGAACTCCACAACGTAGGGTTTTTGAATTGCCCAGTTACACGATGTTCCCACGCTACTAAAAACTTTATGAAAGCTTACGAATATCCTTTATTGAATTCTGAGCACCGCATACTTCCCACATTTGACCGCGTCGACTCGTATTTATAATTCTCACATCGCTGTCGCCCAGAAGCCCGCGGAACGAAAGTTTTGCAGTAAAAAATATCGTATTCCTACCCCCGCTTTCATTATAGCCATCTTTCTCTATCGCACGGATTTCTATGACTTACTTTATCGCTCTCACGTAACGGCAGATGGACCATCGGTACTTTCCGACCTTGTAAATAGGGTGAAGTACAGGTAATTTTCTCATGTATTTATTTAAATATGCATATAATATAAAGCCTCCATTAATAACTAATTTTCCAGACAGAAGATACCTGCCGAGGTCTCCTTCTTGTCATTTTCAGTCCTACTTCGGACTCTCTTCATCTGCGTATCTGGCGGACTAATATTAGTACGTAGCAACCTAAGAGGACTATTTTGAAGATGGTAAGAACAATAATTTCAACAATGACGTATTTACTACAAACTAGACACCTACTACTTCTGATTCGTATTTAACATTTTGTGGATTTTTACCAGCATCAATATTAATTTCTCACTTCGTACATAAGAAACGTACCTCCAGTCTAAAAAGGCGCCCCAGTCAAGTGAATACAACAAAGCTAATTTACACTTTCTTATCGCACAATAAGGCTGATGACCCGCTGCTTCCGAGAACGAAGATAAGGCCTAGGCCGTAACCGTACAGGTGGCAACAAATTTAAATTAGGGTAATACGTCTCTATAAAACCGTACCACTCGGAGGATGCCTACTTATAAAACTTGGATTGTGTTCCGAGGGCTGTAAATCACCGGATTTTATGAGTGGGTATGTAGTTAGGCAAAACGCGCGCCGGTTACTGGCCCGTGAGAAAATTTAGGAGCGAGGATAAAGTTTTCGGGATGTTGTACAGGACGATCTAGGTATAGTTCCTTCCAGTGGAACGCGAGATAGTTCACAAAGTCGCTAGAGATCGGACAGCTTTTCCGCCTTAGGGCCGGTTTATTACATAAATTTTAATTATATTTTAACTGAAGCTAGTTTGGTTGCTAAGGTATCAGACAGTTTGCTAGCTGTTGCTAAGGGATTTAGTTAAATCCAGTTTAAACGTTCTCTGATAAATCGAACCTCAGATAAACAGGAGACAAATTTTATTATTTAAAGTAGTTTTTATTCATTTCCGAAAGTCTGTCATTATTCTTCTTAAGTTATGGTAAGAGAAATAAAATTATTGAGTGGTAAATCCAAGGAAGCACTCGCAAAAGTCACAAAAGATCTGACAGCAAGACAGCCGCCTACTTAAATATTCCTCAGCAAAAACCTGGATTGTTCACCGGCATGCCAGGGCAGGGATTAGGGTGCCGCTAGATGCGTATCGAATAAACTGATCGATGCGCAGCTTCAGATCAAAGGCACAAATGTACAATGATGCGAATAGCCAGATTAGTAAAATGTGAAGTAGTTGCTTCTTTCCACCATTAGTAAAAATAGCAAAAACTTCGACTATTTTAGATATACACCTGTGACCGAGATAAATGTTGAATGGTAATTTTCGTCTTTGAAATGGGTTTTTACCGATCGCCAGAGAGATTAACCGCGCAACACATAGGGCAACTGTAAAGGGTCTAAGTGCCAAAAACAAAATGTTGATATAATCAATAAAAACTGAATAAAAGTCAAAAATTTATTTAGCAAACGTTTATTAAGTACATGTGTTTAATGGAAAACGGAAAACATGCTTTTCGACAAAAATTATAAGCAAAGTAACTTCCTATAATAAAAATTTCACATTTCCTGGGTTATTTTGCTCAGCTAAACCGTTTTCTTCAATCTGAAGTAACTTATTATAGTAGAGTTGCTGTTGTGGATTATTTAGATAAGGAATCGTGATTCGAAAATACTTCTTTTTATTTCCCGATACTTTACTTTCTGGTGTCACCTTCATTATGTTTAAAGAAAGCTAAAGTTTTCTCTTTCTTTAAAGTAATAACTTCCACTCCTTGAACATCAGAAAATGAAGTTTATATCTTAACACGTGTAGGATTAGTTGTTTCGATTGTCCACAATTTGCCATATCAATAATACTAAAAAGTGGGGTATATCTTGTTGATTGAACTCTTGCATGGAGGTCTGAGGGAATTTTTTCAAGTATTATCTTTTTCTATATGTTTTGTAGGCCTTTACTGCCTTTACTGATTTTCTTCCATTTTATTGCATATAAGTAAATCGACATATTGTTGGACACAGGTCCTTTCTTAGGAAAAAGCTTGCTCACATACAAATACAGATATCTATGATTAGCTCCTAAAACTTTAAATATTAATATTGGCACTTGGAACTTTTCATAGGACATAAAGCATGGTACCTACTTACAACATTTCTATGTCAAAAACTAAAAATTTTAAGAAAAATTTCACGTAGGCCCTTTTTAATTTTCACTCTTCAACTGTTAATTTATTTTCTTTTCTTTCCTTATGGGTAAGAAATTATTTTGTTTCGCTGGTACTTATTATTATATACTATACATATATATGTTATTGTAAGTTCCAAAAAATAGACACTGCCCTTTTTTTTTCATACTATTATGCAAATACTTGCATACTTAATGTAATGTAATGTAATATAATGTAAAGTGTGTATTTTCAAGAGACACTAATGAGAGATGGAAAATCAGCTCTTCTAGTTCAAAATAGCCCATATTTCTAAGAAAAAGGAACAGTTACCAGTTCTTCTGATACCGTTAAGTCGATCAAAGTCAAACTCATCAGCTGACTTGATCAATAAAACAATTAAATTACCAATGCCGTTATCACACTGTATTATTTCGTTGCCTTGACAATGCTCTAAACAAGGTTAGCAAAAAATGTACCAATTAAAATGGCGTGATTTTAACTATTACAGTTGTGATTAAATATTATAATGATTATTTTCTCATTTAATAGACGGAAGAGGAAACTTCCTCGTTGGGTTTTTACACGGTGTTGGTAACATAATTTGGTCCGAAACTGTAGCATCAGTTTTAATGAGTTTCAACGTTTAAACAAGAGCAAACCAGCGACGTTTATTCTTCCTCCTCCACTTATGCCAGGTGGCCAAATAAATAAGAGAAAAAGTGAAGATATATTATTTGATGTCCCAGTCGTTTACATGTTCGACTAAGACTATTATATTGATAAATGGACGCAAGAGCAATGATAAATTGTCGTCTCAATAAAATAATTACCCAGGCGAACACTTAACTTGTAAATAGGTTTGATAAATTGCCTATTGTTGTCAAACCAACGGTTCGAGCACCTGGACGCAAAGCTATTGACGAAATTTAGAAAAATAGACCTAATCGTTTGGGGAATAAGTCAAAATGTACAGAAACGATAAAAGTTAAAACCTGGAGGATGACTAGTGTAGCCTGAGCAGACATATTATATGAAACGACTGTTTTTTTTATGAAATGTATGTAGGTACAGTTTTTTTCAAAGAAAAAAAATTGTGCGTATAAATTTGATGTTTTCTTAGTTAACCACAACTTAGCAGTTACAGAAAAATAACGTAATAAAATGGCGGTGATAACCTGTTTATGGACTTTATAAGGTACTTCAACACTCATAACAGGACTTGTATTATACAAGTCTCATATTCCGTTATTTGTTCAAATCTAAAAATATTTACTTTTTCAGATAACAGAAAATTTAATCCAACAGTCAACTGGATGAAACTACGATTTAGATAATGATGGAATAATTTTATATTGGGTCGCAATGACTAATTTTAAATATACCCTACCATAAAATTGGATACCTACAACAGCTTGCTTAGATCAAATCTGCATTTTACTTTTCAAAAGTAAATTTACCATCGACTTACAAGAAAATGTAACGCTTTCACTTGATACTTTTTGCTGCATTGCAAATGCGCTTTAAATTAGTAACAAAAATACTGTGTTCAGCAGCAAGGGTTGATTTGGCAAGAGGTTTCTAGAAGGTTTGCCAAATTTTAGTATTTTATGTGGACTATAATAATTTGCTTAGACCTAAGTTATGCTTCTTTCTCGTCGCTATGGTTTCTTTTTCTTAAAATAATTTACGAGATAATGATATAAAAGTATATATCATAAGGCTGATTCTACACGATGCGACATTATATCGTGCTACAAATTTGCTTTACATTGCTAATAAATACAAATAGTAAGGTGTTCTCATTCCAAAGTTTGAATTTAGCTAAAGTAAGCTCGAGTATCAACATCAATTGCAACTGTAAATATTTTGTAGAATTTGTAAAATTTTGATTCTGTTATAAATCATCATGAATATACCCGTAGGTACTATAAGAGAGAAAAATAGTTTTTTATTTTTAGTTTTTTTAAATTTTTTAAAAATATTAACAACATTTTTCAAAGATTATTATCTAATAAGTGCCATATTGAATTTGTTAGAAGAGAATATTTTTCTTCACTTTTCGATGATGTATCTATCATAAGTTCAAAATTCAATAATAACGAAAACATAAAAAGAAGAAAATGTTATCCTGATATCTGTTCACAGTATAGGTAATTATTTATAGAAATATTTTAAAAAGTCATAAAAATATAAAAGTTGCAGATCATCGGAAAAAACACCAATTTTTTTTAATATCTGGAGAATCCAAACTGATAGAGCAGGTGGGCAAGAACCATCGAATTAGACTCCAGACTATGTCATAAATGTATTCGTAAATATAATTTAAAAAAACTTAATCATAAAAAGTTATTTTACATTATCACTAGTCTTTTTCTGAACAAACTGATTATCTTTGTAAGAAAATTTGTTAAAATGTTAACTTTTATCATCAGGTTATTTAGCTCAATGAAGTAAACTCAAAAGGAGCAGAAAAATTTCTAAATTTTTTTAGTGATTTTTGAAAAGCTGTAACTTCGTGTATAATGGTCGTATCAAGACAAAAAAAAAGAAGCATTTGAAGCTTGAGGCACAATCTAAAGAAATAATGCAAGGCAAATATTTTATTTTCTAGTTTGCAAATATTGCGAAAAGTATCAATGTTTGTAGGTTTTTTTAACTCAATACATGCCCATGAGTAAATTTTGAAATCGATCGGTAGAACCGTTTCCTTTCCTAAATCATCAGTTTTATAAAAAATTAAAGGAGCAACTTTATTGATCCTAAACATCAATTAATAATTAAAATGAAACAATTTTTTTGCGTCATTTTTCTCACAATTTTGCGTTAAATCAAATATCGAAAAAATCACTAAAAAAATTTTGAAATTATTCTGCTCCTTTGATTTTTTTGCTAAGTATATTATACATGCTTCCTCATTTTTACTATCACATATATTTGTTTATATTTTATACAAAAGTTGCAGTTACAAAATAAAATTATGGTACTTAATAATTCCTTGCTGTGCTCTGTAAAACGTCAATTCGAAAAATATATGCGAAATATGCTGCAATGGTTTTCACTTGAGCAAATGACGGAAAAGCCTAATAATATCTTGAAATTTAACGTAAATAATAAAAAGCTACCAAAATATTTGCAAGGGTGTTTAGTTACAAGGAGCAAATTTCAATCGTACAATGTGAGACCGAAATATAGTTATAATCTCGGTTATAATATTAATTTAATAAAACTTTTCAATTAATAGCCTCACAAATTTAAGGCCTTGTACAATGTAGAGAAATTTTCCACAGTTCTTTCGATAAATTGTTATCTTATTATTATCTTATTATCGTGTGTTTTTACCGTTAATTTATTTTTAATACCAAGTGTAATGTATCTTGTGTGTTTTTAATTTTTTGTATGGCACCATTTATAAAATACAGAGGTAATGGCACGGAATAGCTAAACAGCTAATAATAAAGCACCACAAAATAACTTAACTAAAAATCAATAAATCTTGAACTTTTATTAAAAGCTAGAAACAAGGTACCTATCTGAAAAGATGTGCTTAAAATTTATAGAAAACACACCTACTTTAGGTTACCAGCAACATATGATTGACTGTTTTTAAAAAATATTCTTTTTCAGCCGATAAATATTAATATCTTAGGGAAAATACTCCCGAAAAAGGTAAATTACTAAATATTTTGGTCTGCCCAATCCATAGGAACATAGTTTCAGAGGTAAACTCCAACTATACTTGCAGGTGCAGATGAAGAAGTTTTAAAGTCGAATAGGCATGGTGGATGACAGACATCGATTGTGGTAGAATAATACATAGAAAACTACATTTTTTAATTGCGTAAGTGCTTATAAAGACTGTTTTACCCCTAGTCCAGAGATATGAGGAAAATAAATGACCTGTTGAGTAGCCAAGGATCTGTAAAGTTTTTCATACAATTTGGGTGAATTTTAGTATAACGATAATTTTTATTATAATGTGAAAGTAACCAACTTAATAAGGGAATTAAAAAACCTTTAAAATGGTGGTTTTTAAAATTCGATACGATAATTTGTTGCTCGGGAAATTGCAAAAAACTGTCAAAGTTTGATTATTACTAAATAAACAATAAG
>NW_019416493.1:494572-497957 GCF_000390285.2 Anoplophora glabripennis
TTTTTTTCCAAATAATTTTAATACTGATGTTTTACCCCTTCTGAACATTGCTGATGTAGTATCGCAGCCGGTTATCGCATGTAAAAATAAGATATGGTTTTGGCATTTTGGATAAGCAGATAAACTTTTTGAAGAATATATTTCTGTTCGCTATTGAGCCTTTCCAGGTTTTAAAAAGTATATAATTTTTTCAATTGGAGTCCTTGCAGTGAGTAGTATTAATAAGTCAACATCTCCACCAACTACAATAGTTGTATTTGTTGCATTAAATTGTTCTATTGCTGTTTCAATTATAAGGACATCTGCGTCATTTTGACTAAGGGACTGATTTTCTTTTGAGTGTATGTTCTCAAAATAGTATAGTTTATACATATAAGAGACACAAATAGGCATTTTTTACTTGCATTAAGTGCCTGACTATGTACGAGTATATACGTTGCATATATGTGCATATGTAGAACTCCTTCAACTTTTAGAATCGTGATATCTCAGGAATGGTGGTTCTTAGAAAAAAAAGTATAAGGGTCATGTTTGTAGATAATTTTCAGATCTATAATTTTTGTCAGAGCTACTCTTTTGATAAAACTTACCGTTTTCGAAAAAAATCCAAAAAAAAACTCAAATTTTGACCTTCGACCACGAATAACTTTTTTAGCACACATGGGATCGATGAGAACTTTTGACACTTTATTTTTAATGGTGTACCCAAGGTCTCCACCAAAATTTAGCTCTGTCGGCATTTTTGTTATTTGACTACTATTTTTATGACTAATTTGACCGGACTAAAACATGAGTCATTAAATAGGATCAAGATACATAATTCTGCTTTGAAATAGGTAGATATAAATAGGGTTAAGTACAGGTAATTTTCTCATGTATTTAAATATGCATATAATATAAACCCTTCATTAATAACTAATTTTCCAGACTGAAGATACCTGCCGAGGTCTCCTTCTTGTCATTTTCAGTCCTACTCTCTTCATCTGCGTATCTCGCGAACTAATATTATTACGTAGCAACCTAAGAGGACTATTTTGAAGATGGTAAGAACAATAATTTCAACAATGACGTATTTACTACAAACTAGACACCTACTACTTCTGATTCGTATTTAACATTTTGTGGATTTTTACCAGCATCAATATTAATTTCTCACTTCGTACATTAGAAACGTACCTCCAGTCTAAAAAGGCGCCCCAGTCAAGTGAATACAACAAAGCTAATTTACACTTTCTTATCGCACAATAAGGCTGATGACCCGCTGCTTCCGAGAACGAAGATAAGGCCTAGGCCGTAGCCGTACAGGTGGCAACAAATTTAAATTAGGGTAATACGTCTCTATAAAACCGTACCACTCGGAGGATGCCTACTTATAAAACTTGGATTGTGTTCCGAGGGCTGTAAATCACCGGATTTTATGAGTGGGTATGTAGTTAGGCAAAACGCGCGCCGGTTACTGGCCCGTGAGAAAATTTAGGAGCGAGGATAAAGTTTTCGGGATGTTGTACAGGACGATCTAGGTATAGTTCCTTCCAGTGGAACGCGAGATAGTTCACAAAGTCGCTAGAGATCGGACAGCTTTTCCGCCTTAGGGCCGGTTTATCATATAAATTTTAATTACAATTTAACTGAAGCTGGTTTGGTTGCTAAGGTATCAGACAGTTCACTAGATGTTGCTAAGGGATTTAGTTAAATCCAGTTTAAACATTCTCTGATAAATCGAACCTCAGATAAATAGGAGACAAATTTTATTATTTAAAGTAGTTTTTATTCATTTCCGAAAGTCTGCCATTATTCTTCCTAAGTTATCGTAAGAGAAATAAAATTATTGAGTGGTAAATCCAAGGAAGCACTCGCAAAAGTCACAAAAGATGTGACAGCAAGACAGCCGCCAACTTAAATATTCCTCAGCAAAAACCTGGATTGTTCACCGGCACGTCAGGCCGACAGGGCAGGGATTAGGGTGCCGCTAGATGCGTATCGAATAAATTGATCGATGCGCGGCTTCAGATCAAAGGCAGACATGTACAATGACGCGAACAGTGAGATTAGTAAAATGTGAAGTAGTTGCTTCTTTCCACCATTAGTAAAAATAGCAAAAACTTCGACTATTTTGGATATGCGCCTGTGACCAAGATAAATGTTGAATGATCATTTTCGTCTTTAAAATGAATTTTTACCGATCGCCAGAGACGATTGACCGCGCAACACATAGGAAAACTGTAAAGGGTCTAAGTGCCAAAAACAAAATGTTGATATAATCAACAAAAACTGAATAAAAGTCAAACACTTATTTAACAAACGTTTATTAAGTACATGTGTTTAATGGAAAAAGGAAAACATGCTTTTAGACAAAAATTATAAGCAAAGTAACTTCCTATAATAAAAATTTCACATTTCCTGGGTATTGTACTAGATGTAGTTACAGGCGAGAAATTTCTAAAGCCAAACGGATCGCTAATGATAATTTCATAAATAACGCCAGCAACCTACAAACGGCTATGTGGAGCATTATTAATGATCATAAACCGAAACCTAAATCATCTGCTGAATGTAAGATTGATCCCCAAGCANTTTTTTTTGTAGTTTTAGGAGGGGCGTAACTTTTCAGGGAAGGGTTTTTTAAAAAAATATTATACCAAAGACCCCTATTAATTTTCATCGGAGAATCGCCCCCTGAATTTTTTCGGTGTTATTTAGATACACCCTGTATACGTTGGATATATGTACATATCGTGTAGAACGTGACTCCTTCAACTTTTAGAATCGGGATATCTCAGGAATGGTGGTTCTTAGAAAAAAAGCCATTTTTCAGATCTATAATTTTTGTCAGAGCTACTTTTTTTATATAAAACTTACCGTTTTCGAAAAAAATCCAAAAACCTCCAATTTTGACCTTTGACCACGAATAACTTTTTTAGCACACATGGGATCGGTGGGCACTTTTGACACTTTATTTTTAATGGTGTACCCAAAGTCTCCACCAAAATTTAGCTCTGTCGGAATTTTTATGACTAATTTGACCGGACTAAAACAACAGGATCATTAAACAGGATCAAGATACATAATCTGCTTTGAAATAGGTAGATATACAGGTTCGGAAAGTACCGATGGTCCATCTGCCGTTACGTGCGAGCGATAAAGTAAGACATAGAAATCCATGTGATAGAGAAGGATGGCTATAATGAAGGCGTCTCATAGTCTCCGCCCGTTTCGCCCTTCCACAAATAAGATCCACTTCTTATTTGTGGAAGGGCGAAATGGGCGATGACTATTAAACGCCATCATTATAGCCATCTTTCTCTATCGCACGGATTTCTATGACTTACTTTATCGCTCTCACGTAACGGTCGATGAACCATGGGGACTTTCCGACCCTGTATAT
>NW_019416493.1:500087-538433 GCF_000390285.2 Anoplophora glabripennis
GTGGAGTCATTTCTAACAAATAGACTTCAATATGTTTATCTTAATGGCAAGAATTCTGACAAAATGGCCATCAAGTATGGTGTCCCACAGGGATCCGTATTGGGACCTGTGCTGTTCCTTATATACATAAACGATTTGCCAAATAGTGATAATCACTGTAACTTTATTCTCTTCGCAGATGACACGACAGTTATAAACACTGAAAATAATTACGATAGTTTGAAAGATAACGTTTTGATATCTCACCATAGTATCAGACAGTGGTTTAGTGCAAACAGATTATTCCTAAACAATGACAAAACATCGTCAGTTCTGTTCTCATTACGCTACGTGGGGGATGAGATGGCTAATTACACCCCTCAGGCCAAGTTTCTTGGGGTTTGTATTGACCAGAGGATGACTTGGGAGGCCCACGTCACTGAGCTTTCCAAGAAACTATCTAGAATCATTTTTCTTATAAGAAGTCTTTCCGATTCTGTCTCGACGGCAACTTTATTGACAGCCTACTACGCAGTTTTTCATTCTAATATGATTTACTCAATATTTAATTGGGGTCACTCCTGCCATGCAGAAAAAATTTTTAGTCTACAACGAAGGTGTATACGAATCATTGCCGGGCTTCAGTATAGAGCTGACTGTAGGAAGCAGTTTGTTAGATACGGCGTTCTCACTCTGCCTTGTGTATTTATTCTTGAATGCCTTGTTTTCATTAGAGAACATCTGATCAGTTTTGAGTCAAACAATTCATTTCATGAATATTCAACCAGGAATAAAAACCAAATCAGGCACAACTTTCTGCGATTGAACAGAGCTAGAAATGGGACAAATCATTATTGCATTAGATTTTATAACAAATTACCAGTCAATGTCAAAAATCTATGCCCAATTCATTATAAAGGTGTCTTGAAAAACTTTCTTAAATTGAATGCATTTTATACACTTGATGAATTTTTAAATCATAATTTTGCTAATCTAATTTTAAATTGTAAGTCGATTGTAAGTCGAAAATGTTTGTATTTTATAGTTGTCTGTACTTTATGTACTTTATGATTGTTTTTATAATATGATGTGCTTCTCTTCGAATTGTATTTTAATTGTATGCTTTGGCCATGTTTTTCTTTGAGGTGTGTAAACATTTTTCTTATGTAATAACACCAATAAATGCTTACTTACTTACTTACTTACTTACTTACTTACTTACTTACTATTTTGCTCAGCTAAACCGTTTTCTTCAATCTGAAGTAACTTATTATAGTAGAGTTGCTGTTGTGGATTATGTAGATAAGGAATCGTGATTCGAAAATACTTCTTTTTATTTCCCGATACTTTACTTTCTGGTGTCACCTTCATTATGTTTAAAGAAAGCTAAAGTTTTCTCTTTCTTTAAAGTAATAACTTCCACTCCTTGAACATCAGAAAATGAAGTTTATATCTTAACACGTGTAGGATTAGTTGTTTCGATTGTCCACAATTTGCCATATCAATAATACTAAAAAGTGGGGTATATCTTGTTGATTGAACTCTTGCATGGAGGTCTGAGGGAATTTTTTCAAGTATTATCTTTTTCTATATGTTTTGTAGGCCTTTACTGCCTTTACTGATTTTCTTCCATTTTATTGCATATAAGTAAATCGACATATTGTTGGACACAGGTCCTTTCTTAGGAAAAAGCTTGCTCACATACAAATACCGATATCTATGATTAGCTCCTAAAACTTTAAATATTAATATTGGCACTTGGAACTTTTCATAGGACATAAAGCATGGTACCTACTTACAACATTTCTATGTCAAAAACTAAAAATTTTAAGAAAAATTTCACGTAGGCCCTTTTTAATTTTCACTCTTCAATTTATTTTCTTTTCTTTCCTTATGGGTAAGAAATTATTTTGTTTCGCTGGTACTTATTATTATATACTATACATATATATGTTATTGTAAGTTCCAAAAAATAGACACTGCCCTTTTTTTTTCATACTATTATGCAAATACTTGCATACTTAATGTAATGTAATGTAATATAATGTAAAGTGTGTATTTTCAAGAAACACTAATGAGAGGTGGAAAATCGGCTCTTCTAGTTCAAAACAGTTCATATTTCTAAGAAATAGGAACACTTACCAGTTCTTTTGATACCGTTAAGTCCATCAAAGTCAAACTCATCAGCTGACTTGATCAATAAAACAATTAAATTACCAATGCCGTTATCACACTGTATTATTTCGTTGCCTTGACAATGCTCTAAACAAGGTTAGCAAAAAATGTACCAATTAAAATGGCGTGCTTTTAACTATTACAGTTGTGATTAAATATTATAATGACTATTTTCTCATTTAATAGACGGAAGAGGAAACTTCCTCGTTGGGTTTTTACTGATAATCATTTGTTTGATTCATTTTTTGCACCTTCACGGTGTTGGTAACATAATTTGGTCCGAAACTGTAGCATCAGTTTTAATGAGTTTCAACGTTTAAACAAGAGCAAACCAGCGACGTTTATTCTTCCTCCTCCACTTATGCCAGGTGGCCAAATAAATAAGAAAAAGTGAAGATATATTATTTGATGTCCCAGTCGTTTACATGTTCGACTAAGACTATTATATTGATAAATGGACGCAAGAGCAATGATAAATTGTCGTCTCAATAAAATAATTACCCAGGCGAACACTTAACTTGTAAATAGGTTTGATAAATTGCCTATTGTTGTCAAACCAACGGTTCGAGCACCTGGACGCAAAGCTATTGACGAAATTTAGAAAAATAGACCTAATCGTTTGGGGAATAAGTCAAAATGTACAGAAACGATAAAAGTTAAAACCTGGAGGATGACTAGTGTAGCCTGAGCAGACATATTATATGAAACGACTGTTTTTTTTATGAAATGTATGTAGGTACAGTTTTTTTCAAAGAAAAAAAATTGTGCGTATAAATTTCTTGTTTTCTTAGTTAACCAAAACTTAGCAGTTACAGAAAAATAACGTAATAAAATGGCGGTGATAACCTGTTTATGGACTTTATAAGGTACTTCAACACTCATAACAGGACTTGTATTATACAAGTCTCATATTTGTTCAAATCTAAAAATATTTACTTTTTCAGATAACAGAAAATTTAATCCAACAGTCAACTGGATGAAACTACGATTTAGATAATGATGGAATAATTTTATATTGGGTCGCAATGACTATTTTTAAATATACCTTACAATAAAATTCGATACCTAAACAGCTTGCTTACATCAAATCTGCATTTTATTTTTCAAAAGGAAGTTTACCATCGACTTACAAGAAAATGTAACGCTTTCACTTGATACTTTTTGTTGCATTGCAAATGCGATTTAAATTAGTAACAAAGATACTGTGTTCAGCAGCAAGGGTTGATTTGGCAAGAGGTTTCTAGAAGGTTTGCCAAATTTTAGTATTTTATGTGGACTATAAAAATATGCTTAGACCTAAGTTATGCTTGTTTCCCGTCGCTATGGTTTCTTTTTCTTAAAATAATTTACGAGATAATGATATAAAAGTATATATCATAAGGCTGATTCTACACGATGCGACATTATATCGTGCTACAAATTTGCTTTACATTGCTAATAAATACAAATAGTAAGGTGTTCTCATTCCAAAGTTTGAATTTAGCTAAAGAAAGCTCGAGTATCAATATCTATTGCGACTGTAAATATATGATGACTTCATATTACAAATTTGTAGAATTTGTAAGATTTTGATTCTGTTATAAATCATCATGAATATACCCGTAGGTACTATAAGAGAGAAAAATAGTTTTTTATTTTTACAGTTTTTTTAAATTTTTTAAAAATATTAACAACATTTTTCAAAGATTATTATCTAATAAGTGCCATATTGAATTTGTTAGAAGAGAATATTTTTCTTCACTTTTCGATGATGTATCTATCATAAGTTCAAAATTCAATAATAACGAAAACATAAAAAGAAGAAAATGTTATCCTGATATCTGTTCACAGTATAGGTAATTATTTATAGAAATATTTTAAAAAGTCATAAAAATATAAAAGTTGCAGATCATCGGAAAAAACACCAATTTTTTTTAATATCTGGAGAATCCAAACTGATAAAGCAGGTGGGCAAGAACCATCGAATTAGACTCCAGACTATGTCATAAATGTATTCGTAAATATAATTTAGAAAAACTTAATTAATCATAAAAAGTTATTTTACATTATCACTAGTCTTTTTCTGAACAAACTGATTATCTTTGTAAGAAAATTTGTTAAAATGTTAACTTTTATCATCAGGTTATTTAGCTCAATGAAGTAAACTCAAAAGGAGCAGAAAAATTTCTAAATTTTTTTAGTGATTTTTGAAAAGCTGTAACTTCGTGTATAATGGTCGTATCAAGACAAAAAAAAAGAAGCATTTGAAGCTTGAGGCACAATCTAAAGAAATAATGCAAGGCAAATATTTTATTTTCTAGTTTGCAAATATTGCGAAAAGTATCAATGTTTGTAGGTTTTTTAACTCAATACATGCCCATGAGTAAATTTTGAAATCGATCGGTAGAACCGTTTCCTTTCCTAAATCATCAGTTTTATAAAAAATTAAAGGAGCAACTTTATTGATCCTAAACATCAATTAATAATTAAAATGAAACAATTTTTTTGCGTCATTTTTCTCACAATTTTGCGTTAAATCAAATATCGAAAAAATCACTAAAAAAATTTTGAAATTATTCTGCTCCTTTGATTTTTTTGCTAAGTATATTATACATGCTTCCTCATTTTTACTATCACATATATTTGTTTATATTTTATACAAAAGTTGCAGTTACAAAATAAAATTATGGTACTTAATAATTCCTTGCTGTGCTCTGTAAAACGTCAATTCGAAAAATATAAGCGGAAAATGCCGCAATGGTTTTCACATGAGCAAATGACCGAAATCTTAAAATTTTACGGAAATCATAAAAAGATATCAAAACATTTGCAAGGGTGTTTAGTTACAAGGAGCAAATTTCAATCGTACAATGTGAGACCGAAATATAGTTATAATCCCGGTTATAATATTAATTTAATAAAACTTTTCCATTAATAAGCCTGACAAAGTTAAGACCTTGTACAATGCAGAGAAATTTTCCACATTTCTTTCGATAAATTGTTATCTTATTATTATCTTATTATCGTGTGTTTTTACCGTTAATTTATTTTTAATACCAAGTGTAATGTATCTTGTGTGTTTTTAATTTTTTGTATGGCACCATTTATAAAATACAGAGGTAATGGCACGGAATAGCTAAACAGCTAATAATAAAGCACCACAAAATAACTTAACTAAAAATCAATAAATCTTGAACTTTTATTAAAAGCGAGAAACGAGGTAGGTATCTGAAAAGATGTGCTTAAAATTTATAGAAAATACACTAACTTTAGGTTACCAGCAACACATGATTGACTGTTTTTAAATGAAAAATATTCTTTTTCAGCAGATAGATATTAATATCTTAGGTAAAATACCCCCGAAAAAGGTAAATTGCTAAATAATTTGGTCTGCCCAATCTATAGGAACATATTAGTCATAGTTTTAGAGGTAAACTCCAACTATACTTGCAGATGCAGATTAAGAAGTTTTAAAGACATCGATTGTGGTAGAATAATACATAGAAAACTACATTTTTTAATTGCGTAAGTGCTTATAAAGACTGTTTTACCCTTAGTCCAGGGATATGAGGAAAATAAATGACCTGATGGTGACTGTTGAGTAGCCAAGGATCTGTAAAGTTTTTCATACAATTTGGGTGAATTTTAGTGCATAACCGACACACCATCAGGTGAGGTTTTTTAATAATTAACAATAAAAGGTCTAAAATAACCCAAAATATCATTGTTTTGCCTACAAGAAAAAAGCGATAATTTTTGTTATAATGTGAAAGTAACCAACTTGTAGGGAATAAAAAACCTTTAAAATGGTGGTTTTTAAAATTCGATACGATAATTTGTTGCTCGGGAAATTGCAAAAAACTGTCAAAGTTTGATTATTACTAAATAAACAATAAGATTTGCAAAAGTCAACCTACAACTTTCATATTGCATAAATAGTTGACTTTTATAGTCCTTATTATGTGATTAAAATTTCAGACCGATTCATCCAATAGTTTTTGCAAAATTCTAAATGTTTATCCCGGAGGCATTATTTTTGCAATAACTTGATACGCAAAATTATCAAGATATTTTAATTTTGCGGGTGTCATATGAAAGAGAAAGACTTCTTTTATTGGAAGAAATTATTTTATTGTAAAAAAATTGTTTTTTACCACTGCAAAAACGAACCACCAAATCCCGTCCATGTTTAAACAAATTATTCAATTATTTAAATGTCAATTTATTAATAAGAAAAAAATTGAAACTATATCTATAACTTCCCGCCAAAATAACTCCGAAAATGTTGATAATTAAGAATTTTTTTTTGGTAAAAGTTTAAACAAAATCCTTAATAAAAAATGATATTTTGGGTTATTTTAGACCTTTTATTGTTAATTATTAAAAAACCTCACCTGATGATGTGTCGGTTTTGCACATATTATACTAAAATTCACCCAAATTGTACGAAAAACTTTATAGATCCTTGGCTACTCAACAGTCACGGCATTTTCCTCATATCCATGGACTAACTGGAAATGAAAAAAAAAATATGACTTTTCTCGCGATTTTTCGTTGTTTTAATATCTTATACACCAAGAACAATATATCAGTGTCCATTTTAAACCGAGTGACATTAAAAAAAAAAATCGGAATCCCGACCGGACCTTCCGCTACCCCATTTTTAATTAGCAGTTAATTTCGAGTGTTAAACCAATATCTAATTTTCTTTTTTTATTGGACAAGTGAGTTTAAAAAGCAATTACCTCTCCCTATCCGTAACATAATTGCAGTTCCCTTTCAGGAAAAAATCACCCCCGTTACTTCACAGAATAACCGTTCTCCACCCCCGGCCGTGTCGTAATTGGTTTCGCCACCCCTACCCTCCCCCATAAGGTCGTTCTGATTGTAATATTGTAAAGCAATACAGCTTATAATATAATAACGTTAAATTTATGAATTTAATCGTGTGTGTTGTAGCTCTCTCGGCTGGGGCTGAAATGTGTCACTAGATTTAAATTAAAGTGAAGTATAGGCCCGCGAGCTGATGCCGTGTTTTCTCAAAGAAAGGCGAGTAATTTTTATAGGCCCATATGAGGGTTCTAATCCCTTCAAATTTCCCACATGCAGCACCACTTCTTGTTTAATTGTAATAAAAAGAATATGCAGAATGGTTTTTAAAAAACTCTACATGTTACATTCTGGCTTAGCAATAACCATATAATGCTTAAAATTATCAACATTGATACTAATAAATGGAATATTTTATTAAAATTACAACCCACTACATATAAAACGGATTTCAAACAAAAAAATGTAAATTAAATTGAAATTGAAGGAAGAAAGGAGCATAATACATTCGAAAAAAAATGTTATCTTTTCCTCAAATATGAAGCAATTTGTTTGTAGTAAACCAAGTGTAAAAATTGAGGTCAAAATTCTTGTAATATTAAGAATTTTGGATGAAATAAAACAAACCAATGGGCAAATAACAGCTTATCGCAATAAACTGCTCGATAAAAGACATTAATAAAAGGAAGAAATAATGAAGGGCCAAGATTTGAAATCTGAGGGACCACTAATTGGTAAAAAGACACATTTTTGACAAGTATTTGATTACAGTGTCAAGAAAAATACACTGTTTTACTAGGAGCCCATTTGTTTCATTAGTTCCACAACAAAAGTTCCCTCCTAATCCTAGACCCAAATACTATTTCGCAGAATTCGACCCTTCCGTTTCACTCCAACTGATCTCCTATCATTTCTCTTTCGTTATGGAATTATGTGGCTCTATCAGTGGCACCATTTTTAAGAAATAATCTCTTCTTCAGAAAAGATCTCAGGTACACGCAAGCGTATCCATCGTTGGAAAAATATAAAATATATCCACATCGTATACAATGTTTTTTAGATCATATACCTCTTTAATGTCTGTACTATTGACTTAGGATGCAGTGTGAAGTACATTTCACCTATTAACATTTAAATAATTGGCCCTAATGCAGACCCTTGAGGTGTATTTAAGGCAGATTTCAATTTAAGAAATAATTACTTGTACTTAAACTAACACGGTATTTAAGGTTAATACTTTTGACTCAGTGATAAATTGTTTTGCAGTTGATTATAAGCTTATATCAGAATGTTATTGTTATCATGGTTGTATTAGTTTTAGTTTTATGATTGCATTTGTTCCTCAAATGTTCGTTTTAATTGCAATTTCTTTTATATCGTTAGTGGAAGTAAGATAAAATATAATAATTACTATACCGTAACTGTTTTACGTAATTATAATACAAATTAATAATCAATAATCATTAATAAAATAATTTATGTTGAGAAATGTTTTTCAATAAGTATATATTTTATTAAAAGCCATGTTTTTTTTCAACCCCTGAAAAATGAACAAGCTAAACAAAATTTCTTCTTGTCTCTCAATAATCAGTGCACTATTTAAAATTGTAAACTCAAGTGTGTTTGGCATAAAAACTGTTTATAAAATGGTGTGTATCACCATTGTTAAATATTTACTTCCAGGTCCAATTTTATTATTGTAATTAGCAATTGTTTTAATTTTTATTGGTCTGTTCGTGTATCAAATAAAGCAAACGCAATATATTTGTTTTGGCGAAAAATGACCATCACAACAGTGTAATAATGTATTTATTTTTAAAAATATCAAATTACCAAATTTGCAAGATGCATAGTCACTTAGAGTTTGATACGGAATATGACTTTAAGTCTAAATATCTAGAAACAAGAAAATTTAATGTTTTAATCTGAATGTCAGTAGTACACACGAATTTCAGATGCATCTGGCAATTTCTGCAAATAGTAAAAGAGAAAATGACCACTCAGCCCGCATTTTTCTGAATAACTATAATAACAGATAAGGATGATTACGACTTATTTTATAGACCGGTATTTGTCCCAAATAGGTAAAAGTGATTGCAGTATAATTATTACAAATTGCTGTGCAATTTGTAATAATTGTGTTAATGACAAGAAAAAATATTTACTTAGCGCTTGCGACATTTCATCGGGAGCAATTTGTATCTTACGCAAGAGAACAGAAAAAGTTCTAATGATCTGCCGAAGTTGCGACCACCAAAAATAGGTAACCTCATTGCCCCATAACTTTTTAGGGTGATTTGTAAAACGTGACTTTGGTCACAATCGTTGCCAATGCTAACAAAGAAAAACACTCTTCGAATAACGATTTCCTTCAGATTCAGCATGTGTTTAAGTTGTGCAAAGTCAAAACAAGGTTAGAAAACAAAGATTAGGGTTCGCTGCATTATTTAACTCGAAGGCACTACAAAATACATCGTATGCTTCAAATACAATGCGTTTTTATCATGGAGTATTGAGGATTAACAAAACGTACATGTCTTTCTATTAATGTAATTGATATTATCAGTTTTTGAGATACTATCGACAGACTTATTGAATCAGCTCATAAATTAATTTAAATAAATAGCTAAAATACTTGGAAGTGATCCAGGTATGACATGCACCTGATATAAAAATATTAATAGTCCGCTTTGCGAGACTCCGACCCTACAGTAATATTAGCTAACGATTCCCGAGGTTTTTCTTCTCTTTTCTGTATGATACAACCTCAATAAGCACCTAATGAGGAACCAGGCAAGCCCGATTCTTTGTTCGTATTCTTTCCGTGGCACTCGAAAGAGTTAATTGCAACCCAAAACAAAACGGTCGAGCTGTCCGACGTGAAAGTGGCGAACAGCGTCGAAAGAAACCAACCTACTTACAAAAAAAATGATATTCCATTTAGGCCGCTAACACAGGTCAACATGGGGCGACACGCACAAGGCACAATCAAATCAAAAGAAACAACCACAAAAATTAACACTCAAACCATTAGCACTGGGACAACAAGTCAAACACAAGAGCAGAAAAGGAGAGATTAGATAGCAATCGGCCGAAAACACGTTTCGGTGACGTATTCCGAGTTACACCAGAGCGAGACGAACGTTCCCTCTATTTCAAGCGACGGGCATGGACTGAAACGAACTCGGAGTGAGACGCTGAAACTCCACGGTGCAGGGAGAGACCCATAGGCGTGCTGGGAGACAGTCGAGGTCCACGCCAATAATGGGGGAAAAAGTGTAACGTATATTCGAGATCCGTGCACGCGTTGATTAAAAACAAATGTTGTCATCAAGCCTCCATATTGAATATTAACTTTAGGTACAAAAATGGTTAAATCGATAATTTCATAGACTGTTTTCAGTTTTTGAGAGAGCACAATTCTACAGGTCGGATTAAAAGCGTTGAGCATATCATTTGTAAGAGATATGGAACGGATAAGAGTAGAAAATACAGTTGGGTAATTATTTTGCAACGTTCTGCATCGAAATAAATTATTTTTTTTACTGGGGACATTTAGAACCATCAATAATGATTTCAAAGTTAATTTGTTGACATTCTTCTATCTTTTATCCTTTACTAATTCAAAATGTGAGAGGATGATGATCATGATGATGACGGTAATGATGACAAATTTCAATTTTGGTCAATTTTGATTATTTTCCTTTAGTATTCTGAAATCTTTCTATAGTTTTTCTTGTTTTTATTATTTTTCCTATACCTTTAAGCCTAAATGAGTATTTTTTCTTTGATTTATTTCGATACAGGTAGTTCACTCTTTTAAAATGTTCTCTTTTCCTTTCCTTCAGTCCTTTCAAAATCTTGTTCACTTCTAAATATGATATTCTGACAATCCAAACTCATTTTGGTCTTCCTCTTCTATTTTTCACAACATTGTAAATGGAATCAGGTAGTGATATCTTCCTTTAGTTCATGTATTTGTTGTTTTTCGACCATGACCATTTCTCTATGGTATTAGAAAATGTTCTAAAACTAGCTGAAGCGTTTAATAACCAACAATTGCTCAATCAAATTTTCCTTCATCAATCTTTCAATTTGTAGTTTTTTATCATTGTTCTGTGATGTTGGTAAATGTATTATAATTCATTTGAAACGTTGACATATTAGCAATTTTTGGACTAATGATATTGTGGGACACTACTCCAAGTGCTGTATGATCCGACTAAAATTGAATTACACTCCCAATATCTAGTAAATATCATCTAGTCATCATTCTTCAGATACACACCGGTTTCAAACTTATTAGTTCCCGTCAGTAGCCATTTAAAAATGTGTCATAAGACATTTGCTTTAAAGGTTATAATCTCACTAACAATTTTTATTGCATATTTTGTTGTCCAAACTTTGCGTTTGTTGTGTCAATGATTTTCCGAGTTTCATTGTCAACATTTCGTGTATTTTTTCTATACACATTGAGGTCTAAATGGGACGTTTGTCACCTTTTCAGATATTGCCATAAAGTAAAATAATGTGGCAATAACTTGACTTGTATTTCATTATTTTTGCATGAAACGATTATATTTAAGTTAATTAAGGAAAATAAAAGTAAACTGAATGAAAAAAGTTTAAAACCAAATTGCTTCTAGAGTTCACAATAACTTTCATTTTAGAATAGTATTCAATGACAAAACACTACATATTTTTTTGATGTCTGCAAACACCGCATTTTGCATTTATGCATTTGATGATGATGATACAGTATGGATTCCGAAAATTCAACTGCTTCGATTTTATCTGTGTAACGTTATCTTTTAAATTATTTTAATTGTTCTTACTTTAATTACTTTACTTACCTTACATATTACTTTAATTACTTTAATTGCACAGTTTCTGTATTTTGAAAAATATAAACCTAGTTCAAAGCAAGGCTAAAAATGTAATAAAATTCATATCGAGCAATGTGACAACTGCGCGGCGGTTTATTAACACGAGGTACTAAGGTGTACAGCAACCACCGATACGCAATTCACTCGGTATCTGGATTCGACTGTGTCGGAGTATTTTTTGCGTACCACTATTTCCTTTTCTTGATGATGATGATTTTTAAGCAAATGTTGCAGTTTGTTTTATACTTGTGCTTTTAAAAATTACTGAACTTTGCTTTTTGGTAAGTACCTAAATTATTTTTAATACGTATGATTATTTGGCGACGTGAATCTTTACGTACTTTAATTACATATTTTTCAAATACGTAATTTGATTAAAAGTTAAGTTCCTGATTTAAGAGAATTTATTTATTTAGAAACTGGAAAACAGTTGTCTTGAAATTTACTAAACGTGTCACAATAATAGCTGTTTACATTTTTTCCGTAGGACAAGTCTGCCGCATGTACACGTGATGTGCAAGCAGGCAGCAGATTTGTTATTACTCTATCTCATGCTGAAGTAATGGCATTCAAATTTCTTACACCCTGTATATTGCGAGTGTAGTTCAGTGATGGTCAGGGTAAAGTTCATTAAATATAAGTAGATTATTATAATATAAGTTTGATCTTTTTCTTTTCTTTGGATATTTTTCCATGCTCCAATTAAAGGTCTTGGGACCTCTAAATGTTATAATTAGCATTAAAATTATACGAGAATTTGAATTATTAAAAAATTGTAAAGACGACTGGGAAACTGTAACTCTGCAAAATCATAGCAATGCCTACACGTTGCTATAAATCGTGATGATTTATTTGCACAATTAAAAACAGTCAAAATGAATTCCATTAAAAAAAGTCTATTGCCAACTATACAGGTAAAAAAAATGTATAAGTAAATGAAAAAAATAGGTTACAAACCGACAATTTTAGTTAAAAAAACCTCATAAAGTGGAATAGTGTTTTATAGTATGGATTTATCGGAAATGGTAAATTACTTAGGAAATACCACCACTGAATAATTCCAGACACAATATTTTTTCTGTTACAACCCTTATACATTGTACGGCCCGGGAAAGCAAAATATTATTTCGCTGCGATAGCTGACGGTTCAGGAAGCGCTTTCGGCCGCGACGCCACTGGAGGGTAGATATCGGAAAGCAATTTGTGAATTGTAGAAGTTGGAAGTACAACGAGGGATGCCACCCCATTAGGCCGACCGTTGGTGGTGGGGGTAGCGGCACAATGAGGTCTAGGTACAGGGCCAGAGTCAACCTGCAATAAAGGCCCTTTATAAATGCCGGGGTAATGAATGCCCCATATGCAACAATCCAACAATTACGGCAGCGAGCGTCAACTCAAAAATTAAGGACGCTTGTTATGGAAAAAATGGATTCTGTTAAGGCGCAATTAATTTTTATTTATCGTTACGCTAATTCCGCATTCAAGGGGGACTTATAAAATTACTCCGGTATTGTTGTTGTAATATATTACTTGTACGACAAGATTTACACAATGGTCCGACTTGAACGGTGGTAGGTAGCCGAGGAATTGTCAGCTGCAGTCTTGTGAAATATTAAATAAAAAAAGTCAAAGACTGTTACTGTTAAGATATATACGTAGTTTGGTGTGTTTTATGGTTTACTAAAAATGTTCTAAAGGACCAAACAGACTGAATAGGTTAAAATTACATAAATATACCAAAAATACATAATCTAAAATTTATACAGCCAAACAATTCAACAGAATAAAAAAAGTGGTAAAAAGTAGTATTTCCTCAATATAATTAAAAATTAAAGATTATTTATTATACAGGGTGTTTCAGAAAGACCTCCCGTAAATTCAGGGGGTGACAGTACGAGAAAAAATAATAATTGTTTGTCTTATGAACTATATGTCTATCTCCTCTTGTTTTCGAGATACAGAGCGTCAAAATAAAATTGTTTAATAGAATTTTTACGAAAATTTCCAAACGGTGCGAAATATTTTTATGAAACTTGGTATTCCGAGATTTTTAACTACGCCAAATACGCTGGTCTAATTATTTTTTGGATATTCAATAGATGGCACTAGTTACGCTACATTCCTATTATATTTTAGGTTCTAACTTTCTTAAGGTTAGGTTTTTTTACCATTCGGACTCCAATTTCCAATGTACAATTTTATTTTCTAAAAATAATGTACTCTTGTTAGAACTTTCTAATGTGGACGGTTTTCGAGAAAAAAGGCTTTTAATTGAACTCTTTTACGGTGAAGAAAATAAGTGACTTTTCCCAAAGTATGCTTATGTCAAAACTTATTGATGGATGTCTCATAAACAACGCATACATTCTCAGTAATATTTTAAACTCTAAATAACTTTATATCAAAATTTAATTTTAGTGATTGTTAGTGACTGTAGTTAGTAATAACTAATTTTGATATAAAGTTAATTAAAGTTTAAAATGTTACTGAGAATGTATGCGTTGTTTATGACACATCCATCAATAAGTTTTGACATAAGCCTACTTTGAGAAAAGTTACTTATTTTCTACACCGTAATATTGTGATAGAGTTCAATTAAAAGACTTTTTTCTCGAAAACCGTCCACATTAGGAAGTTCCAACAAGAGTACATTTTTTTAGAAAATAAAATTGCACATTGGAAATTGGAGTCCGAATGGTAAAAAATCTAACCTTAAAAAAATTAGAACCTAAAATGTAATAGGAATGTAGCATAACTAGCGCCCTCTATGAAATATCGAAAAAATAATTAGACCAGCGTATTTGGCATCCTTAAAAACCCCGGACTACCAAATTTCATAAAAATATTTCGCACCGTTTGGAAATTTTCGTAAAAATTGTAGATTTAAAAAATTTTATTTTGTCGCTCTGTATCTCGAAAACAAGAGGAGATAGACATATAGTTCATAAGATAAAAAATTCTTATTTTTTGTCGGTCGTCCCCTGAATTTACGGGAGGTCTTTCTGAAACACCCTGTATACAGGGTGGACCATTAGTGTGAGAAAGTAAAAGAACTCCCTTGTTATTCATAATACAGAAAAAAAGTTTATATAGAAGTTGTACAGAATTAAAAAAACCTAAAGGACAAAATTAATTTGAAACACACAGTGCGATGAGTAAAAGCGGGACACGCCAAATATTACATTTTTTAAATGGAATGGAAGTTGTATTAACTTTCAACTACTAACACTTGGAGCAAAAATATTTGACAGAGTTATAGGCAAATGTTAGGCAAAGACTCCTATATTAGCCAATACCGATATTTTATACAGGGCGTTTTTTATAATACGATCATTTTAAGAAAGTTCACAACTTGATTTTCTAAAATTTTTCAAATGGAACACCCTGTATTTTATTGTCCTATTTTATTCACTTATCAGTCCACTTCAACTTTTATTAAGTATATTCTGCACCTAAAGTTGTTAGTTTTTAAGATATAGCAACATTTCTGGAAAAACCTAATTTTTATTATTTTCGGTCGCACGAAATGGCTTTGAAAAAAACTGTCACATTGTATCAACTTGTCAATTCATAATTTATCATCCAATTTTAAGTTAATTTTATTAGTTAATATTTATTTCTGGTATTCTATAAAATAATGATTTCGAGAAAAAAACTGTTTTTGTTTAATATGATTTTTGTTACGTGATTTTGTACCTATGTCGGTTCCACATAAGCTTTACGGATTGAGATTGATGGATCCTTTGTTGTCCATCGCTTTAAAAAATAATTAAATTGCACAAAGTACTTTAAAAGTTATTAAAAAAAAAATCGATTTTCAGGGGCGCCCTTTAGGAACCTGTATGTCCGTAAGGGGGCTCTCTAAGGAAAATTTTTACATTGCATTGTCATGTTATTTTAAAGTCCCCTGTATAAATCCGAGAGGTTACCACATATTTTAGGACACCCTATATATTATGTTCATGGACAATTAAAAGTTAATGTGTTATGCTAAATTTGAACGAAGTTGCGTCAGTTATTTTTTTTATGATTTCAATGAAGTTTACTTTATTTTAAATTTTAAACACCTCTAGTCTGGAAAATGAAGCGTTTTTTTATACATAAACAATTTTTTTATTAAATTGTGCCGTAGAATTTGATATTAAAGTTTGGCTATTTACTTATGAAAACGATCCTAATTTTATTAACCCATAAATCCCGTATCTAGTGTATCTACATAACATGTGATTTGTTTTATTTCATACAAAAAATACACCGAAAACATGCCCTTCTACACTTTGAAAGTACTTTTTGAGCATACAGGATGATATATTGCAGAATATTTTGTTACCACTAATACACAATAATTCAATCGTCATTCCGTGCTGCCTACCTTTTCAAAACTAATAAATTCAATTTCTTCAACGTGGCATCACCCCTGACGCCGCCCCATCAAAAATTATATGCAACGTAATAAGCCATTACTTTCATCTACGACTAACCAAACGAATTTATGAAAGTCGAAAAGAAAACACGTCGTCATCCCTCTATGATATTTGAGACAATTTATCCAATTTAATGAAGATAAAACGCTCAAAATTACTATTACTCTGTTTTTTCCTTCAAACTTTAAGCTACACAAAAGGTAACTACCCTATTACCTACACCATTATATCCCTGCTCCCTCGTTCTGATACTCCCATCGCCATCTGAATAGAGGTATGACCTTGGAAAATTACGCTTGTAATGGTACAGTGTGGTATATAGTTATTATAGCGTGCGATATGTCGACGAGGAAACGTAATACGTTTAATACATCCGAAAGAAGTGATGTATGATTGCGTAGTAGGAGTATTGTGGTGTGCCGACAGGTATATGAACGTATACATAAACTGAAATTTGTATCGCAGTGGGCGTAAATTTGCTCCCCTGAAATCAGGAAATTATGATGCATCTACAAAGGAAACAAGAATGTAATATCGTAATTCATAGCTCATAGCTTTATATTCTTTTTTACTACATATAAAATCTCATTCGGAGATTTAACTTTATTGGAACCATGACTTAGAATATTTGCATCTACAAAGAACAACCAAACAAATTAAATAACTGTTTGGCCTAACCAAAACGTATATAAGGAATTAAAAGAACTTTTTTTACCTAAATCTTAACTGTTATAGTCTGTTTAGAAATGAAAGGGAGTAATAAAAGCTTATTATGTATGCAAATCGTAAATAAATGTAGTACTGGTGCTTATATTCAATATTTTTATATTATGTATTTTCCGTATAGATGAGGTGTACTTTTAAAAAAACTTTGTGTGATCGGACTCTACTAAATTGTAGCAGGTAGCTAAAATTTAATCCCCGACAATCCGTCTTTGTCTATGCCGCTTCAATTTCTCGGTCCATTTCTCTTATAAGTAAACAATATAAAAACAGCATTTCAAAACATGAGGCTACTTTAAGCATCATAACCGGGTTAAGAGGGTTTTTAGTAATTCAAATAAAATTATTCAATATTATTATCAAAATATTTATTTAAATTTAATGAATAGACTTTTATTCCACACAAAAATATATGTATTTTGAAAATTCAAATTATGGTGAGTAAATGTAGTGTTGTATAAATGTACAATAAAGAAAATAAAAAAGTAGGTATATTAAAATTCATCCTCTGAATATTCTGATGAATTATCTTCGTCTCCTAGATTGATAACGATAGGTTCCACAGTAACGTCAATTAAATTATCGAGTTCCCACATTTTCTCCTCTTCTTTTTGTACATGATGTATACATCTTTGCCAGTTATCTGCAGTTACTCGTTCCAAGGAATTTTTTAACAAAATTTTCACGTCACTTAATTTAAACGTCGTATTATTTCGCGCTACATCTCCTTTTACCTGCGCCCAGACTAATTCGATTGGGTTAAGTTCACAGTGATAAGGTGGTAACCGTAGTACCGTTATTTGGCGATTTGTTGCCATTTCATCGATAACATATTTTTTCTGATCTTTATTAAGATTGACAAGTGTCAAAAGTTCCTTTTTCACCATATTTGTTTCAAAAGAAATGTTTTTTCCGGATAACCATTGAATTATATCGGCTTTCCTCCAAGCAGTCGTAGGCGTCCGCTCGGTCTGCCGTGAATGGTAACTGGCATTATCCATGACAATTACAGACCCCGGAGGAATAAGATCCAACATCTGTGTAAAATACTCTTCGAAAACATCTGCGTTCATGTCTTCGTGATAGTCACCTGTATTTTTAGATTCAAATAAAAGTAAACCGCCATCTACAAAACCACTGGCACTACCTATATGTGTCACTATTAATCTTCGCCCTTTACCTGAAGGTGCCTTGAACCCTGTTGAAAGTCCATCCAAAAATGCTTGTCGAAAACTTTTTACATTTTTATCTTGCCATACTTTTGTTACAGTATATCCCTCGTTGACCCAAGTTTCGTCTAGATAATAAATATTCCTCCCTTCGTCACGGAATTTTCTAATTGATCTTAAGTAGGATCTTCGCCAACAAATAATTTCATCTTTATCGATAAGAACTGACTTCCTGTTCTGCTTTTCCCAGCAAAAATTCAACTCTCGTAAGACGGCCCATAATTTGCTTCTACTGATTTTTGGCAAATCGTTGTCCTCTGAAAGTTCACTTAAAATTTTGTTTAGCGTTGGTATTTCTTTTTTAAAATAAAATGAGTGTACTTTTCTGCGAATGACATTTTTGAAGAAATCATCTATAACGACTTTTGACCTCCCTGTAGATGATTTTGGGGGATTTACAGTATCTTGTTCATTTTTTGTTTCCTTTAAAAATCTGTAGATAGTCGATTTTCCAATCCCTGTCATTTTTGTTAGCATTAGTGTTACCCGATAATTACCTGAAACGAAATATTACCACGCCCATGGCCGGTTCTTATCTCGGAGTTTTATTACTCTCTTTCATTTCCAAACAGACTTATAAAAGAGAAACATGTTATGCAATTACAACACCTTCATTCATTTATTTACGTTTGAAATTCTGTTGTACAAATTTATTAATGAGGAACATGAAACCGTTTAAAACTTTAACCAGACTTTCTGTATAGTTTGGTTAAGCTTGTGTCCTGAATTGGTGAAAGGAAACCTGTACCTGTCTTGTTATTTTTTAAGTAAACAGCAAAAAAATTAAGGGAGCATAAAAATTTCTAATTTTTTTAGTGATTTTTGATAGGCTGTAACTTCGTGAATACTGGTCGGATCGAGAAGAAAAAAGGAGCTTCTTGAAGCTTGAAGATTCTAGTTTTGAAATCTTGAGATGAAAATTTTTTTTGAGCATCACTTTCGGCGCAATCAAAAGAATTAATGCAAGGCAAACACTTTACAAATTTTTTTTATTTTCTGAGCCCATGGACTGTTTTGAAAAAGAAATCGTAGTCCATTCGTTCGACACAATTTCTTGAGTTAGATAAATGCACTGGCAAGAATATTTTGAATGCGTTGTCCCCTGTATTTACTGCAGAAGAGTATTCCTGCTGCTTTATATGACCCCAGACAAAGTAATCAAGAGGATTAATATCGGGTGAACGTTGAGGCTATGATACAGGACTTCCTTTGCCTATCCATTTTACTTACAATGTGATAGTGATACTGATAGTGACTTATTTGTGAGTTACTAGACCATCCAACAAGTTCATTGCCTACTAGATGTCGGATTCAACTAAAGTTCTATCTGCCATTTACTGAGAACACTTATATTTTATGTTAATTTTGCAAGAACAACTTTTTGTTTGAAATTGATCAGTTATTCATAAAACATCATACAATTTTATTAAAAAACAATTGAAGAAATTATGTTTAAAAAAGGGGGCGCTGACTAGCCGTTTGTAGATCATTTTGAAACATCTGGTTTCGTTATTACTTGCCGTTTTTTAAATAAAAAAGGTAAAAAATAAATAAAATTCGACACTCTGTATTTGTACATACCAGTAAACACTTTACGAACTGAGCAATTTTAAAATTGAATTCTTTATCAACTGTTAATGTTCGCTGGTTTCAGAAAGGGACACCCTGTATATTCTAGATAATTTTGGCAAATTTAGTAAAAAAAATTTAACTGTTTCGATGCTTAAATCTGTCATAAACTGACGAACTGGCGACAATGTTTCAGGTATGCAAAAATTATAACGTTTGTAATAAAAAATGTCATGTTTATCGATATTTTACGAGAAACAAACGACTACAAAATTAGGTGCAACTACGAATTTTGTTGATATGTGCAATATCGCAATTACATCTACTTCTGCAATTTGACATTTTCAATTAACGGTTTTCCCCGCTTTCCGGCCCAACCCCTCCAACCGATCCGCCAAAGAGACACCCCGCCGATAAAATAACCTTTCCGAACACGCACCAGACTCGCGTCACGCATTTACGTGGATAAGACGCGTAGACTCGATCACGTACATCCGAGCACATACTCCACCGCTAATTAGGCACGTCCCATAGATTGTTTATTGGTATAACCTATGGCGCGCGAGGAATACAGAATCCGCGCTGATTTCGGCAAATTAGTTGATAATACTAATGATCTAATCGCGGGACTTGTCCGCTGAATAGCTAATAAGTGCTAACTAGGTTTAGTTTTTGATACAGCGACGTCCTTATTCGTGTATATGGGTTGTTGTAATTGAAAAAGTTATGTCGAAGATGATAATGCACATTTTCTGCAGCTTGTTTTCGTATTAACGACCAAAGCCTGATTCTTCTTCTTTAATGATGGAGGAAGAAAAAAGTTGGTATAATTATCTATAATGAGAATGTTTTGTTAATCTAAAAACAGAATTTCTTTTATGTGATAGCGATTGTACAAAGCACAAAGTTTCAAAACCTTTCATTGCTCCCAATTCTAAATTTTCATCTTTTTCTCCAATTTTTATATACTTCCATTGAACCACAGAATATTTATCATCAATTTATGACAGATTGCTGCTGAACACAATATACAATACTTCCACCATGGAAACCATGGAACCATGGAAATCTTTCGCGGTGGTCAGGAATTGGTGGCCCTGGTTAATAAACTGATGTTCTTCTGGGTAGACGTTTGAACGCATACCTCACTGATGTCACAAATTTTGCCTTTAATCTTTTCGGCTGAACTCGAAACATAGTTGAAAATTTTGGTCTCCAGTGCCTTGACGAGTTGAATTGAGAATTTGCGTGAATATTTCAAAACTCTCTTTGCTTCACTCACAAGGCCTCTTGGATGTTGTTGACTATGTTGAAATACTAAATACTAGATCTAATAATGTTGACACTAGCGTAGATTTTGAAATCAGCATACATCATACAGAAAAAAGTGGATATTAAAGTTATTCGTCATGTCATTGACCGAAAGAATAAAGAATGTTGGGCTAAGTATCGAATCCTGAGGCACATCTAATGTTTGAAAGAGATATCAGATTTACATCCACGATATTGTACAAATTGAATACGAACGATATTATTGAAGTGCAAAAGAGATATAAAGGTACAAAAATATTAGAACTTACATTTATCGAAAGCTCCGGAGATATTTGTGTAGATCACATTCCCCTGACCTCTGATCCTAAAATTTAGCCATAAATTGGGTCACATACACGAAATTGGTTACAGCAGATTTACATGTGAGATTTTTGTATGAAGAAATATGTTCAGGAATAGTAATTTCAAAAGGGTTAGAAAAATTATACAAAACAGCAACAGATTTGTAATTTTCAACTTTTCCAAAAACACGAGACTGCATCACTAAATCAGGAAGTACATTTTAAAGCAATAGTTTTATAGAAGATTATGAATAATGGTTTGGAAAATAAAATAGAAGTCTCTTAGAACAAAGGTCAGTATATTCATGGTCATATTCAGTGGCGGCCCGTGGGTTTGAATACAGGGGGGGGCGCATTTTGAAAAGAGGACGTACATCATAAGAACTGCGGGGGGTGTGGGGGAGGGGGGGAAATTTTAAGGAATTTGAAGGTCATTGTGTTTTGCAAGTACCCCAGTTTAGCTACTTAGATACAATGCGAGAAATAAAATTCCAACGTGTGGGGGCTGAAGTGGATAATCGATCAACCAACCCAGTTAGGATATAATTATGTAGATTACTGTAATAGTTCATTCTGTATAGTTTTTGAAGTTCCTTTAAAAACATGGGCATCACTAAGATGTTTATCTAAAACGGGATCAATTTTTGCACTATAGTCTATCAGTTCTAAAAATACCCCTTTGTTTACCGAGTCACTTTTTTATTATGTCCACGAAGAGAAAGGTTACATGTACCACATAGTTTTAAGATATTTAAAATTTTTGAAAGAAGCAATCGATTTTTCTTAACTGTTTCATTATGACTATTTACTATTTATTTGTTCTGCATAAGCACTATTTAAACAAGAAGCAATATTTACTCTTCCTAAAAGTAAAAAACTCACCAACTTATTTTTGTGTTTAGGAGAATTTTCATGTTTCTTAATTTTAATTTCTAAATGTTTCAAGTCAGAAACTCCAGTTTTTGTCCAGTTTTCTTCGCCACATCCAAACAATAAACATACAAAACAAAAAAATCTTATGTGTTTGGTCACAACCACAAGATCTTATCATAAATGTTTGTATCAAATTTGCGAAAGCCGGCCCACTTTTTGCACTCTTTCTGCACCTCAACTAAATTCAACACTGGCGTTGGGCGTCCGTTATTTTTCAATTCGACTTTTTCCTCTAAACTTAAATTACTAATAACAAGTTTTTTTATTTCACAAACCCTCATTTTAAACTTAAACTTATAAAATATAATGTCTTAAAAAGCGCCAAAGCAAAAACAAAACACATATAACCACATTTCAGTGATACGGGTTACTGCATCATGAAGTCCCAAAACAAAGCGCGCGAGCGCGCGAGCCTATTGTCGCCTATCCCCTCCACGTGCCAATTAGTACAATAATATGTAAAAATATGCTTGCACGATGGACTCAGATTTCACGGTCCGCGATGGAGTGGGGATTGCGCGCGCGGTTAAACATAACTCTTTGGTACAATCATAGATGGCAGATGGCATTAATCTGAACTACGTTCACGGAGTACATCCACTTTATGCAATCAACCTAAAATCCAAGAGATATTGAATGCATGCTATTTAGATTTCTTATTGATTTAAATAAATACATTATTTTAAGTTTATAGTTTGAAAATATCTGAGGGGGGCGGAGTCCCAGAGTCCTCCTTCACGAGCCGCCACTGGTCATATTTCCTTTCAGATTCCTTATAGATCTTATAATATTGTCTTCTGGATAAATGGAATACCTTTATTAGGCATAAAGACAACACAATTTAAAAAAAATGCTACTGTTTTCACAGTGGAAAGTTTCGTGCTTTGTTTTGAAAATATTTAGTTTAAGTTTTAGGTGGGTATCTTTTAAAACTAGAAAGTACATAAATAAGAACTAATTCGGGCAAGTTAAGGAACAACTTATTATACAGCGCCTAATTGTTTGAGTGAATCGGGTAAATAATTAAGGAAGATACTGTTTGTAAGGCACGAAAACCTATTTAGCAACATTGGCATTTCAAATTAGCCTTAAAAATGCTCCGAAGTGCTTTCATAATTCCTCGGAAAATATAATTCGCCTGCATTATGCGCGTTTTTATTCCCTACAACGTCGGGCTCTGTACGGGCGCATTATACTGCTGTAACAATGCTAATTCACGGACCTACAGTTGTTGCAGGCGAATTAAATTCCGAATTTAGAATTGCAACTTTTTATTTGGACGTACTTCTTCCTTATGGCTCTAATTCAGTGTAACGCTCTCTCTACGACTGCTGCTTTATATCAAGTTGCAACAAGCCATACCAACGTGTTACGTGCATTTTTGCTCCAGGTTGTAGTTTACCTACAATTTTATTGAGACAAATACAAAGTTATCAGTGTGAGATTTTCAGTTTGAAAAAATAATGTCAGCGAAACTGATACTTTTGGCGTGTCTATTGGAAACCGTACGGAATAGGCATATCAAACTATTTTGATGTTCTCAAAATTGAATTTCAGGGTTAGAAAAAATTCTGACCTAAGGGTTTTCAACAAATCATCTTCAAATTGGCGTTATTTTAGGTTTTCTGGCAATTTTTGGGTAACCTCATGTCACTCATCAAGAGTTGTGTGATATGAACAAAATCCGGTTTTCAAAGTTTTTGACATAACAGGCTGCGTATGAAAGGTTACAGATTTTCAAGCTATGGAGTATCATCAACTGCCAATTGACTGTCAGTATAGCTGGGTTGGTCAAGAGCTCCATTTTCTCAAGGAACTGGGTGTCTGCGAATCTACATTTCGGTCCATTTATTGCCAGCAAATTCCAGGGAACATTACGAAAAAGTGTTCGCCGAATTTAACGAATGGAGGAGAAATCGGAGAGTAATGACAATAAAAGAAGTCATGCTATCGTATTTTTTAAATTTGAAGAAAAAATATGCAATATGTGGTCGAAGTATTCGATGTTGAATGCTACTATAAAGGTCTACAAAAAATAGATATTGGAAAATATAACAAGCTTACAGCTTATTTGAAGAGTGAATCGAGAGAATACGAAGCAAAAAAGATGCAGTATAGGAAAGAGCACATATTGAAGAATTTTTTACTGGGGCTTCCGATAAAGAATATTTAATGATTAAGGTAATATCTTTTTACCTTTTCCATGTTGTGAGGTATATAGTGAACTTAAGATAAGATAAGATAAGATAATTATTTTAGGTTGTACTAATAATTAGGGTTTCTGGTGCTTGTCGATGCTGCGAATTGACAAATTTGAAAATTAGTGGCATATAGGACGTTGATAGCTACCTACTTGTTTCAATAACTGACACCAAGACAGGCATTTCAAGAAAATTTACAATAATTATAGAAGAAGAATTTTGCGCGATTGCTGTTGAAATATACAGAAAATATATTTCTCTACGCCCAATTCGCCTAACACAAGACATATTCTTTTTAAGATACATCAATAAAAAATGTACTTTTCAGCCTGTTGGAATCAACACATTGGCAAAGGTACCCTCAATAGTTGCTTCATTTCTGAATATCGCAAATCCAGAGGCATTGTATGAAGCGCACTTCAACAACTTTATTGGTCAATAAAGGTGCTGATCTTACAACCATCAAACGGCATGGTGGATGGAAAAGCTCCTCTGTAGCAGAAAGTTATGTTGAAGAGTCTATATCCAACAAACTTGATATTGCAAGGAAAATCCAAGGAAAATATAGATGTTCCTTACAAGAAGAGACATCCGTAACTTGTGCAAATGTTTCACAAACTTCGGCAGATGTTATGCGTTCCGTAAATGATGGCAACAATGCTACAAGGGTTGTTATTAACGGAAAGGAAGTTAAAAAACGAAATGTTTATTACTGTAAATGTAAATGTTAATGTTAATAAGTAAATAAATTAAATTTGATTCATTAAAAGTTTATTATTTTTTCATTATTCTACTAGTTGGGGCATGTAAACTAGCAATATTGAGCATATACGTTTGTAGGTAATCAAAAATGAAAGCAAATTGACATTTTTCAATATTATTTACCTGTTATTTCAGATAGAAAAGAGAAAAGGATATTTCAACTAATAGAAACATGAAAAACTACATTATTTAATTTAATTAGTTGGTGCTACATATTTTCTGGTTATAAAAATGTTGTTGATATGTTTGTATCATGGTTAAAGTTTGTCCAATTATTTTAATGACACCCTCTATAATGAGCTTTTATTACTTCATGCTATTTTCAAATAGATTGCTTTTTCTTGTTTTTTTTATAAAGAAATTGCAATATGTGTCAAATAAGCAAATTCATACTTTTCAATATTATCTGCCTATTATTTGAGATAATTCAAAGGAAACAAAATTCTTACCAGTAAAAACATGACAAACTGCAGCTATTTTAATCAGTTGGTGCCACATATTTTATGGTTATATTGCATTGATATTTTACCACAGGACAGCGATATCTGGACAAAAATATCTCCGTATCCGTTTGTCACTAGATTTTAAATATAAATACGTAGTTACATAAACTGCAATTGACTACGTTTCTAGGACAAGTTTATTTATATAAAATTGTAGTAAATCCTGGTTTTAATTTTCTAGATTTTGTCGAGGTTAAAATTAGATTTATTTACTTGCCAAGTAACACTTGACAGGCTCTGCTATATGATTGATCGGAAAGGATATTCTTACATCCAGATGTTAATGATTTCTAAATTTCGAAGGTAATTACACTTAATCCACTAGATCCTCTAATGTCTCAAGGAAATCCCAACGTAAATAATTCCGAGGAAGTAAATCTAAATTTAAAATGTTTCTTGGAAAAGTAGTGGGACTTTTGTAATTAATTTTTTTAATTAACTACACCTTAATAAGTGTTTACCACTATGGTAATGATGGGTGTGACACGATAGGAATGTCCTTATTAGCTAAAACTGACTGGCTTTGTTTAAGTAGTGTTTATTTTCAGTAAAACAATTAAGAGCTATACATTTATTATTATGAGTTCTTATTTTTTTTACCACACTTTAAAAGTATTAAGTTAATTCTAAAAATTTTCCAATATCTTTTTAATTCCATCATCAAAATCTAGCAGTACCTACGACATGTCACTTTGGATAAAGATCAACAAATATTTCAGTCGCAATGACATACTTAGATTATTTCTGTACCTTAAAGGTTGCTGTTTAGATTATTTTTTTTTAAATTTTATTTTAATTACACAGGCCGACATATATAATATGAAGAATATCGACTCTATCCCGATTTTAACCCTCAAAGGTCACATTAGTGCGAATTCGCACCATCGTTTTTTAACACTAGGCAATTTTCAGGTAGCCGAGGGTTCCTCCACTACGATAGTTCCTTCTATAGCCCAAACAGTCGAGCAAGTACCACATCTGGTCTCAGTCTGTTACTGTCGACCTAACTAGAGAGTTCGAAAAGTCTGGTGGGTGCGAATTCGCACTAGTGTGACTTTAGTGTGGGCAAAAGTGTGAGTGAATTTATATCATTTAATCTAGAAATAAAGTGAATTTAAATACAAATTTCTGATTTTTTTGACACCATTTTACTCGTCCAGTAAACTGGAACATTATTTATGCAGTTATTGTTAATAATTTTTCAATCATTTTTTCATTAATAGTTTAATTGTGACATGTATTTGTCAATATTTATGGATACTTTTGTTTAAATTAATATTTTTATACAAAAGAGTGCAAAATAAACATCAGTTTACAGAAAAGGAGAAAAAAATCACAACTTCTAAAAATGCCTATATTCGAGATACATACCGAGAAAAATGGAAAATATCATTTTATCAATATCGGGTATTTTTTCCTTAAATATATAGACTTCAAAATACTTTTTTACTTTTTTTACTCTAGCCATTATTTATAAAAAAATACGAATTAAAAAAGTCATTTTTCGAGAAAGGTTTTTTTTCGAGCGCATTTTTTATTAACAAATAATTTTTTTTCAAACCTAATTGCAATATTCGATTTCTAAATACGCTGTTTTCGTTAACAAATAAAGAAGACATAAAGGTTGAAAGTCCCAATTCGCACTAGTGTGACCTTTAAGGTGGCCCGTACCAAGTGTGACCTTTGACGGTTAACCTAGAACTGGTTTCTTATGTATTTTTGGGTGCTGCACACGAATCTGATGTCTAAACTTGGCGGACGGGTCTTTTTAGGGCAAAAAGGACAAGAACACAATTGTATTGAAGAAAGAAGTCTAAGGTGAGTTTTCCTATGTATTTTTGGGCGCTCAATATAAATTCGAGGTCAAAAAAGGGCACTCTGCCTTTGCAAGGCAAAAAAAGGCAACAACTCAATTATATTGAAAGTGGCATATTGTAGTGTTTCTTAAGAATAGCCCAACCTGACATAGCTAGTGCCAATCAAGGTTTGTGGCTGCCTATGGAAGTGTAAAAAAATGGTAGGACCCTTATGAAGATTTAAAACCCTTCCAAAGTTTTGCCACATGCGCCAAGAAGAAAAAAGGCACTTTTTTGGTATAAAAATTTAAAAAAATAATTAAAAAAACTAAAAATGTTAAATATTTTAATTTTTTTATAAAACTAGGTACATCCCAAAACGAACAAAATAAAAAAAAATTTATAACATCTTTAGTTTTTACTAACTTACAGGTATTTGAAAATTTCTATCCCAAGATAATCAAATGTTCATAACTTGTTGAGGAGTTGAAATAAAAATTTGAAAAAATTCATGAAAGTTACTCTAAATGGGTACTAAATAATACCAAATAATTAACAAAATTACAAATGGTCGGGTCACGACCTCTGTGATTTGGCATAGNCAAAAAAAGTTAAAATCCTATCTGTTGTTAAATTTCGTTAAAATTGTTAATTATTACTACCTATTTTTTGAATTACAAAAGATTTTCGAAACGTTAGCAAAATGTTTGCTTTTGTTCATAAAAAGTCATTTTTCTTGAAAACGGTTGACTTTAGAGCAATGAACCAAGAGAACTCTTATTGTGTAAAATTCATTGGCGCTTTAGAATTTGCTGTCAAAAGTCAATTTTTCCAGTGGCGTAAAATTTAGGGGGGGAAAAACCCTTACGATACCTTAAAATCTCCACCACTGGCACGTCCAATGAATTCGAGAAGGGTGCGAAAAAGTAGCTATTAATAGTGGTAATGTGTGTACAAAAGCTCAGTCCTGTAGTTCAAACGATTCCTAAGATATTGGCGAAAAACTAAAAAAAAAAAATTAAAGTTTTGACACCGTGTATCTCGAAAACGAAAGTCCGGAGAGAAAAATGGAAGAGGAAAATAAGTTTCTTTTTTCAAGAGGAATTTACAGTTTTCCGTTGCGACACTTATTTAGGAACACCCTGTATAAAAAACAATCAAATAATCAGTTATAATATCACAAGAGCATAGAAAATATTCGATTATACTTCCGAGTCACGAGACGTATTCTGCGAAACACAACGACAGCGTAGCTGGAGTGGTGTTTTATGTATGGTGTGGTATGTATGGTGGTATCATGGTCTTGTTAACAGCAAAAATATTCAGCTGTTATTTACCGATTGCAAAAAAGCCTTAATTTAACAACTTTTAAAACAAAAACAACATATTTTGAAACAAAGTATTCAAAGCCGGCTTTTAGTACCGTCATTATTTAAACTGTAGAAATGTTCCCGCCTGCTTTGTATATTTTGACGGCTAATCTAGTAGGCAGCGGGTCTCCACGCCTCCCAAGTGTCCCCGTTTAATACGCGTACCGCTGCTTTTTTTGTTTTTGATGTATTCCGACGTGGTTTACGTAAAAGCTTATCCGTCAAAATCGTCGGGTTATTATTGTAAGCGGCGCCAATGAAGAGATTAGACGAAAGTTAAGGTTCGGTCTAGAGGAATACGTATGTATGTCACGTGACGCCTTTATTTTAAGGCAGCTTGGCCATGTCGATGACATCGCGACATAAACGTTGGGAATTAAGTAAAAATATTCGGTGGATGACTACGAGGTTTCGTTCTCTTCCTCCAAAGGATTGTTTATAACAAAACTGAGAAGGTCTGGTAAAGTTCGTTTCGTTGTTGAACTTTTTTTTAATTAAAGAAATTTGATTGAACTTCCAACTTTTCAATTACATCATGAAATGAAAACGAATTAAAAAATATGGGACTCATATTTTATTTATATATATATTTTTTTCAGTTTGTCCACCTTTGAATTGTAAAAATAACTAAAGCATACATTGTGACGTAAAAATTTCAAATTCAACGCCAAATGTAACAATTTTTAGAATATTTGGCATTGACGGTTCTTATAATTTTCTTCGATTCACAGGCATACAAATTAAATTATCTAAATGCGCAATTTCCAAATGGATGGATCAGAAGAGGGAGCCGATTTCTTGGCCTGCACGTTCTTCAGATATGACTCCAGTTGATTTTTGTATTTGGGGTCATATTAAATGACCGGTTTACGAGACACCTGAATACAGAAGAAGAGTTAGTGGCTCGAATTATTCCAGCGTTTGAATGTTTGATGATATTTGTGAACATCCGCTGCTGTTTCAAAGAATTCGGCAGTCGATTACACATCGTTACAACTTGTGTATCGAAAATGGTGGTCGTAACTTAATAAAAAGTCTTAATAAAATGTCTTGATAGGCTATTGAATATATGATTTTAAAAGGAACTACGACGCTCAAGAGATTTAATTACATGAATCGTTCAAATGGTCATTTTAGATGAAAAAACTGCGGGGCGCTATTAAATTAGAGGGTGGAAATTGGAGATAGGGGTGAAAATGCACCCCTCTCAGTTTTTTAATTGTAGCTCGAAAACGAAGCAAAATTTCGCTTTAGTTCATAGGAAAAATTATTTAGGGAATTGAATTTCCCATAGAAATAGCTTATTTAAAAGGAAAATTTTATGCAAAAAAAACGTTAATAAACAATTTGAAAAAAGCAAAAAGTTCGATTTTTGCCTCTAGTTTTTTTTTTGAGTAGAAAAAGTAGAAAAAAATTTCGATATATGGACGCTCAAACTTAGTCAATTTTTAGATTTTCGTCGCGTTTACCCTTATACGTTTTAATTCTCATTTTTTGCAAAAAAGAAAGGAATTAAGACGTTCAAGGATTTTCATCACATGACTTGCTTGAAGGGTCATTAAAAATTAAAAACCGCTGGGTGCTATTAAATTAGAGGGTTGAAATTGAAGATAGGGGTGAAAATGCACTTTTGCAGTTTTTTAAATATAGCACGAAAACGAAGCAAAATTTTCGTATAGTTCATAGGAAAAATTTTGTAGAGAATTGAATTTCTCATCGAAATGGCATATTTAAAAAATGTGGTACTACGAAGCAATATTTTTCCATATAAACTTAAAATGGATTGCGCTAAAGACTTATTAGTCGATATGTATCTTGTTTATTTGTGTGAGTGATATTGTATTACTAAAACAAAGCCTAATCCAGATCTACAAAAATGTTTTTAAACAAATATCCGTTGTAAAAAACATTTGCCCGCAAACAAAACTAAATATTAATTAAATGCGTTTTACTTATCCCTGAACAAATGTTTAGGCATAGAGGTAGTTTGTCCACATCAGAAAATATTACTGATTCGATTCTAATATTTCAAATTATACAGGGTGTTTCTAAAAGACAAAGGCGAAGTGTGTTTCTAAAATAGGGTTCCAAACTTCTGCTGCGTTTATAACTCATTAAAATAAGTCAAAAAGTTCCTATTAACATGTGCCCTAAAACGCACCCTTAGGAAGTTATATGCCCTTAAAAGGGCTCAAACAAAACTGGTTTTTTTCAAATAAATTGCAGTTATGAAGGATTCGATCATTTAATAAATAATTTAGGACATAACCTAAGACTTTAAATTTAGAGTTACACTTACTAATTAAAGAACTAATTACTACTGCAGACAATAGCTAAATGTNAAAATCAATTGCTTTCTTTAAAATTGTTTATTAACGATTTTTTACATAAAATTTTCCTTTTACATTTTTTAATGAGAACTTCTATTCTCTACAAAATTTTTCCTATGAACTATACCGAAATTTTGCTTCGTTTTCGTGCTATATTTAAAAAACTGCAAATGTGCTTTTTCACCCCTATCTTCAATTTCAACCCTCTAATTTAATAGCACCCCGCTGTTTTTTCATTTTTAATGACCCTTCGAACAAGTCATGTGATGAAAATCCTTGAACGTCTTATTTCCTTCCTTTTTTGCAAAAAATGAGAATTAACATGTATAAGGGTAAATGCGAGGAAAATCGAAAAATTGGCTAAGTTTGAGCAGCCATATATCAGTCAGTTTTTATCCAAAAATATTTTACAACCTCTTGTTTTGAAGGAAAATCTCCTTTTTTTTTATGAAGCCTATACCTATCTTTACTCAAAAAAAAACTAGAGGCAAAAAAGTAAAAAATCAGAAAATCGAATTTTTTGCTTTTTTTCAAATTGTTTATTAACGATTTTTTTGCAAAAAATTTTCCTTTTAAATTTTTTAAATAAGCTACTTCGATGGGAAATTCAATTCAATTCAATTTTTTCTATGAACTATAGTGAAATTTTGCTTCGTTTTCGAACTACAATTATAAAACTGAAAGGGGTGCATTTTCACCTCTATCTCTTATTTCCACCCTCTAATTTAATAGCACTCCGTGGTTTTTTCATCTAAAATGACGCTTTGAATGATTCATGCAATAAAATTGCTTAAACGTCATAGTTCCTTTCAACCCTATATTTTGGATATAATCAATAGCTTATAATCTAACTGCTTCAATTCAAGTAAATAAAATTTCAAATTAAAATAGCAAAAATGGACCGAATTACTTTAACTAGTTCCATCACCAAAATTACCTACTTCAAGAAATACGTCTATTTTTAATAAATTCCATTCCTATTTCTCTGCTGCTAACGGTACCATATTAAAATATTTGGCAGTCACAATTCCTTCTGACCTTTCATGGGTTAGTCATAAAACAGCTTTATACATAGCAAAGTAACTTATCTCGTCTAAATTTGCTAATATCACAACACGATTCTCTAGCTGTTAACCAGTATAATATTTTAACACTTGTATCTATAACCGACAACCATTGTAATTAATCCATGTGTTATACGATAACGTATAATTACCTCTAACAACTAGTTTTCATTTCTTGAATGCAGTGTTTCAGTAAAGTAAAAGTGTTCTTGTGACTTTTTTCCTGAGAACGTGTGTCTAATTAAAAAATAATTGGTTGCATTTAAAATTACTACTTTAAGAGTTGTGTAAGAATCTAAGTTATTATATAAGACGATGCAATTATACACCAGTCAATCTCCATATTTTGAATACCATCTAGCTTGGATTGAAGATTATTGCAGTCAAAAATGGAAGGGGGAGAAGAGTACCTACTTAGGAATTGATTTAATGAATATTATCGTCATTTTTATTAGAACTTTATCCATTAATCAAACCTTTTCACGTGGTCACATATCAAATAATTAAAATGTAAGGAAGTAATATTCCTTCAATCATTATACCTACTCATAAAGAACATCAACAAATCAATCGTCTTAATCAGAAACTAGAATTAATAATGACTTCTTTAGAAACGAAAGGGTTTCAAAATTTAAAAATACAAAATCTGTAAGATAATGCAATATAAACTTTGTGGTACTATGTTACTAATATCCAGTTTGATTTTCGACATATATTTATTTATTTGTCCTCAAGATTTCTATCTGGAGCACCAGAGCCGATTTTTTTAAATTTCTAGAAAGACATTAGCAAATCTACGTTGTTTTAGATAATAGCAAACTTTTGACAGTTTTGACTGGGCAATTACATTGGTGCTAGAGTATAATACTGTTGGAAAGTTAAATTTCTATAGCATTACTTAAAAATGTATATTAAAATTGGATAATGTAAAACATTTTGTTGAGGGTAAGAAGTACTTAACAATTAGTTGAATATACTTATTTATAACTAATAGTGTTTAAAATTTCTAGCCATAAATTTATGGCAGCTTATCTAAAACACCTTGTATATGCATCATATTTTCGATAAGAACCCTTTATTTTCAAAAAACCTTTTAAAACGTGAATACTTACATTCAAAACGTATAATATTAAATTACAATAGTTTAAATTCTCACGAACAATAACTTCCAATTGAATATATGACTGTATATTTTTTAAACTCTAGCTCCCTGTGCAAATAGAATTGACTTTACTGTCCCCTACTAACCAATTGCTGTATTGAATAATTATTTGGCAAATTTTGCCGCTTTTTGGAAGCATTTTAGACTATAAATTATAGCAGCTTGCTGGATATAAGGGTAATTATTCCATAATTATCCTTATATACAAAAATGCCAACATGTATTTACTGAAATTTAGTTCTTATAACGTAATACATATTCTTATAACGTAATCTTACTTAGTTTTATGTATAAAATTGATTACTTTCGTTTGTAGATACTCATGAGAAAATAATTATTAAAATTTGAGGTTATGTTAGCAACAAAGGTGAGTCCTAAAAACGTGTTTTAGAAGTAAACTTGTATGTTACAACAATTTTATTTCCGTGCTTGATTTTGTTCCGTATGTTCTATTTTTCTATATATTTTTTTTTTGAAAGGAATACAACGATCTTAAGGCATTTGCAATCAATGTATGTACTACCAAAAACAAGACTCTGCAAGCAGCTTATTATCTCCAACACCACAACACTTTCAGCATTATCTCTTCACTCTGGAAACCAGTTTTTTCTTATTATTGAATTAAAAAATTAAGGTCAGTAATTATATCGAATATCTTCTGGCATGCGATGTCAGTCATTGAAAATTGTTTCTGTAAGATTGCGCTATTATATCCTTAAGGTGTATAGGCTGGCTATAATTGAAAAAATCGGCAAGTCATTTTCGTAACCAGATATGTTTAACGAACGCTGAAAAAGTATGACAGACACTAATTTGCGTAAATAACATTTTTTGGTTTTGGTATTCAGTAAATGTAGATAACTTTACACACGTGTTCAATGTAAAAATAAAAAAATAGTTGCAAGAGTTTATGAAGTTGATGATGATAATTTTGGATTTAGTAAAAACGGATTTTTACATAATTTCAATAAGTGCAACTTTTTTTAACTAAAATTGATTAAACAATTGTTTTACAATTTAAAAGAAATAGTGAATACATAATATGCTTCAGAATTGCTACACCGAAGAATGGTTTTGTTAAACTTAATTAATAAGTACATTTTCTAAAAAAAATGTTCGTCTATAAACATGTTCCTACAACTTTTAATTTTGCAGTTTTCCAAACATACAAAAAACTGTTAAAAAGAAGGAATTTGTAATCTATTAGGTATCTATTTTAATAAAACAATATTTTTAAGTAGATTTATCTAAATCAATGTTTTAATAATAACAGAAAAAAAAAATCGTTGTGTGGGGAAACTACCAACGCCAAGTGCATATGATATATTAATTATAAATTAAAATATTGCTTTGTGTCAGTTCTGTTGTTTTCATTATATTTCATGAAATATTGATAAATTGGCATTCAGCAATATATTTTTATAGATTTCGTTACACAATTTATTTAACTACAAATTAATGCACAAATAACAGACTCGCCATATTCACTTATTACTACTGAACAGTTTCCTCACAAAGAGTAAAAAATTAACTGATACGAATCATAGCTTTAAGTCAGCAGTGATTATAAATTAACAGCAGTTATATTTTTCAATTAAACAGAACTATACTCAATAAACAAATGTTTATTACTTGACACAAATACTTTCAGACCTAGCTAATCGGGGAATTAAATTATGGGTATAATTTTAGCAACCTTACAGCATACATGCACACTAATGGCTGATGCTGTCCTACTTCGCGACCCTTAATATCCCTAAAGGGGTGAAATCATCCCCTAAACGCCTAAAAATGCTAAAAATATACCTATTAAAAGTTACAATTTTTTTCTTTTTCTTTTAGACGTGATAATTGAACCATTAATAAACCACAATCACTAGATCTGAAGGAAAATACCACCAAATGAGGGTAAAACCACCCCTAAGTTCAACCATCGGCTCCAAAGTACATAAAATAATTATAATGCATGAAAAAAATAATGTTTCGAAATACATTCATTAGAACAATTTATACACAAGTACTCCCATACATTATCAATCAATTTCAAAAATAATCATCCCTCTCAAGGGGTAAAATCATCCCTAAAATATACAAAAATTGTAAACAATGTGAAAAAATATATATTTTTTCAATTGCTTCACATTATTTACAATTTTTGGACATTTGGGGGATGATTTTACCCGTTTTGAGGCATGATTATTTGTGAAAACGATTGATAATGTATAGGAGTAGCTGTGTATAAATTAGTCAAACTTATGTCCAAAACTTGACTTTTTTGTGCATACTGATTAAATTGTGTTCCTTATAACGGATAATTGTATTTAGGGGTGGTTTCCCCTGGTTTGGGAGTGTTTTCCATCTGATGTGACAGTTAAAAGTTATTCACGTGTCAAACATCAAGTATGATAATAATAAAAAAAAAATTATCACTTATAATTTCCCTAGTGCTTGAATTATTTCCGGAAATTTTTCCGAAGGAACGCATTTTTTTTAAATTTTCCCGAGTCGCAGACGATGGCTCATTTTGGAAATGAAAACTATGAAAACATAAAAACAACACGTTCCTTTCACTTCAAATGAGACATTTAATTTTTGAATTCAAATATTTACCTTTGCAATACAATTCACTTAGTATTATATTTCCGAAACTGACAGGTGTTAAATTTTCTGCAGAATTTATTTAGCAGTACCTATATTTGAGTGAAAGTACTCAGTATTAGTTCAAATAGGTATCAGAAATGAATAAAATTATCAAAATGCTCAAGATTGAGTGAAAATGTAGGTACCAATAAATTCACATAGATTTCCTCCGTACCTTTATTTCACTCACAAATTCAACAAATAATATCTTAGTGAGGAAAAGACAAATTTTCAGTTCGAGGTAAAGTGCTCTCTAGCGGCGCATAATGAAACTTTTCTCTGACTGGTCCAATAGTTTCATCTACTTAGTGGGTGTGCCAAATGAGAGACTAATCAAACTTGAATTAAATAAGTTATTTAAATAGAAAAATAAAAAAATTGTACTCGCAAACAATCCGAAAAAAATTTTCATTACATACTGCTATTACTTTAATCCGTAGAATCACCTCCCGGAGTTCCCTGACGGACTTTCAGAACACCCTGCATAAAGTATTTTTTGTCGACTATAAAAAGTATTTTTTGTTGACTATAAAAATATTGTAATTCATTTGAACTTAAATACTAACATTAATTTTGAATCTGGTTTTCTTAATTGTAAAAAATGGATAAAGAAGAAGAACACGGAAGTTATTTCATGTTTGCCAAAATCGCAACGTCACAAACAACACTAAATATGTTCCATACGTTTTCCGCAACAAAACAACGCGGATACCTATTATGTAGTCTACATTGTAGACTCTCCATCGAAACCCCGAATATATACCGCGGTACAGGCGCAATGTGGATCCCCTAAAAGTGTAAGACTCCCGTCCCGGAAAATTTGATTATTGCAGTCCTCGCGTGCAGATTTATTTCAAATTGGCAACATCTAGGCGACATCCCCGCAAGAATGCCCACTTAGAACGAAATCATTCGTCAATATTACAGTGGAAGAGAATCGAGTAAAACCGCACGCCAGCTGCGCCCGAATGAAGGAAGTATGCTAATATTATCAGGAGTTGTTCCTCCTCACTTATTTGCTCGTTTAAAACGCGGCTGGCCGCGGATGCAACACCTGAAGCAGGCCGTTTCCGCTTTCCCAGCCACCTACGACCCGGGGAGAGCAACTTGGAACTCTTCACAAAGACCCAGCCACATCAAAGATGGACCTAGGCATTGGGAATTGCGGAGTATAAGCGATACTACTATGAATTCCAATAAGATATACTATGCAAATGCGGGGGAGCCCTTTGAGTTGTATCGCTGCCTGCCTTCACAAAAGTTTTGGAGAGCAGAACTCGGCAAATAAATATGAATAGCGAATGGCGCTTATTTAAATTAAACCACCTACAAACGTTTAGAAACGCAATAATAAAGTACTAAACGCACAGGAACTAGTATTTATTTATTTTAAATACACTTCCCTACAGTTACAACCAATCGCAGAGTAGGATGTTAATTAATTACGTTACTAATTGAAAAACAGTAAAAAAATACTCGAACTTGGAAGAATTGGCGTTTCATAATATAAGCACAGGACTTCAGGATTTGATAGCTCGTCCAAAAATTTGAAAAAGGGTTTGTATTAACTTACCTTCTAAAATGCACAATTTTCGAAATACAGNTATCGTACAGAAAACAGCTTTTGTAAGCATTTACTACTCATAATAAGCTATGTTCTGTGCGAAAAAAAATTTTTTTCAAAGTCATAATTGGTGAAGATTTTGAAGGGGAAGTGGGAGTTTTTCTCCCCAACTTCTACGCCACTGGAAAAAGTACAGTTTTGAGACCCATTTGAACCGCCAATGTTTTCTACACAAAAAAGTACTCTTGGTCATAAGCTCTAAAGTTGACCGTTTCCGAGAAAAATCTACTTTTATGTTGAAAAACATGATCAATTTTTTGAAACAAATTTTTTTTAATAATTAAACAAAATTTATTTAATGGTTAGAACAAGTAACAAAACCAAACGTTAACTTCATAGTTGCAAAATTAAAAAAAAAATCGTACATAGTTAAATTAAATGTTGGAAATGTCCTCCGTTAGCTTCAACGCACACAGCAATTGTTCGACGCATTGACTGTCTAACACGCAAGAAAATTTCCGGAGTGTTCCGAATTATGTCGCAAGATGCAACAATGCGTTCTCTTAATTGATCAACATTTTCAACTGGAGTAGCGTAGACTAGGGTTTTGAGAT
>NW_019416494.1:0-7213 GCF_000390285.2 Anoplophora glabripennis
ATTATACTTCGTATCTCTTACCGTTTTCGAGATCCCTGTAGTGAGAAGCGAATTTGTAATAGCCTGTATACTACAAATAAGTACCAATTTATCTTTTTATTATTATTTATAACCTTGAAACTTTTAAATAAAGTCGAAACGTTGGTTTAGTCAGAAAATCAAGACCCGTTTTCCCTTGCCCTATTTTGACTACAGTTGAAGGACACAAAAATAATTTTTATTAGAATTTATTTCGTCAGCTATAAAGGCAAATTATTTTTTGTAGCTTCTATCATGAAGATGTTCAGGTTTATCATTTGATCTCCGTTATATTTACTGCTATCTGTTCTATAAATGAGTTTGATTTGCAAAATAAGTCTAGCTGTGTGAAAATGTATTACATGCTTTTTCTCAGTGTAACATAAATACTTGACGGCAGGCTTTATTTTTCAACATCCCTCTTTCACACAGGCAGCCCTAAGCTGTAAACACGTCACCAACGACATCTGATTACCTGCAAAATTCTCCCCCCGGTTAATTTGTCGGTTCTTTGTTCCATCGCTTCGCGGGTTTCGCGTACTGTTTTTCGTTTTCTAATTCGCCAAATTAATTTTCCCCGTGCACCGCCATCCTATCTTAATTTTTTGCGGGCGCCTGCGGCGTTTATTTGCCTTGTTAATTGCCTGAAAAGTTCGCCATTACATATACAGCAAATCCCATTTAGGGATTTCTTATCGTCTTGTATCAACATTACCTTTTCAGACGAACTCTCCTTTTTTGGAATTCCGTTCGGTGTACGTAGGTTATACTCACTTTTTCATGAACAAATACAGACCACTTTACTTTCTAATTAATTCTTGGTTGAAGCTGTCGGATTAAGCTTGGAAGTTGGAAATTTTGTAACTCCCGTCCCTTAAAAATGCATTTTTTTTAGTTAATCGAAGCTGTAGGTTCTGTATTTCAAAGACCAACACTTAGAGATAAAGTTGAAATACCCAAGTTTAAAAATAGGTTGTCTAGTAGGTGGGCAGAATTTAGTGCTTTCTGGAAAACGATTATTCGCAAAATATAACAAGTGTGTCTCAAAAAGACCCGAAAACCCTGATAACTTTTCAGGATTGAGACCTATAAAAAAGATCAGAAAAAAGACCTTGGATTTTACATTCACCGCATGTTGCAACGTCAGCTTTATATTATGTGGTATACTCGATCCATTATTAAAGATATAAAAAGAATTCCAAGTTATTACATCATTTTAACTCAATAAATATTGGGCATATATCCAGTAAAAGGAGTGACTCTAGCACACCCAGTGAAATGAGTTATAACAATCAGACATTAACAGACGGCCAAATGATTTATACATAGTATTTTCAATCTTTCTATGTAATGTCTCAAATTCAGAATATACAAGTTAATGTGCCTAACATTAAGTCGAATAACATGTTTGTCATGGAAAGCATAACAGAGGATGATGAACTGAAGCCAAAAATGTCAATGTGACCGGATGAAATCCCTGCGTTTGTGGTAAAGAACTGTGGCAGCACCTTTATTCGTCCTGTCATATTTAATTTAATATTGAAATCAAGGAAGTTTCCTTAATATATGGGAAGTTTCACGTTTATGCCCTATTTTTAAGAATGGTGACAGAAGTGATATAACTAATTATCGACCCATTGCGCTAATCTGTGTTTTCTGGAAGGTCTTTGAGAATATCTTGTTTCATTATGTCTATAACCATGTAAAAAATATTTGAACAATAAATCAATATGGTTTCATGAACGTTAGATCTACTACAACTAATCTGGTGTGTGTTACTCAGTATGTCGCGGATGTTCTGGATAATCGCTGACAGGTTGATATTATATACACAGATTTCTCAAAGACTGGGTGGTTACGGATTATCTGAGAATTTAGTTGATTTATTTATTCTGACACTGGCTAATAGAACACAATATGTACAACAAGGAGGGGGTTCAAATCACAAGTAATAAGAATACAGTCAGGAGTACCTCAGGGTGCAGTCCTAGGACCTCTACTTATCAACATCTTTTTGGATGACATAATAAATTCTATTGATGTCAATTTTTTAATGTACGCAGATGATAACATATGCGGGTGAATACAAGAACTGGGACCTCTACGGACTGTGAACGGCTGCAAAATACTTTAAATTTAGTCGAACATTGGTGTATAGCTAATATATTATGTACATGTTGTGTCATTTAGTAGACAACTACATCCATTAAGCTTTGGTTACCACATTAATAATAATAATAATAAATTAATATTTAGATCGGCCTACCCTCATCAAAGATTTAGGGACTGTATTTGATTGTAAGCTTTCGTTTGCTGAACATTTTGATAGGATTTTGAAAACTTCATACAAAAATTTAGGGTTCGTTATTCGAAATGGTAAGGATTTCTTGGATCATACTACGATGTTTATTTTATATAATTCGTTTGTGAGGTCTAGATTGGAATATGCATCTATTGTGTGGAATCCGCTATATACAATTCACATAAATAATATAGAGAACATAGAAAGGGAATTTTTAAAGTACTTATTTTATAAAGAAATTCTGCCCTTTAATCTTTGTTGATATTTGTGTCTTTTTCAATGTTGCTCTTATTAAGCGAATTAACTTATCAGGGAATTGAAATTCACGTAGCACGTTCCATGCATTTTTCCTATCTGCTGTATCATAAGCTCCTTTAAAGTCCACAAATAGCATCACCGTAGGAATCTAATCATAATATTGTCAGTGTTTGCTTCAACATACAAATCTGATCAATTATTGACCTTCCTTTCCGAAAACTACGTTGGTACTCCCCTATCACATTTTCGGCATGTTATTCTATTCTTTGTTTCAATACTGACGCTAACACTTTGTATTCCACTTCCAATAATGCTATTCCTCTATAGTTTGAGCAGTCTGTTGGATATCCTTTTTTGTATATTGGTAGGATATTTGCTATTTTCCAATCCCTTTGTATTTATTCCTGTATCCATATATCCTTTATCAAGTTGTATATCTCCTGCTTTAGCTTCTCTTCACCATATTTAATATTTTCTGCTACTATTGCACTTTGTTCACAGCTTTTATTATTCCTTATTTTGGATATGATCTCCTCTACTTCTTCTCTGGTGTGTAAACCTGTGGCGCCCTCTCTTTTCTCAATAACTTCTCCTCCTCCAATTCCCCTACTGCCTCATTTAGAATCTCCTGAAAATACTGTTGTCATCTGTTTAGTACTTCATTTATTCTCTTCACTTATTAAATTTCTTTCTTTGTCCTTGCATTGGGAAATTCGTTTTGACACAGCTCCTTTTATAATATCTTTAATATCCTTATAAAAAATTTGTATATATTTTTTTTAAATTTATCTTCCGATTCCATAAGTTCGGCAACTTCATACTTTGTTAGTATACTTATTCAAAATGCTTTCTAATTTTTATTATGCTCTTTTCCTAAGTGGCAGCGACGGCTAAGTTTTGTAAATTTATTTCTTTTGGTTATAGGCATGAACAATGAGAAGGATTCGGCGACTCAAAATTTACTGGAAACTCCTTATCTGTTAGTATTTTTTTTTCTAGAAGAGTCTAATGTTTAATACCGTATGAATAGGTCGCAAACCTTTCCAAATAGTAACAAATTTATTATCACGCTTCTGGTTTTTGTTACAGTTTATTCAGAGGACAGAAAAGAAAAAAATTCTGACACCATGCTCGAACTTAAAATTTGGCGATTCCGTTCAATATTTCCAAGTTAACTTAGATCGGCTTTGAATCTTAAGGTTATGATCAAATCTAAGTCCATCAGAATGTTGGTTTCCTGATATCCTACAGGTTTTATCTGAAACCTTTTTTGATAGTACTCTATTCTGAAAAGTCATCGGAGAATGCGTGTCTTTTTGGGACATCCCGTATAATACACAGGTTTCTCCCAAACGCTTAATCCTTGTTAATACCTACGTAGATCTGATATTTGTTAATAAATTAACAAATCGTTGCATACCAGCTTCACGCCCAAAGCACAGTTCAGTAAAGGAAGTTTCCTGCCATTTCCGCGTTGTATAAAAGATCTCTGACCGATTCATGAAGCCTTGATCTGTTTCCAGTGTGTGGCGTAATAATTATTTTTTTATGTAATTGAAAAATGTTGATTTTTATTACAAACAAACTGTTTTGTGTTCCATTTACTACAAAGTTAAATCCAAATTATGGTGCTTACTCTTTAAAAGATCAATCGTTTGGTGTATCAAAGACGAGATTTCTATTAAACTTCACAAAGAGAACGGTAAAATATTTTAATTGCAAGGAAATTGGGCAGTACAAAGGGGGGTAAATATATGGAAATTCTACTATTTTCTGTTTACTAATTTGAGAAAATTAAATAACGTATTAAATATGTCCCGCACCTCACTGTTTTTACATCCTCTAGTTTGTTGTTTATGTTCAAGGCAAATGCACTGGTTCAAATAAAGGCCGTTTATGATTTCTGAATTGCTGCAACCAAATGCAATCAAGACGCCGCTGTAGCGCCGCAAGAATCTGCTATTTTAAACATGTATCAACGTTGTTCAACTGCTGCAACGTCAAAAATCCTCAGCGGTTACAGATATTATTTGCAATGTCAAAGGAATATCATCCATTCATGAAAAGTATATCGTTAGTAAATAGTATATTGTGCATCTAGTAGTAAAAGCAATAAATTCCCGAGGCCAATAAGCATTGAGTCAGGGAATGTACTTCTACTACGAGGTACACATATCATTTTTTCTGAAATCTCAAACAATATTAATTAATTGATATGAACTAAGAAATTTTTATTAATGCATACCTAACATTTCTTGACAATCATTGTTTATTTCTTGTTGTGATAAAAGTCAAATTAGTTTCAATACTTACAAGTGCTAAAATATATTAAAAATATTTCAAATGGACTGTGGTAATGATGTTCAGGTGTCCGGGGCACCACCAGAGTTAGTACCAGCCGCAAAAAAATGTATATTTAAATTTATTACCAACCTAATCTAGGGAAAAGTTCGATTTCGCTCACAAACGTTTCAACACTTATTGCCTGAAGAAAATACAACCTGCAACAGTTAATACAAAGGAAGGCATTGATACATTAAAATATTCGAAATTCCGTGTTTTCCTGAATTGTCAAGGTGACAACTATAAACCGAAGAAATTTTGTTAAATATACAACTTGAAAAGTTCACCACTGAAGCACCAAATAATATATACTTAATGAATAAGGTACGTTTAGATATGAAAACTTTAAAATACCTAGGTATCAGTTTTTCCTTTTTAAGTTGCCTTAATATTGGTGCTGCCGGTGCATGTCGCCGTGATGAGCTGTTTCAATCAAATTTGAATGATATAGATGATTTATGCTTTTGATTAAAATACCGTACCTATAATAAAATTAAAAAACCGAGAAAATTTTTTGTGATAAACGAAATTTATATACCACTGTACAGAAAATATGTTGCATGCCGCCCAGACAATTTTGAGCTCGGCCGCTTTTTCTTTAAATATTCAAATGGAAAAGGTTGCAGGCAAGGAGTAGAAAATGTAAGGTTAAATGCCTCAAATTGTCGTTTTTGAATTTGCCAAATGTAGATAAATACATAGAACATTGTTACCGACGATCGTCTGCGACCATTTGGGTTAATGCTGCGTAGGGTATGACACATGGGGGACGAAAATCTTTACATGTTGCCGAAGAAAAGGATATACTTATAGAGGAATATTTTAAAAATAAATTTTGTTAAATAAATTGTTCTAACTTGAAATAAAAAAAAAATGAAGTTTATCACCTTTTAAGCAGAATAACTAACGTCAACTAGTTTTTTTTTTATAACTTCGAGATGTCAATGTAGCATTGAAAATTTTAATGAAATATTTGATATTGATGTCCCTTTATATATAAATTATATGTATACATAAGTTAATCATCTGAGATTATAAAAAAATATAGAAAGTAGGATCAAAAACTTCAAAAGTATATACAGGGTGTCCGGGAAGGTCATGTCAAAAGTGAAGGGGTGTACAGGGGATCTTAGAATAGTTGTACTTCATAAAAAAAATTTTCCTATCGGGCTCCGTTGTGGAGTTATTCGCCTTCAAAAAAAGCAGTTCGAAAAACAAATTCCTATTATAACTTCTGTCAGTATTATTTTTAATAAACGATATACTTATATCTTTTATTCATTTCTGAGTTATTATTTGTATGTAATTTAATTGCCTACAGCACAAAATAACTAATTTTCCGATAGTTAGTCATGGGGAGTAAAAAGGTGAAAAAACATGTAATTTTGCCGCTTATTTGCAATATGCCAACTTAGTGTCACTTCTTTGGACTTAGTTTGTTGATAGTATGTGTATTTATATCCCGTTCTAATTGTAAGTAAAAACTCATATTTGAATCAATGAATTAAAGGTACATTAACAAAATTTGGCGTTGTAAAATTTTACTCTTTATTTGAATATATCATATGCTTTTAATTTGTTTTGGTTATCAAGAATAAGAAAAACATTAAAACAAATAAATCTTAACAAATAAAGCCATAGTCAACGACAAAAAAATTAAAGTCCAATAAATTATTTTATGTTTCTTTTCTTTTAAGAAGAAACAATTTAATTATGAAGAAGTATCATGGCTGTTACTATTTGGACAAAGTATATCAAAATAAAAACTCTCATTTTTACATAAATTTTTTTATACTATGTCTCCCAAAAAATATATGTAATAAATTTAATTTAGAAAAAAATTGTTATTTTTTCACAACATTGCAACCCACAAATAAGACATCATAATCGCTGAAAGTAGTGTTAATAATTCTCCTGTCGTATTAGAGTTAACAGTATCGCAATGTGCCCTAAAAATTACACGTTATTGTATTATCACGATTTCTATAAAATTCTATAACGTTACCATATATGTAACATGTCACTAAATAAGTGATTGTATCGTCATATTTTTACCACATTAATATGGTAAACTATTATTTAGTTAAAATATACAGGGTGGCCAAATAAAAACGAAACAGAGCCATTTTCAGGAACTGCGTCAAGATTGTAGAAAAACGCTCAGACCCGTCGATTTTAGATTAAAGGGGGACATTCTTTGCTGGTATTTTTGACTCCGCCACTTTCACCCCAAGCAAGGGTAAGCATCACCCCAAAATATTTAAATGGCATTGGGGGTTGAGTAATATTTCT
>NW_019416494.1:8273-53586 GCF_000390285.2 Anoplophora glabripennis
ATTTATACCATTGGCGTACTTAACTCGAATGACTGACATTTTTACCGTTACTAATTGTTTGTACATAAGTTTCAACTTTAAAATCAAAATTCTTAATAAGTATTGGGCGGAATTATAAAATTTAAAGTCTGTTGTAAAGAGAATTGTAAGAGCTTTCAAAAGAAATATTACTCAACCTCCAATGCCATTTAAATATTTTGGCGTGATGCTTACCCTTGCTTGGGGGTGAAAGGTCCGGAGTCAAAAATACCAGCAAAGAATGTCCCCCTTTAATCTAAAATCGACGGGTCTGAGCGTTTTTCTACAATCTTGACGCAGTTCCTGAAAATAGCTCTGTTTCGTTTTCATTTGGCCACACCCTGTAGGTTACAAGGCACTGTGTGCTTGATTATTACATATTTAACAGCCAAGGCAGATACAGGATTTCCCATCGAAAATGATCACCCCGGAAATATTTTTATTTTGAACGATAGTTATAAGATCCAAAAATTTGTTTATAGGAAAATTAATTGAATATTGTGTATCACTGTCAAATTTACAAAATTTGACATTGGCTGCTAGTTTTCTTAATATTATGATTAGAGATCGAAAATGTTAAGGCGGCTGCAATATGATACAGGGTTCCCTTTTATGTCATTTTATTTAAATAAAAAGGGACACAACCGTTGCCTCCTTATAACTGCACTCTTTATATTATAAGAATATATGCACATTTATATATCACATTTTAGTAAACCCACTATCCGCGTTATTGCATAGTAACATGTACATGTCTGCCTCTGTGATGAAGCTTCGCATCGATCAATTTATTCGATACGTGGGTATCTAGCGGCACCGTAATGCCCTGTCGGCCTGGCCACCGATGAACCATCCAGGTTATTTGCTAAGGGACCATGGTCGTGCATTTCATTGTCGTTTGTGCGTTTGTGAGTGACTTTAACACTTTGCTTGGTCGAGTGTATGGCACGTGTTTTGTCATTAGCATTGTGTATTGTGAGTATGGAGCAGCACACGGTTTGACCATAGGTTTAGCCTATTTCTACTACTACAATACGTATTGCTGCTTACTAGCCTACTATAGATTACCACTGTCTATTTATTTGATTATCGCCTCAAAGTTTCCCAGGTCTAATTATGATATAAAAATTGCAATTATTTTTCGACTTAAAAAAACGGGATCTTCAAAACCAGAAAAAGAGAAAGCATACTCTTGTAGTTAAATTAATTACGGTCATGTTTTCTTGAAAGTTAATCTCGAAATATAATAACTCATTACTCAAAACTTATAGCATAGAGTGGATTATATGTTCGCGATGCTTTTGCAGTGGCTTTGGCATTATTATTTAACTTTTATTTGTTCGTTTCTCCGACTGCGTTTATTTTTGCGGAGAATAAAGCGGAAGCGTTTTTAAGCCTTAAACGCCACCGTCATAAATGCAGAAAGCAATTTATTTAGATAATTAATTCCGGGCTACGAGTGAAGTTAATTTAAATTTAACTTTTCCTCGGAAGCACTTGCTCCTCCAACTAAAATGAATACAAGTGTACAAAGTAAGACAGACGTTTTCTTTTATTGCTATAATTAAGTTAATTTTACAACCACTTAGAATAAGTCACAAACCAACAATCCGTTCTTAATCCTCCGGCTCTGCCCGTGGAAGCGCTCTTCCGCGTTTTCTTATCCGTTGCCGCCAGAAGCCGCACTCTGTCACAGCGATGAGCCTCTTAGGCTGTAAATAGGGAGGCAGCCAGCCAAATATTTACTTAATTTCACCCAATAATGAGCGGTCTAATACCGGAGCACCGTTTCCGGGAAAAAATAGTCATGCTGGGCAAAGGGTTTTTGTACAATATACAGGGTCATCTTCTTTTCTTATTTGAACTTTAACCATGGATATATTTCATCAAACTGATGTAATTTTTGTGGTGTACACTTTTTTCTCCAGTTTTTTTTTCGTAGTATCAGCGCTGGATATTTTTTGTTTTTATTTATTTTTTCTTAAACTACGAATGCATTTCTATCTTTCATACTTTGTATAAAGTGTAGGAATTAAACAATTTACCGATTTTATAAATTATCGGGAAAATAAGTCAATCATATGCGCTCATAAGAGATTCTGATAACGCCAACTTTATGACTAATCATATAACGAGCGTTCAAATAAAAACGTGGTCAAGTTGGTTCTGAAAATTTGGACGTAGGGCGTAGCGTATAGCAAATGAACTTAAACGTCATCTGTCAAAGCGCTATATCGCCGCTATCAATTTGAATATTTTCGTTTTAAAAAGCGTTTAAAATGGTGTTTTCTCAAGAACAAAAAGTGTTTATCATAGAGTCCTACTTTAGAAATGGACGCAAGATTGATGGAATATGGAAGTATTCTATTGAGGAATGTTTCATAGAATTTCAAAATCAATTTCCCGGCGTTGTTGACTACAAAATTTTTCAAAATGCAGTTCAGCGTTGTGTTAATGTTTTTCGTGAAACGGGCAGTGTAACAAGAAAAGAAGGAAGCGGCCGACCTAAAAAGCGGACTGAAGAATTAAAAGAAAATGTCCAACAAATAATGGAAAATGCGCCAAGAACTTCTGTACGTGTTTTATCACAAATGGTGGGAGTATCAGTCGGTACCTGCCACACAGTGTTAAAAAAAGCTCCTTTAATTGTTTGTTATTGTTATCACATTTATTCTTTAAAATAAAGTTATATAGTCATTAGCGTTATTGAAACTGACAGCTGCTATACAGCTCGTTGAGAAATGAGGTTAAGTTGGTCGCTATAAGCTACTCCCTACGTCCAATGTGTCAGAGCCAACTTCGACCACGTTTTATTTGAACGCTCGTTACTTAATATACAGGTGATTTCACTTTAAATACAGAAACAGCAGGGTTATATTCATTATCAAAAAATAAGTAGAGTTTGCTCTAATTTGACAACTGATCTATTCCTGCAGTTTCTGCATTTAAAGTGAAATCACTCTGTATATACAGGGTGGTCCGAATTTTATGCAGGAAATTTCAAGAACAGAGAGACCTCTTTAAAATAATATGTGTTTGCCTTATAAATATAGGTCTGGAACGGCCTCGTTTTCGAGATATAGGGTGTTGAAGCTGTCAAAAATTTGATTTTTTCGTGTATATCTCCGGAATCTATTAACCGATCTCAATAAAATTTGATACAGATAATGTATGATTACTTTCCCTAAAATATGAGCTTAAAAGGTTCAACAAGTGGTGTACAACTGAACAGGGGTCACCCTTTTTTTACAAAAAAACCTACGCCAATGCATTTTTTACAAGTCATTATAACTGATTTATATTCTAATGCACAAAATACGTAAAAAAGTGACTAATTTTAGTTATTTATACCAATACAATCCCCTTGTGACAGACACTTCTAACCATAATTGAAGCTAATATCATATGGTGGTTTTCTTTTAATTCATTACACCCGTCTTCTATTCGTTGCAGTAGTTGTGGTCTTGTGTCTGTTTTAGTAGAATAAACTTTAGTTTTCAGATAATCTCAAGCACAGAAGTTCAGGGGATTTAGACATGGCAATCTTGCTGGCCAAGACACTGGATCCTCTGCACCATATGGTTGACATTGGCATTTAGTCTTCTACCTATCCATCGCGCCATATAATTTTCATTAAACCTTTCTTATATTATTCTCCCAGAATGCGCAGGAGCACCATCCATCGTATCTAGCTATTTTGTCGTATATTTAATAACTCAAATAGATGGTTTTATAGAAAGTTTAGAAATTACTGTTTTTTTATTTTGTGTTGTTAACGATGTAAGTGATGACGAATCAATGAAGGACATAAATGTTGATACGCTGATCTTTATTGTTTTCGTACAAATACAATTTTGAACTTTGCCAATCTAATACGAATGTTAAACTGTGTTTGATTGGTCACAGTCCAACCCACTGGCCAATTGCGGAGTTACTTAATGTATATAATCCTGAATTTAAGCGATCAAACTATCTTCATCAAATTCAGATGAACTTTCTGAACGTGGAGAATCGTTCACGTCAAAACCACCCTCTTTGAAATGAGAAAAGTATTTTCTTGTTGTCCATTTTCCAATGGCGATCTCTCCGAAAACAAATCCAGTGGCATCTAGTGCCTTATCTCCTCTATTAACTTAAGCGAAAGGATATGTCGAAAATCTCCTTTTTTTCTACAATCAAAAGAAAAACATTTGTCCTGTATTTGATGTTTGAGTTAATGATTATCTACTGCAGTGAATTATTGGGAAAAACCGGAACTTTAATATTTTTATTGAATTTTAATTGGTTTTGACCAAACACAGTATGATATTTTCTTTAAATCCAATTATTTCACGTCCTGTAGTATGGTTACATTGTTTCTCGGCCTTTGCTGTGACCTACAGAATAATAATACGCGAGCCTTTTCCATTGCAAATAAAGTTATATAGCGTAGTAATAAAACCTACAGTCAGTTAGTTAATCCGGACTGATCTGTTTCAACATGGTCCCACGGTAACTTAAATTCAGCGCTGTACTATTTGGCAGTAGCGTGTTAATCAGTACATCCTCTAATTACTTTTCATCAAACTACGGAAATGTAAATAGTGTCATTGTTTCGTGCAATTCGACATCGATTGTTTGATTTGGACTGGGCAAGCCCTCCTAATTGTATTCTATAATTGAATTATATTTGCTGCTTTAATTAGTAAATTCCAATGAGAATGTTATGAGATTTGCTTGCAGACACTTTTGTTCTCGAGTGCATTAACAATGATTGGAAATATAATCATAAGTGTGTATTATTGTAGCACAGATATTTAATTAACTTCTAGTAACTAACGTCAAAATTCAAAAATAAAATCACATATAGCATATCTAATAGGAGAGGGTTAAATTTTGCTCAAAGCAAAGAAAATAGGTAGAACTCTGTAGAATTATAACAACTTTCAAGACCTGATTCTTCCTTTAAAGCAAATAAAAAAACTATACTAAGATTTTACCGTAAATTAAGTTTCTAGCAGATATGTGGTCTTTTAAAGGTTGGCAGCCAAACAGAGCTTTTGTTCAATTTCTCAAGAACCAACAAAGATATAATGAATTTCCCTTGCAAAATGTTATGCTCCTCTATTATTTCAGGATATTCATACAAATACATCTGACATGCTCTTTAACAGTTGCGGTTACAGGTATAATAAATTTATGTTTGCTTCATTTTCAACAAATGTTGAAATTCGGAACGAATAATTTAAAGATAATTTTTTCGAGACTAAACATCTAAATCTGGTTCGGACAGAGACAGTACAGTATTGGGGGTCATAAAGGCTTGCAAAATGTAATGTAATTAAATTTCCAGGGTCGTATTTAAAGAAATGAAGTTGATGATGGTCCTGGAGAGACGAAACGTTACATATAAAAATTGATTATGCCATACGATATACGGCAAAAAGTTGCCATAAGAAAGTGTTCTTCATTTTTCAGTATCACCACAAACAAGGCTAAAATAAAACAACAAATTTCCAAAATTTCGGTTTTTTTCAAATATTTCGAAAACCATCATGTTAGCCTTGATTATTTAGAAGCATAATGTTGGTCTGCTGACTATGCAACTTTGCCCTCATTTAAGCTACTTCGTATCTCTTACCATTTTCGAGATCCCTGTAGTGAGAAGCGAATTTGTAACAGTCTGTATTATCGATTTATTACATTGCACACGAAAACCGAGCAAACTACGAAACACATTCGTATGAAACTTTTTTCTAATTTGTCATTTTTCTAGGAACAAACACCATATTGCTTCAACTTATGTATTTCATATACCATATCCGGATATTATGCTGACAGGAAGTTTCTTGGTTCTCAGGAATCGGGGCATGCTTCCCATAATATTTCAGTTCATACCGATGAATACCAATATAAATGCTGATACAGATGTCAATGTCCATGATTCCTTGAGTCGATACATGTGGAAAGTCAAACAAAGAAAATAATGGAAATAATAATAAAGTCTATTCATAGAGTTAATGCAAAATACAATTAGTCATTCAACATGCTTCTACTCGTATATACCTTTCTAATTTAATTAATGTTAAATTTTTAATACATAAACTTATGTTTTTCTCAAAAGTAGCAGGTATATATATATTTAAAAAATTAGTGTAATCAATAATGATGACGTAAATAAGTAATTCTAATAACAATTAAAAATTGTGAACTATGAAATTATTACATGTTATAAAAATATTAACTCATTGCTTTCTTTTACTCACAATTATATAAATTTTGTATCAACAGCATAGATTTTCTTTCAATTGACACTTTTTCCACAGACAAAATAGCTGTCGCCACAGACCGCTACTGGAATAGGCCAGCAGTTTTAAATTTCCGAATTGCCGATATAGTACACCACCAGCAGAATTTTAGGAAGAATCAAATGCAGTGGCCCGCATTCCTACGCGTATTCTAGCAACATACTTACAGGGTGTCCCATTAATATTGCGAAAAAATTCAGGGGGAGTTTTCTTGACCAAATATAAGAAAGAAAGTTCCTATAAACCTATGTCCGAAAATGCTTCGTTTCGGAGATACAGGGTATTGAAATTTTGAGAAAATACAAGATTTTTACTAATATCTGAAGAACCCTAATTCCGATTTTTTTTAAATTTGGTATGTTTGTTTATAAAAACTTTATCTATTTCAGCGGCGTTCGGGGACTCACTCCTGTTGATACAAATAAGTAAACATATGAGACGACATTGCTTTTTCTTAGGTGTCATATGTTTTTCTAATTATGCGATAAAGTTTTCGAGCAAAAAATTAATAGCTTAAGTGTGTGATTTTAATAAGTACTTGAACTGTCTAGTTGTCAATTCCTGCTTGTCAAAATGAATTACACAAATAGTGAAATGTGCGATATGCATTTTCTTTATGGCCTTGCCAACGGTAATGCATTAGCCGCCAGGCGTCTCTATGAGCAGAAATACCCTAATCGTATAATTCCTCATCATACTATCTTCACCCGTCTTCATCAACGTTTTAGTGAAACTGGAAGTTTTCGAAAACTTACCGCAGGAAACGGGTGACCCCGCACAGCAGTAACCCTACAATTGGAGAAAGATGTACTTCATGAAATTGAACACACTCCAACAACAAGTACCAGACAGATTGCTAGAAACTTAAATGCAAGTCGTTCTGCAATTTTCAGGATTTAAAAAAATAATCTTCTATACCTTTATCACATCCAACGGGTTCAGGCACTTTTACCGACTGATTTTCCGTTAAGATTAAATTTATGTCGATGGACACGAAAAAAAATAGGGAAAATCCTCAATTTTTAGCAGAAGCAACACGGATGTGGCAAATTTTTCTAGAAAAGCCATAATAATCATGTATGGGCGGACGAGAACCCAAATGCAATATCAGAAGGCCGTGATCAACACCAGTTTTCACTGAATGTATGGGTCGGAATTGTGGGAGACCACTTAATAGACCCATTTTTTTACCACCGAGGCTTACTGGAGATGTTTATCTCCGTTTTCTTGAGGATGAATTGACATACCCGATGTTACAACAATTGTTCAAAATTTTATCCACCAATGTGTAAACACATTTGGGTCCGTTGTACTCAGTTTCTACGAAATGTTGTCTTGTTTCACCATAACACAAATGCTTCAACATAAATTAAAACGATATCCATCAACTCCGAGTACACGCAAACCATTTTTGACACTAACTACCCATTTTTGACACTAACTACTAAAAACCTATTGTAAATGTAAATACCGTCGTATTATAACAGGTAAATATCCCAACGACGATTGCAAAATCCGAACTCAGTATTCGGAGTCGCTGAGGCCACGTGGCGAATGACTCTAGAGACTATAGTTGTCCAGCTATGTAGTAGTTGAATGTACTATAACTTCAATATTTTTTTTCTCGGAAACTATTAGGATTTTACAAAAAAATTTTTTACGATATTGATTCCATTTCTCATGCTGCATCTATTCCCAAATTTTTTTGGATAAATTGTGAATCACCCTGTATTTAGATTATTCTTGTTTTAAAATTCGTTCAGATATAGACACTAGAGAAAAACTGAATTTAAAGTAGTTTAGTAATTCAGACTCTGAATTTCATCTTACCCAAACTATATATTTCATAAGACAAATTATAGTAATTAAGATGTTTAATGATATGTGCCTAGCAAGAGAACGTCAACAAAGCAAACCGTATGTAAATTAAATTCTTGGAGGAAACTTTAAATGCAGTAAGTACTTTCATCAAATGGAGTGTATCTCTACCCCTTAGTCTTAGATAACTCATTTAGGCGAAATATTAAATTTAAATGAGAATAAATTAATTGTATTTAATCTAAATCGAGAGGTAGACACATGAAAGGAAATTTTAAGGAAGCCGCACAGCCACGTTTCCCGGAAAATATATTGTAATTCCATTCTACCTCAATCCTTTAATCTTACTGGCACTTGATCGAATTTTACGTCTGTGATCCTTTATAGTCAACAAATTAAATTATAGCAAATGGTTTAGAGAGAATGCTTTCACCGTTGAGTAGGAAGAAGAGGATTCGTGCTATATTAATTTTATAAAATAGGATCAAACCAAGTTAGATCGAGACAGTAATGGATGCGTTGATGCAAAACCCTCATTATGTCGAAAGTAATTGCAGATCGTCATTGTATTGTAATAACATAACTCAGAAGGCAGTCTTGACAAATACACATAATTTGGTACACTGCAAAAATGAAACATATCTAGTTAAATTTTACACTTGTAATGACTTTTATACACAAAATGTAAATGAATTGAATACACATTTGCGTGTAGAGTTAATAATTCATTTATTTGGAAAGTTAAAAACAGTTTTTCTGCAATAGTTATTTTAACAAGAATAGTATACTGTTATATTAGGATTAAAACATGCAATTTTTTTCTCCAACCATACCACTATATCGCTAATTGAGTTCATTTGCGATGGTTTGTGGTTCAATTTGCTAAAAACTCTGCAAAAATGGAATCTAATAAAGATTTTGTTGTACCTGTGGAGATACTGGAGCGTGCGAAAGAGGTTTTTTTGAATATTCTCCCAAAGAAATTTCGAGAAATGTATCTACCAACGTTTTATGCATTGGTGCAAAGAAAAAAACATTAAGTTGTATTCAGAAGATGTATTGATGGTGTATTTTAAGGGCCTTATTGATAAGTCTGCTAACATATCTAAAACTATATGGAATATAGTTAATAGTGAGACCGGTAGAAAGTCGGCTGTTGGGGATCTATCTCTGATTCTGAGCCCAAAGACGTGAACCTATTTCTTTACACCTGTGGTCAGGGAAGATTTGTTACACGTAATTAATGATCTTAAAAATACAAAGAGTAGTGGATTTGATAATATTTCAGTTAAAATTGTAAAAAAGTATTGGTGAACACATTTCTGAACATTTAGCACATATGATTAATTTATCAATTATAACGGGCAATTTTCCTAGTATTTTGAAGACGGCTTCAGTCATTCATGTACATAACAAAAATGATCTGCAGAATATAGCTAACTATCGACCTATATCAATCCTAAGTGTTTTCTCAAAAATTTTTGAAATAGTTGTGTATAGTAAAATATACAATTTTTTAACAAAGTTCAATATTCTAACGGATCATCAGCACGGTTTCCGTAAAGGCAGATCGACATAATTAGCAGCTTCTGCCTTACTAAGGCAGGTTTATCAGTGTCTTGATAGTGGTAGACATGTGGTAGGGTTCCTTTTTGACTTAACACGCGCATTCGACTGCCTAAACTTTGATTTTATTGAAAATAAATTGTTTAGTTTGGGTTTTAGAGGTATATTCTTGGAATGGCTGATGACCTTTTTAAAAGACAGGTCAATGTTAGTAAAAGATAAAAATGTGTCATTGGATTGTCTAAAAACAAGCTCTGGAGTGCCCCAAGGGTCTGTCCTGGGTCCACTAATTCTTATTATTTATCAATGATTTGCCCAAATATATACAAACTGTTGACAATATTTGCTGATGTGTCATCTTAGAAGACTATATTCAAACGTTACATAAATTGATGTAGCCTAATAGGTACTTAATATTGACAAAACAGATTGCATATACTTTCAGAATCATGGAGTTAATAAAGAATTAAACCTAACTTTTAATAATTCAAAAATAAAGTCAACTGATTACACAAAGTTTCTTGGAATAATTATTGTAGATAGGAATCTTACGTGGTCAGCCCATATCGATTTGCTAAGTAGAAAAACTCAATAAATTATATTATGCTATCTCTTTACCAATTTCTGCTGTAATTAATGTGTATAGTCACCTAAGTTATGGTGTGGTGTTTTTTTTTGGTAATGCTTTGCAGAGTCAAAGAATATTTGTTGTCCAAAAACGAATTATACGTACGTATGTATAACATGTTTTGGATTCCGGATAGGTGATCATATAAGCCCTATTTCATTAATTATATTATACTGTTTACTTTTCCCTGTTATATTCAAAACATTCTTATATGCAAGAGAATTTGCGAATAATTTGTGAACTTACGTTGTCCCATGGCTGGAGATTAATTACGTGATATTACACCGTCTGCAGAGCGCTGTTTAGGTTCATTTGTTCATATGACTTTACCTAGCATTTTAACCCTGCAGTGGTGACGTAACATATTAGTATAAGAGTGGTGACGTCGCGTCGGTCTAGGGGACCAATAAGACTGTATATTATATTTGGAGGGGGTATTTGTACATATACAGTGTAGGAGAGTATCGATGGTCTATCAGAAGTTACGTGAGAGCGATAAAGTAAGCCATAGAAATCCATGTGATAGACAAGGATGGCTATAATGAAGGCGTCTAATAGTCAACGCCCATTTCGCCCTTCCACAAATAAGAAGTGGATCTTATACGACATATACTTCTAAATTGACCGTATAGTACATCTTGGCATCACTCAGGGCATAGATTTTGATTCCGTATTTATTCGGCTTGCTTGGTATGTACCTATTGCCGAAATGCATCTAAAGTCCCCAAGCTTCTCATCAAGGGTGACATAATGTGACATAATGCAGTTTTTCTGACAGTTTTCCACGATCATTTCAAATAGAATTCTACAAGCTGCAAGTTTGTCCATAGACTAGAATAGAAATTTATTGAAATGCTTGTCCAAATATATGTTTTAATAAATCTCAATCGCAGCATTTGCATGTCGCAAATTTAAATAAAGTTTATGTCTTTGGGATCTGGATGCCCACAAAGAGAAAGAAATACTATTTCTTCATTTGATATAGATACCTAATGAAGAAATCACAATTTTTCATTAGTAAACAACGAAATGAAGCGAAACATCAGTTTCCTACAACTAATAATATACAGGGTAGCCCATCGAAAACGTACCGCAAGGCATTACAGGGTAGTAAAGAACTTTTCGGCAAAATCCAAAAACAGGTCAAATTTGTTTCTGAGGGGGACAACTTTTGGCTCAAAAAGCATACCAAAATCTTCAACCCCCTAAGTGGGGGTGCTATCCCCTAAATTTTTTCAAATGGGAATGGGGGTCAAGTGGGGGGTCATTAGAAAGGGCTTTTAATTCTCTATACATCGATTCTTACTTTTTGAAAATCGATTCATTATTTTAGAAAATATGCAGCTTTGAAAATACGAACAATATTTTTGACGAGAAATGCGAAAATCGATTTAATTTTACTTCAAAACTTACGGTATTAGTCAAGTAAATGCTGAAAATGTTGTCCGCCAACTTGCATACAATGATACAGGTTGTCTTCAAACCGTTGTCGAACATTCTGGAGCACTTGCGGTGTTACTTCGCGACATACATTAATGATTCGTCCTCGCAGATCTTCCAAGGTATCAGGTGGAGTGCTGTAAACTTTGCTTTTAATGTGCCCCCAGAGAAAGAAATCTAAAGGATTTAAGTCGGGTGACCGAGGGGGCCACTCAATTGCACCTCTTCGTCCTATCCAGCGTCCTGGAAACGTCTCATTTAGGTAATTGCGCACATTGAGCGAGTAATGTGGAGGAGCTCCGTCTTGCTGGAAAATCAGTTCGTGTTCATTGTAAGCAGGGTCGTCCTCTATGATATTTGTTAGAGCTGGGTCGATGACATTTTGTAGTAAATCCAAGTACATATCGCCTGTCAAATTTCCAGGAAGGAAAAAAGGACCTACAATGGAATTTCCAAAAATACCTGCCCATACATTCAACTTCTGGGGGTGTTGGGAGTGTGTCTCATGGAAAATCCTTGGATTGGTATCAGCCCAGTAACGACAATTATGGCGATTCACTAAACCATTCAAGAAGAACGTACACTCGTCCGAAAAACACACATTAAAGAGGAAATTATCGTTTATCGCTCGTTCAGTCATTATTTCGCAAAATTGCAAACGACGATCAAAATCGTCTTCATTTAGCTCTTGCACTAGCCGAATCTTATAAGGATGGAATTTGTATTTTTTTAATATTCGTTGGACACTTGTACGACTCACTCCTGTCGCAGTAGCCAATTGCATTGTACTCAGCGTACTATCCATTGCCACTTGCCCCAATACCGCTATTTCCGTAGGTTCATTTAGTACCGGATTTTCAACCTGCCTCTTTTTGTTATGAACGGAGCCAGTTTCGCGAAATTTGGCCACCAATTCGCGAACAATTTTTCCAGACGCATGTTTCTCAGGATGCCGTTGGTTGAACAGTTCGGCGACCCGATTTCCGCATTCATTGTTTTTGAAAAAAAGCTCAATAATTTCTACTCTTTCTGGAATTGAGTACACCATAATTAATCAATTTAAAAGACTCGGCAGTATTGGTACTCTTCAACTACAAGTCACAAGACAGTTATCTAGCAACTTCTTGTGGCCTATCTAAATACGAAACAAAAAGCGGACAATTTTTTGCTCACCAAAATCAGGCTAAAGAATTCGCAAATCAGAAAAAAAACAGCGAATTCTTTTGAAGGAATTTACCAAGCTAATACCGTAAGTTTTGAAGTAAAATTAAATCGATTTTCGCATTTCTCGTCAAAAATATTGTTCGTATTTTCAAAGCTGCATATTTTCTAAAATAATGGATCGATTTTCAAAAAGTAAGAATCGATGTATAGAGAATTAAAAGCCCTTTCTAATGACCCCCCACTTGACCCCCATTCCCATTTAAAAAAATTTGGGGGATGGCACCCCCACTTAGGGGGTTGAAGATTTTGCTATGCTTTTTGCGCCAAAAGTTGTCCCCCTCAGAAGCAAACTTTACCTGTTTTTGGATTTTGCCGAAAAGTTCATTACTACCCTGTAATGCCTTGCGGTACGTTTTCGATGGGCTACCCTGTATAACATGCAATGTGTTTTTTAACCAAATTTCAATATTCTAAACACCTAGCTGAAAAAGAGCATTAATTTTCAAAGTCCATATCCGATTCTTCTCAGTACGATGTTTCCGAATCTTCCAATTACAGCGCAATTTCTTTCCAGCTCCTTCTAAAAGCGAAAAAAGACTGATGGTTAAAATAATTTTTTCATGTTATTTTTTAAATATGATGTTTATATTGGCAAAAATAGTGGCGGACATTTTGAACCTATGCATCACTCACAGTAAAAAATTGTGTTACACTACTAAATCTTTGAGACTGGCACTAAGTAGTCTAGTAAGATTTTTTTTTCGAAAATATACTCATTTCCTAGAAGTAAATATTTGTTTTGGGAATTACATGATTCGTTTGAATTCAATAATATTTTTCTTCCAAAACATATATTTGTACAGGCAGCAACAAAATATAGCACAAAACAATGGAAATATGATGGAAAAAATCATTATAATAATCCACATTTATTAATACCGTGCTAATAACATAAATAAATATTTTTCACGGTATTAATATGTTTTTATGCACCATTTAATCAATGCTTATACACGGAGCAATTGATTATAAACCTTAATAGACTTTCTGGGATATTAGGAGTATAATAATTATTATTATTGTACATTAAGTATGATACGAAAGATATAATGTAATTTTTTTAATCAAAAGTATTTATTTACATGGTTAATATGTACGCACAGTCACTGGATTAACAAATAAATGCTTAACCCCAAGCATTATCATAGTTACACAATGTAAAAAAAATCATTCAATTTTACTCAGTAATATATTAGTTTCTGTCCTCACCCGATTGAGTGAAATATTCATTCTATCAGTGAGAGCTAAATAAAAATTTTATGAGTGAAACTATTGCAATAAAAGTGAGTGAATTTTACTCAAATTTGAGTTTCTGCTAACTATCAAGTGAGTGGCTTTTAACTCTATTCTGAGTATGTAAAACCAACTAAGGGTTGACCTTTTCTCTAAATTTAACTATTTGAGTAATTTTTTATTCAGACTTCGTTTATATTCTCTTTAAATTTTAATTTAAAAATCATTGTATTAAAGCCATAAACTGCATTTAATCATAATAATTGTTACCAAAATAAATGGATAAACGGATACTTGTTCAGCATTACACGCCTTACACCACGCCACGAGATGACCAAATGGGGACGATAGGAATAGACAAAGACAACGCACGACAACCATAGAGTGGTGTGGAGTCACTCAATAATGAGGACATTAACTCAAATTTAGGTACAAGTGCACTAAATACGAGTTTATCTCGCATAGTTATACTTAGTTCATATTAAATCACAAATGAGTAAAATTATCAAAATGCTCATAGCCCAGTCGGGTTGTCATTTAACCGGGAAAAAATTAGGGACCACAATTTTATTATTCTAACCTTTATGGGGGGTCAATAGTAGTGTACATTCAGAATCGCGACTGAATTCCACCCCTGCGTCAGCCGCCATTTTGAATTTAAGGAAAAATTGTTTTTGCTCAATATCTCGGCCATTTACAACTTTACAACAAAAATAGTAAGGACTTAAGTTGTCGAAAATGCGATGTCCTACAACTTCTTTAATTACAAATTTTATCGTGCGATCGATATTTTTCAAGTTAAGGGGGAAAATAGTGACAAAGTATAATTATTGAATAATCTCATTTGTTATTGACTTTACGACATAAATATACATAAACAAAGTTGGAAAGAATTATATTTTCTACAGTTTTGATCACTTTGATTTTTTCGCTACTACCAAAATTTAAGGTCCTACGCCTATGGCAAGCCTAACTAAACTCAAGGGATCAACATTCCATAGGCCTGACGTCTCCGCAAGCGTAAGACCTTAAATGTTGCTAGTAGCGAAAAAATCAAAGTGATCAAAATTGTAGAAAATATAATTCTTTCCAGCTTTGTTCATGTACATTTATGTCGTAAAATCAATAACAAACGAGATAATTCAATAATTATACTTTGTCACTATTTTCCCCCTTAACTTGAAAAATATCGATCACACGATAAAATTAGTAATTAAAGAAGTTATAGGAAATCGCATTTTCAACAACTTAAGTCCTTACTATTTTTGTTGTAAAGTTGAAAATGGCCGAGATATTGAGCAAAAACGATAAAATTGTGGTCCCTAATTTTTTCCCGGTTAAGCCCATTTTTTGTCTAACCCGTCTGGAGTATCAATATTTAGTGAAAATGTACTCAATGGATTCACTCCCTACCTTTATTGCTTTCTCTCACACCGATTTTTTTACAGTATAGGACATAGTTTTAATATAACAGACATCATATTAATAATATTACATCTAATAAACAGTGTTCGTTTTTGAAAATATTTTTGAATTGATAAAAATATACTATTAAAAATTTGTCAATTAAATCAATTCGTGACATTTCTCATTGTAACAAAATCTTTGAAAATAGTAAAAAAAATTTTTTATACTTTTGAAAAATGAATTAAGGGAACTCAACTTATACAAAATTTATTTTAATTGAGTAAAAACTTTGTTTCATATCCGATATTTAAGGGGAAACTCCACTCTAGAAGGGATTTTCAAGGAAAAATTGGTGCAAGTTATAGTTCCAGGACAAAAAGGCTTTATTGTACTGCCACTCTAGAGGGGATTTTCAAGGAAAATTTGATACAAGATATAGTGTCAGGATCAAAAAGGCTTTATTGTACATGTTTTCAGGTAGTTTTGGATTCAAAATATAGCCCGTAGGTGATGACAATCAACGGCACCTTTTTTCAGACGGCTGTATGTATGGAAAAGTTTCTTATTAACGGATGGTCTTGGAACAAAAAAAAAATTGATTTTATATATTAAAAACTAGGGAAAATCGTAGGGAAATTAAAAATATTGATAATTGTTGATTTAGTGAATATTAAAGACAAAAAAATTGCATTAAATTGTTACTGACAATGAAAATTATTGTTCTATTGAAAAACCCCTATGTTCCCTGAGTTATGTTATTGTGAATCTCTGTATAAAATTTCAAGTAGATTCGTGAACAACTGTTTGAGTTATGTATCTGACCAGTTAAAAAACTGGTTTCTCAAGAAAACGCTTTTAAAGTTTTTGTTGCCATTCAGCAGATACCTTCAATTAGCGATGCCTGCACCATATAACTAGCGTTATATTCTTAAAGTATTGTATTAGCAGACATCGTTACTCTTATTTTTTTTTGCTACAGTTTCGATAACACGCTGTATGTGAAGTTAGCAATTAATCTGCTTGAAAAAATATGACGCGCCTGTTTCGTAATCACTAGCCGCGAGACAGCCGATATTATTTTTCTTCCTTATTTTTTAAGTACAGCCCTGATTGCCGAAATGCCTTCGAAGTGGTCCCGCAGGAGATAAATACCCAACGTGACCGGGAATATCCGCCGCAATCAGTACGAGAGCCCATCGCTTCAAACCAGACCCCGAAGATAACTTATTGGATACGTCGTTTTCTCATTTATACAGATTTTATCACCCTAAAGTGTTTTTCTTTGGGTAGCCTCGGAGTTTTCCATGACAATATTTTTTGTTGGGACGGGGATCCTGCCGGATTTGTTATTTGTATTTAAGTAAGGGCTGCCTACGGTCTTATATCTGCGTCTCCGGAAAAAGACGTTGTAGAAGTAGGGGGAGACGTGCGAAATATTGCTAAGTTTTCTCCAAATGTAAAATGGAATGTGCGAATACCTTCTTGTGTATCACAATAGATAACTCCGCGTTTTAGTACCATAATGGATAATGGTAACGAAAAATCCCTAAATCTTGGCGTCACCAATATTAATGGTTGGTTTGCAACAAACGGTTACGTCTACGCTTGACCTAATGCAATGTCTCATTAGTTGAATATAATCTCGTGAAAAATTATACCGCAATCACAGCATGAAACAGAATATTGAGTTTTAATGTAATCTTGATTTCATTATTTCAAAATTTTTAAATTTAATCGACATGAAGGAAATAAAATTACTCTTCTGAACAAAATTACTGGTCACGTGACTTGTAACCATGTATGACGGCTCTGTAATACTATGACTATAGCGAAATTCATTACACACTGGAGTAAACCCCTTGAGTGAAATTATTTATTTAATTATTTATTTATTTATTTATTTATTTATTTATTTATTTATTTATTTATTTATTTATTTATTTATTTATTTATNTTTCATCTATTTAAAAAGAATGCTAAAATATATTTATTAAAAATTTGTGCATGCTCCGTTCGGGAATTTTTTGACAACAGCTGTTAGCTTATTTTATTTATTTATTTATATATTTATTTATTTAGAAGTTACAATATCCAACGGGACAAAGTCCCAATTATATGATAAGGTAAAACAGAAAACCTTAACTAAATTTTAAAAGAAAAAAACAAACTAACATTAAATATAAAAATATAAATACTACATAACATCAATCAAAATATAAAATCCAGACAAAAAACTTAAGGAAAAACAATAACAGACAGATAAAACAAATAAGCTAACAAACATATACAAGATAAGGATTACATTTACTAGACAAACAATTTTTTTATGTCATTCATACAATGAAAAAATATATGAAGTCGATCTTCATACTTCTGGTAATTGGAAATCATTTGATATAGGGGAGATGAGTACATTTTCAGTCAATATTGGGCATTTTGATAATTTTACACATTTTTAAACTAAAACTGAGTTTCACTCATAAAATTTTAGTTGTACTCATACTAATAGGGTAAAATTTCACTCAATTTCACTCAAACGTAGCTAAAATTATTGAAAAATATTCAAAGCAAGAATCTCTAACTTCTTAAATAAATATATTATATCAGATAAACAGTACGGCTTTAGAGAGAGGAAATCAACCGAAGATGCTATATTTGACTTCATATTTGTATGATGCAATGGATAAGCGTATCCCTGTTGTTTATTTTTGTTGATCTCTCTAAAGTATTTGACACCATATTCCATAAGAGATTGTTGGAAAAAATTAAATGCTGTGCATTGAGAGGTAACGTATACGAACTTTTAAAGAGTTTTCTGTCTGATAGAAAGCAATATATTGATGATATAGTGATGCAAGAATTGTTAGTTATGGGGTTCCGCAGGGCGCAGTGTTGGGTCGATTACTGTTTACCATATACATAAACAACCTACTTTCCCTAAACACTAAAGGTAGAGTAATTAGCTTCGCGGATGTCACTGCAATTCTTTACAGGGCAGATGACTGGAAAGAATTGAAAATAAATGCTGAAGTTGATTTATTTAGAATTGTTAAAAATTAGTTTTCACACAATAAGTTAACATTAAATACCAATAAAATAAAATACCTACCTTTCACATCTTATATATCTAGTTTACCAGATATGGGACCTTTATATATAAACCAAACAACACAAATTCCAGAAACTGACTCCATTAAATATTTGGGAATAGTTATTGACCGACATCTGAGATGGGGCCTACAAATAAAGCATATTATTAAAAAAAGCTGGAGGACTACTATCACGCTTTAAATATCTAAAAGGCTATCTAGATGTTAATTATCTCACAACAGTATATTATTCTTTAGTCCAGTCTCAGTTAGCGTATGGTATTATAGGATGGGAGGTGTTAATGACGTTCATTTAAACAATTTAAATATCTTACAGAAATGGATAATTAGAATAATTTATAACAAAAAAATAACATGTTCATGTGATCAATTATTTAAGGAAAGTAAGCTTTTTGATATTAGACAATTATTTTGTTTATCCGTTCTTGTTAATGTAAAAAAGATAAAATAAAGCTAAACTCTATCGAGCATAAATATGAAACTAGAAGTAGAAAATATAATGTAAGAATACGAGTACCAAAGTGCGAAAAATCAGTTGGGCAAGAAGTTGTGATTACATAGCAGCAAAACTTTTTAACATATTACTTGAAGATATGAAAATTGAAAAAATATTAATAAATATAAATTTAAAACAAAATGAAGGATATTAAACAATGGTCGGAAAATATTTAAGGACTTATTACATTCGTAGTATTAGGAGGTCTGTTGGTAGTTGTATGGGTATTCGTGTGAATTACACTGTATAGTATTTTTAATGAGGAATTGTTTATGTGTATATGTGTTTTACTTTCCACACTTGCCCAAAATAATAACAATAAAAAAACTTACTACAGTTCCAATAGGTACCTACCTTACTATAATACTAGATAATATCTCCCAAATTTGACAACGCTACCTAAAAATGATATGATATTACTCGAATTTGGCCTTTTATCTGTTTTGTAATACGTACATTTTGTAAAATACACACCTGTATCAGAAACAAGCAGCAATGTTCACTGCTGCTTCTGTGAATTTCTGTTTATTTACAATGTAATGCTGTTATTATTGTTTACTGTATAGTCTGTAAATAAACATCATTACTATTATTATATATTATTATATAATGCGGTGTGGACAGAAATTGATTCATTGTTGAGTGAAATTGAGTGAAAATAAGTCAAATTTTTCTTACAGTTATTAGCAGAGTAGACGAATAAGGATATGCACTTAATTTATAAAACGGAAAAGGATCTATAGCCCAGTCGATGGAGGCCACAGAAACAAGTAACTAGCAAAATTACTGTTTTTTTTTTTGTAAGTGCTTCGAAGTATGCAGATTAATATAACAAAAAGTTCATTGGCCTATCGATTTCCCAAAGTCTAAATGGATATATTGAGGCTTTAGTGAATTGAAGCAAAATACAAATGATTGCATTTCAAATAATGTTATGATTGTTATTTTTTAGTTAACTTGTTATTTTCTGTTTAACTTTTCATTTGTAAAATAAATGATTATGATATGTATGCATTAATTATTCTAGCGCAATAGCAAATTGTTACAAAACTACCTAAAGGCTATCATGTTTTTCAATACCGTAAATAATGTTTTATGATTTATAAAATTAAATTTTAATTTATTTGTTTATTTCCTACTATGTCAAAAGCCTTAGACAAATCACACATTATTGCATGTGTGGGATTACCTTGATCAAATCCCTCAACTATTTGATCTAATATAGCTAATAAGGCTTTGATAGTAGAAAGATTTTTCCTAAATCCAAATTGAGATGGTGTCAATATAGATTTAGTTTCAAGATATGAGATCAATTTTTCTTTAATTAAAATTTCAAATATTTTAGAAATTACAGGAACAATGGATATTTATCCATAGTTGTCAAGTTTATTAATATCTCCTTTTTTATGAATAGGAAGTACTTTAGTTATTTTAAGATAGTCAGGCCAAACCGCCTCATTTAAAAGCTTATTGAATAATATGGTCAAAGATGCAACAAGAAACTCAAGCGAGGTTGTCCTTATCGTAACGCCCCATACACAGAACAAACTTTTCTCGATCTAATCCCCAGGACTTCCGTCAAATTAAACACCAAGTGTAAGAAAACCTCACATACAACTTTTATGATATCACTGAATTATGATTCAGGAGAGCAAACACACGAGGACGCGCGGAACACGAGACGCGGCGCAAATCGAGTGAGCGCAAAGTTTTAAGGATATAATTTTAGGGCGAAGTTGTTCCCTAAGTGTTACTTCCTTAGCCGTATAATAAATGATGGGAAGCGGACTGGGGGTATAATTCACCCGTTTGTCCGGACCAGTGTGGTCCCGTGGAATTCCTGACGGGAAACACTTATAAAACTATTAGTCAAATTGCTCGAGACGGACGGCATGCCGAATGCCCTCGCCGCATTCCTTCGGTTGGCACTCCTGCGTAATGGCCGTTAGTGAGATGACTGTTTCGGATTTAAGATGGAAAAAATAAATTACTTCGCTCTGATAGGTAAGGTAGGTCTACAGTTCTCTGATAACTTACTTAAATGTAACAGAAAATGGAACAATAATCGAAATTTTACCACTGTTTTTACTGACCCAAAAATGATTTCAGATCCAAAATATTTTACGCTCCTATGTCTCAATAAATACGGAAATACTTCACAATGTAAAAAATCGGTATCGGTGTGTGTGGGTGTAATAAAGGTTCGGAGTCAATCCATTGAGTGAATTTATTGAGTACATTTTCACTCAATATTGGGCATTTTAATATTTGTGATTATATTTAAACTAAAAGTGAGTACTTTCACTCAAATATAGGTACTATTTAAATAAATTCTTCACGTAAACTCGTATTTGGTGCACTTGTACCTAAATCAGAGTAAATGTCCTCATTACTGAATGATCCCACCCTTTTTCATATTAGTCCAGTCACTGAAGGCGAAAATAAGGTAAAAGCTCCCAATTTTTTCGGATAGCATGGATTTTTCTGAAAATTTGCATACAAGCTCATCTGACCCCACACTTCAAAAGTTATATTGTCTAGATGCGTGCTTTTTTCTATTTGGGGGTGAAAACTACCCTTGTACGAAATAAATGCGAAAAACTCTACTCCTTATAGAAAAATTTCCTAAAAATTATATGTGAGTATGATGACACAATTATTTTTTTTTAAATTTTATTGAATTTATTCTTAATATTTTTTTATTAAATTAATATCAAATATCATAAATATTATTAAAATACTTACACAAATCAGTTCACAAGTGCTGCAAAATACACAAAGATGATGGTAATTTAACCGCTCCGAAAGTTTTACCGAAAAAAATGCGATTAATTTTTTTAGCATAACTTTTGCAATTTTAAAGTTATAAATTTACTCAAAAAACCATTTTGTAGGGAATTTAAAGTACTTTAGTTCTGTGATTTGCAGATTTTTTGAGCCCTTCGTTTTCTAGATTTGTAAGCTAAAAGGGCTCAGGAAAGGCAGTCTTGGAGCTTAATTTTGAGCTTCTAACGGTCATAACTCAGTCAAATTTTGTCCTACAAAAATTTAAAAAAAGCAAATTGTTCAGTAAGAAAAAACCTACAATATCTTATTCTATCATTTTTTATAACTTTGTTAGTTTTTTAAATATTTTGAGAAAAGGCGATTTTTTAAAAAATTGAAAAATTTTATTCAAAACTAAATGAAATATTTTTTTTATGCTTCTAAAATCGTTCAAATTCCCAGAATCTACTGTTAATATATAAATAAAGTAAATTGCAGAAGGAATACGTTTAATTTTTTTTCCATCAAGTCATTAATTTTAATACCGATTTTTTTTCTCAAAAATCAAGACAATCATTTTATTTTGATTGTAACTTCATTAGTTTTCAAGCTAACGACTTTTACCACCACTCAATTTAAAGGTCTTTTCAAGAATAATATATAAGTTTTCCTCGAAAAACCTTTAATTTTTCGGCTATATGACTTTGAACGTCGATTATAGCTATTTTCGAAATTGACTTCAACTTCTGGGAGTCATAACTCGGGTTCTATACCACCTACAAAAATTAAAAAAAAGCAATCTCTATTTCAAAAACATGCATTTTTTGGGATAAAAACGAACATGTTTAGACGCCAATAACTCAAGAAGTATTGACTGTACAAAAAATTCATATGGAACATTTTTTACTTAGAATTCGTCCTTCTATCGAATCGTGAGGTTATTTTATATAAAAAAATTCCCACCCTCCACATCGGTACTATATAACTTTTGTTTCTCTATTCCCTAGCTACAGTTCAAATTTCATGTCAATTCATTCCACCCGGAAAAATTAGTAGCCAAGATGCTTCAGTGACTGGACTATAATATACAAATACATTGTCTTTGTTCCCATCGTCCCATTAGGTTATCTAGTGACCGTGGCGTGGTGGATGTCAGCATGGCGTTTGGTGTGTTTTGGAGTTGGACAAATATAGGTTTATTTGGTTAAATAAACGGATAGATAAATTGTAATCTATAATTACGTATTTGTAACGTACATTATAGGTTAAGGCAATCTATTTGTCCGATTAGTTAACCAATTCTTTTAATCGAGACCTAAAATATTGTCTCTAAACCTGATCTGCGTAGAAACCATTAACTGTTAGGTTAGTAATTTATGACTTTAATACAATGATATTTAAATTAAAATTTAAAGAGAATATAAACAAAGTCTGAATAAAAAATTACTCAATAATAGTTAAATTTAAATCATATTAAAGAAAAAGTCAACACTAAATTGTTTTTTTATGCTCAGAATAGAGTAAAATGTCCCTCAATTAGCAGCAGTTAGCAGTAACTCATATTTGAGTAAAACACTCATTTCTAATGCACTAGTTTCACTCACAATCAGTTGTACTCATACTAATAGAGTGAAAATCTCACCCAATCGGGTGTGGACAGAAATTGATGCATTACTGAGTAAAATGGAGTGAAATTAGAGTGATTTTTTACAGTGCACCTATTTCATCTAGTCTGAAACTCAAACAAAAAACACAAACGGAAAATTCTCAATTTTTTTTATTGCATTAGGAGTACCTAAAACAAAGATAGTAATACAAAGGTTAAAACAAACACCAACTAATAATTCTAGAATAATATTGCAATAAAAATCTTTATAAAATTAGTTTCGGTAAACGATTAAATCTTACTTCTTATCTGAGGGTTGTTCTGTAGGTTTCTTATCTGAGGGTTGTTCTGTAGGTTTCTGATGTCAATGTGCGATGAGGGTCACATGGATATTTACGGTGTACACCTATGGGAATGTATTAGTATTTTTTGAAAATATACTAGCTTTTTAGAACTTTATGATTATACTTTTTTATTATTTTAAACAGCATTTATAGGAATGTTTGGCAGATATAGATAACTATAAGTAAAAATATGTATAAGGACGATGTTATGACGAATTAGTCGAATGGTTACTGGGATGTAGGAGGGTTTATTAATTTTAATTATTGGGTTGTAAGGAAATTCACCCACTAACATGCACTGAGACTTATTGGACTGCAGTGACACTTACTAAACGTTACCAGTAATCCAGGAAGAATTATGGGATTAACTAGAAAAATTATATAAATGAATACTTTTTAGCCAACGTGTTCTCCCTTCGACAAATTTTTTAAGACTACCCAAAATGTGAGTTACACGTAGCTAATTCTGTAAGCTTGAAAACTCTTCAAAAAATGGTCCATACAAATATTGGTTTATATTACGATGCCAAAAAATAAGGTCACGTTGGATTTATCTCAAGGAGATGAATCTATCACACCAAGTCCCAACACACTAGCTTTTGAAATGGACGAAATATCCAAAATTCGTGAAAATTCGCCACAACAAGCAGAAAAGGAATGCTGAGAAATTGCATTACGAAAAACATCCCAAACAGACGAATCTAAAAGAGTACAGGGTCATCAATAACCTAGTCTCTGTGCAACTTGATGATAATGTTATGCCAAAGACTTGAAATTTGATTAGTAGTATTTGATAGTACCCGAGACAATTCATCAAAGAACTGAAGGAAAACTAAAAAGTTGCCAGGCTCTTGGTCCACAAGGGACTCTATTGGTTACAACAAAATCCATATCTTATGGTTGGTATGGGTGGTATGGTTGACTGAAGCATGTTAATGGAATACTGCCGGTCAACAGCTTCATCACAGAGATAGAAAATGGTACCCTACTATTCCTAAATTGCTAGAGCACAGCTTTGCAGAAAGTCAACTCAATGGATAAATATCTGATCGATGAGCTTCACCACAACTCAGCTAAGAAAGAAAATATTGTCAGCGCATAGCAAACGTGCAATCTGCGAGCCGTAACACTTGAAAAGGGAACTACTGTACCTACGATCTACTCTTAGTCACCATAGGAATACCTTAAGGAAGTTAAGAACAGCATTTCCAAAGACAAGCCATAAGAAATGATCTACTCCAAGGCCATGGTACAAACATGAAGAAAACTGTATACTGTATAAAAAAGAAAACACGTCAGTTTGAGCCTAAAAAGTAATTAGTGTCACTTGAAGATTAACAGTGTAAAAAATGAGTAGTTACGGAGAACACGTGATAACCTAACTAATACAAGAATTCTGGTGAGCGGGAAAAGATTTTGGCCAAAACTCTGCAGAGAGAAACATAAATCCACAAAATAAGCAATAATACAGAATCAGAATAATACGGGGCAATGACACAAATCCTGCACCAAAATGACATGAACTAGAGTACACAGCAAATATAAATACTAGAAGATTTCATCTTTAATTTCTGACTTACTTGTGAAGAAAACAGTGATATGTCTCTCGAAATGACAATAATTCTAAGTCAGCGGTATGGTAACTAGCCTAGAAATTGTTCAACCATTGACAACTATCATGGAAACCTACGAACTGGGTTTAACTGCTATTACTTCAGCATGAGATAGAGTAATCATAAATGAACAAAAGAGCTGTATATTCCAGGGACGTAAGAATAAAATAAAATGTATCGAATTTATGGTACGAAGATAGTGTGCTTAAGTTTTAGCTCGAATTTTAGTAATTATGAATCTCTTAAAACGGGAACTTAACTTTTAATAAAATTATGTATTTGAAAACTATGTAATTAAAAGATTCACGTCGTCCAAATAATAATATGTATTAAGAATAATTTAGGTACTTACCAAAAAGAAAAATTCAGTAATTTTTAAACGCACAAGTCCAAAACAAGCTACAACATTTATGCTCAAAATGTCCACTACCATTTTCGATGCACGCACGACACCTTCAAATCCAAATTTCGCGCACTCGCTGGAAACACCCCAAGAAAGGGAAATAGTGGTACGCAAAAAACACTCCGACACGGTCGAATCCAGATACCAACTGAATTTCGTATTGGTGATTGCTGAACACCTTAGTACCTCGTGTTAATAAGCCACGTCATTGTCACATTGCTCAATATGAATTTTATCGAATTTTAAATTTATTACAACGCTAATTATTTTTTAAAATTAAGCATAAAAAAATTTTGTACATCAAGTTGATTAACGTTGATAATTTTTTTCCCGAAAATGGATGAGTTTAGGACCCATATCATATAAGGCTTTTTTGTTTATTTTAATGTATTCTATCGTCCGTTAAATTTAAGGCAGTTAAACTTCTAACACCCTGTATATTACTTATATTACTTTTGTTTAGTTTATTGCGAATTATCTATTAAAATAATATTAAATATCAGTTTTGTTTCAATGAATATGGCATTGGAAATAAAATTAAAATATGGTAGAAAGCAAACTATAGACATATAAGAAATATATTTGAATGAATCCTACCAATTTCCGTAAAACTGGAACAGTTCAAGAAATTGTAATTTCAGTTTCATAATAATGTTCAATGGTTCTTCAGAAAAGAATTTGTAAAATAAAGAAAACATAATTGTGTTTGAAATGAGATAACATTTTACTTATTTTATTTGCACAATACTCCAGCAAGACCCAACAATATCATGTTCGATTAAAATGTATCCCTTACAAAATAAAATATAAAGTGGCGGGGGAATATTGGGGTCTAACACCTCAAGTTTAACACCTGATTTATTTTTGGAGAAGGGCGAATTTGTCAAAATGTGTCAAAAGAAACAATTCAGAAAAAAACTGTGATATATTTTTTTCTAACGAATAGCCGCAAAATTACGAGCCACTATTTCATTCATACTCATGAATATGAGGCTGATTTCACGCACCTAAGAACAAGATAGATATTAGGTGACAAAACAACTGCCTAAGTGGTTTTTAGGCACAGATTATTAAGCTCAAATTTCCTCAAACGTGCATTAGCACCCACTCGACTTGTATAAAAATGAAACATTAGCGCCTGCTCAAGTGTTCCCGAGTCATAAATTTGGCGCAATGGCGGCTTTATTTGACATAAAAAATGAAAAATTATAGCCTACTAAAGTACACACTTAATTTAGCACTCAGCCAAAATTAAAGTACACACCATTACCCTGGATCACGATGCTTAAAAATATATTTGTAGCAGAAGACGGGGATAGTTCCTGAACTCTTTGCGCATCTGGCACTGTTGGACCATGAGTTTCTGGATATCATCTTCAGTAAAATGAAGTTTAATCAGAACGACGACGAATACTGTTTTTTTTTTGTTATTTAATATTGTTCCCATAATAATTTTTATAAAAAAGAAAACGAACCATATACAATTTTTTTCTGAAATGTGTACTTTTTTGGCACAACTTCAGACCCCAAAATATTATATTGTCACAAATACACGCAGGCAAATCAACTTACATCCAACATACATTTTAAAAAATATAACATTTATTGAACGTATTCCACATATTAAAGGTTTATTAAACTATTTGTTTATATTTACTAGTTATGTTCCAGTTTGTACAAGTATTAAACATTGATTAAACGTTACTTGAAAAGTTGGCGACATTATTGCTGTTAATTATTTCTTCTTCGGCAATATTATTATTAGGTATTATTATTAACAAATTTCTCTTTGTCTCTTCCCCCTCTAAATGTTTTATCTGCTATGTCTAGTTTATTTGCAAAATATTCCTCTATATATCCTTTCCTTCGGCAAGATATAAAGATTTTCGTCCTCCATGTGTCATACCCTACCCATTTACCCCTACATTTCTTACTACTTGCCTGCAACCTTTTCCATTTGAATATTTAAAGAAAAACGGCAGATCTCAAAATTCCCTGGGTGGCATGCAACATATTTTCTGTACAGTGGTATATAAGTTTCGTTTGTCACAAAAACTGATCTCGGTTTTTTCATTTTATTATACGGTATTTTAATCAAAAGTTTTGATCATTAATCATCTACATCATTCAAATTTAATTGAAACAGCTCATCACGGCAACATGCACCGGCAACACCAAATATTAAGGCAACTTAAAAAGAAAAAACTGATACCTAGGTATTTTAAAATTTAGTATATATTATTTGGTGCTTCAGTAGTAAACGTTTCAAGTTAGATATTTAACAAATCTTTTGACTTCTTCGGTTTATAATCGTCACCTTGACGATTCAGGAAAATCGTAATTTCGAATATATTGATGTATCAATGTCTTCCTTTGTATTAACTGTTGCTCTCAACATGGAGTAATTGATCCTAACTAAGATGTCTTCATCTTCGTAGATAAATCTGAAAAGTATGCAATCATAACATTTTTGGATCGGGAGGTTGTATTTTCTTCGAGGCAATAAGTGTTTGGTAAAAAATTCTGGTGGTGTCCCGGACACCTGAACATCATTACCACAGTCCATTTTAAATATTTTTAATATATTGTAACGAATTTGAAATGTTAATGTAGAAACTCAGATGAACATATTGCGTGACTGAACTTAAAATCGTATAAAAATTTTAATTATTATTATAGCAACACCAAATTGGTATAAAATTGTTAATATGGAAATTCTGGATATAAAACTAGTAATGAACAAATGATATTACATAGTATAAAAATAATAATCTTTTAATTTTATTCTCAAATACAGAAATATGCATGACATCGACACTTGTTAGTCATCAGTACATAACGAAAAACGAATTTAAACCTAGAGTAACTTATATCAAATGAAAGCTTAAAGTCTATAGATTAATAGGGTATTCATATCGCAGGAAGACGAATAAACTTAAAGAGGATATCTCAATCCAACATAAACCATAACATATTTCATCAAATGTCAAATTTTATAATAAATTTCACAAATGTCAAAGCTAAAGGTGGCTTTGTAAGAATACCCAGAGTTGACTTAAAAAAATATAAAAGAAAGAATATTTTAATAAATAATTTATAGAATTGTAAATAAAACTAAAAGGACATTTGTTAAAAATGTGTTAGTTATAAGTAGTGGTGTGAAAAAGTCTTGGAAAAGGACATCCAAAGACTGAAAATTTCTATGCGTGGACCTTAAGCAAAGCTAGGGACAGAATAATCAGGAAGGTGGAGAAAACAAAGAAATTATTGATTGGTTACGGCTTGGGTTTTTCAAGATGTACAGCGTTGAGACGCAGTTCCCGAAAAATTAAAAATGAAACAAGAGGAAAGAGTCCAAGGAAGAAAATTAAATACTTATCATTGAATCTATAGTTTACCAGAATCCAGAAAAAGTTATTTTGGCAGCCCATGAAAATTTTCCGCTACCAGCAGTAGAAAGCAGTTCCAAGGCAGTTTCCAGTGGCCCCATAAATAGTCTGCAAGGCTTCTACGTAGTTTCTAGCGAAGAAAACTTCAAATTTCACAATGTAACAGGTACCTAAAACACAGTGCACTAAAATATGTCTAGCTATTCCAAATAAATCATGCTTTCTCTCGCATCAAATCTTTACAAAGTATAAATAACAAACCACAGGACTTACCTGTACAAAAATAAGCAGAATCCAATCACTAATAATTTAAATAATACCATATTTCGAAGAGCTCTGACAAAATCTGTCAAATGAACAGTCATTTTATTTCATTCTGACTAATTTTCATTCTTGTTTAGATGTAACGATGCCCTTGAATGGTAGGCAACCAATAATATAAGGAGGCCTACTCCGGATTGCATAGATAAAGTTAATTAATATTATTTTTTTAAATTATTCTTAATATTATTTGTTTGTTTTCTTAAATATTCTTTATTGTGGAAAACATATTCTATATAAAAAAGGTATTCATAAATTTGAGTTTATAAGTTGCATTGTACTAGTTTGTGAGAACCGACTCCTGAGAATTTTCTGATATTGTCTATATAACAAGTGTCTACCAACAACTAGTCACGGATAAAGTACAAGGTAAGACATAAAAAATATATAGTAGAGGTTTGTATGATACTATTTACAATTTAACTAAAAAATACAATATAAACCAAAAACACATACATCCAAAATTATTATATTTTAAAATAATATTTTAGTACTTGTAAGTATTAAAACTAATTTGAATTTTATCACAACAGGAAATTAACAATAATTGTCAAGGGACGCATTAATAAAAATTTCTTAGTTCATATCAAAAAAAGGTAACTAGTTGACGTTAGTCATTATGCTTAAAAGGTGATAAACTTCATTTTTTTAATTTCATGTTAGAACAAATTAGGTCATCAAATTTTTACTGACTTCTAATATTTTTAATTGTTAAATCCTAATATTTGACGAGATACCTTGCATTTCATCATGAAATACTTACTTAAACATTTTTGTAGTCCGACATCTCTATGTTCACTCTAAAAGCTGCTTGAAATATTCTCGAACTTCTTCGAGGCGTAAAAAGCGCGGATCCATTAAGGATAGAATTATCGAATAAAACAGAGAAAAGGTTGTTTAAGTAGGAATAACATTAAGAAAGCTGTTTGCATGACGAGAAGTTAATAAAAACTCCTACTAAGTATATATTCTTATCGGGATCCTCTAACGAGGGACAGTTAAGGAGTGGCAGCTCCCTGAATGACCGGGATAATGAGAAGGAGCTGGAGATCGCTGCCAGGTTCCTGTTGGCTCTTACTTATATCCTGGCGGGGTTCTTAAAGGCCCCTCTCGCTTTCCTCATCAGCTAGATATCATCTACGGATGCTGACACTCCTTGATAGCGCTGCTTCTAATTTTACTTAATAGTTTTTATTATGTTCCCCAGTCAAGGTCTCATTAAACTATCGTGTTCGTTCATCCCAGAATTTATTAACGTTTTTTATCGGTTCTCGGGTATTTTTGAAAAATGGGATAATATATGGAGGTGCTGCCCTTTTATTTTCGTTTTATGTGACTATCTATTAAGTCTATTAGATTTTTTAAGGAAATTTTATACATTTACTGAATACTTCTTAATGTATATATGCAGAAAAAAATTAGGAAATATTCTATCTTCTAAGTTAAAACAAATAAATAAATAAATGAAAAGTAAAAACAATATTTTAAAAACAAGCTTTTATTAAAACACAGTAAAAAGAAAAAATAAACCAAGGAATTTGTACAAAAGTGCTTCTATCAAAAATTTCGATTTTCACAGTAGTTTTTGCGTACATTTTTTAAATAAATGTAGTACAGTTTATGTGAAAATTAATGTTTTGGAGCCAAAATAATGGTCAATTCATTTTTCAATAACAAAAGTGAATTAGAGAAAAGAAAATTGCGGAAAATTCTTGGAATTGATTTCACATTTAGACGAATTTAGATGATTAAATTGACCCGACAAGAGATACCTTATCTGAACGTAGAATTTTCCGCTCTACTTGAATCCGAGGTCAAAACTAAGTGTTTCCTGTAAGAAACTAAAGTTGACCTTGAAATGACTTTGAAAATCACGCCCAAGATCAGAACCAAGGTCATCATAACATGTTCCCCTCAGAGTCGAGCAACTTTTATTTGAAACATTATTTGCTAAACCTTACCTTTGGTGGGACATTTGGTTGCAAATATTGAGGAAAAATTAAATTGACCTTTAATGACCTTTGGTGGTCAACTGACCACACATATGATACACCATCTGAACGTAGAATTTCTCGCTCTTTCCGAATCCGAGATCAAAAATTGGGATTCCTGTTTAAAAAATAAAATTGACCTTGAAATGACCTTCACGGTTACAGGCAATGTTACCGTAACATGTCCCCCTTCGAGTCCAGTAACTTTTGTCTGAAACATTTTTCGCTAAATTTTACCTGGGTAGAGATAACCGGGTGGAGGGATTAAAATGGCCTACACTATACATATATTTATATCTGAAAACCTACACTTTTCTATAAAAAATATTTCAGAGTAAACTATTTCGCTCATTTTTTCCTTATTTTCCAGAACTAAATTGATATTTAGTCGCGTTGTTAAGCTGAAGTCATCACTTACGCGTTTTCTTAAAAATTAAGAAGTGGATTCTTTAATTAATTATCACTATTATAACTTGTTTTTTATGACATATAGTCTAGTAAATTTTAAAATATTGTAATAATAAACATGTTTTCAAATAAAACTAATCCCACCGCTCATTGAGCTTGTCAGTGCTGCCTCGTCCTCATTTTTAATTATATTTGTTGTTCAGGAAGAGGGTACTTAATTTTTTTTGCACTACAAGAGTTAACCAACAAGTACCCGTAATTTTCTTTACATCAACATAGTAATACCAGTAATAAAAAAAATATGACACATTAACATAGTAACAACAAACTACAAATAGTTTTAGTTAAACGATAAAAAAAGGAACGTTAACAAAAACTAATTATTATCTAACATAATACGCTATTTGATACTAGCACTAGTACAGAAAACATCAATCGTATCCTGTACAGAACCAGAATTCGAAGTGAAGAAGATATCCCGGTGTACCGCTGACGTTCGGCCGCCGGTTTTTTGGGAATTTTTTTTATTTTCTTTTTATATACAAAATAATAGTATTAGTTCAGCTCTCGCACCCGTAGCATTTGTTAGATATTTCGCTATATACATCGTAAAATTAATAAGTTTGTGTGATTGACTCATTAAGTTAACCACAAATAGGAAATTGTCGAACGCATTTCCTTTTATCCTTCACCTCTACCCTCGATAAGAAAGAAAATCTATTGCGTCAGATTTTGGCGAGTCTTTTTTCTTTTCTTTTAAACATACAGTCCACTTAAAAGGCCTATTTGGGCCTCAGTTGTAAGTGAAAATCGCAATAAATTGATTTGGAGAGTTTAATAATCCAGCTGAAAATTATACACGTTCTATTTTAAAAATTTCATGATGTCATCACGCGCAAACAGTATTGAATATGGAATAGTTTTTTTTTCTTAATGCAAAATTGATGAACTTATTACAAATTTATCTTCTTCACGGCATAGAAAGTCTATTTAAATTGTAGTGTTGATCTTTTTATTATTTAAAATGTTAAAAATAAATAAATTCATTAAATAATATTTGAAAATACAATATATTATAGGATTGTTAGTTAATTAATTCTTTTTTGTTTCAAGTGAAGCTCTTTAGGTACAGCTTAGGAGTAATGATACTGAAATAATTATTTATTATACTATATGAAAGAATTTATTAGTGGCATTTCTTAAACAGTTTTTCTTTTTTTACGTATAATACTAATTAAATAAGAATTAACAATAAATTAAACATTATAATATGATACCCTGTTCATCTACGAAAATAGATAAACAAACTATAAGACTTTCAAAACGAAAATAGAAAGGTTTTCGAGACTTGAAATAGTGCGGAAATTGTTTTAATGCGAAATTTCGTTGACAAAAGCAACTTGTTCGCCAGTTTTTTTTTTTTTTTTGGAAAAATGCACATAAATAAAATATAACTCTTCCAAACAACTTGGCATAGCTTTTAGCTTTGAGATGCATTGTCATCTTTGACCTTACTTCCGCGATTTTATATAATGTGCAAAATAAAATGCAAACGAAATAATTTGTTGAAAATTATATGCCCTATACAATAATAAATTATTAGCATGAATTTAGCTTGACATTAAACAATATTCCATTTTCTTAAGGAATAGATCCAATATCAGAATCAATCGAGTCGATTTGGACCGAACTAAAGCCGATTCCGATATGATAAGTGTGCCTTAATCTTTCGAACCTCTCGTATTAATTTAGTACAGGCAGAATTATAGCAGTCGTGTGTTATTTTTATTTCTGATTGGTATGTAATGATTGACACACACTTGTAGTAAGTACGAATTGGTGGATATGCAACTAATTTACAGTGAAACAAAATGCTGCGGCCGCAAGAAAAGTGTGTTCGAACCTAACCTAACGCTATATTTGTAGTACTTGTTACGATCATTTAGACATAGATGATAACATTAAACACTTACCGTGATGTGTCATCTGATAATGTTACGTGTCATTCTATCTTGACTTCAGCAGTTCCCAATATGTTCATACATCTTTTATTTGTTTTTCCATTATATTATTGAATATAACAAATAATAGAGTTAACGGTAAAAAATAATTTCAAAATGTGTACCTACTATTACTTATATGATATTAATTATTTATTTTTGTTGTGTTGTTATGTTTTTTGTATGTTGATATGACTCTTTTTAATTTTTTGGGTGTGGGTTCAGATGTTATATTGACTATATTTTTTTTATATAATAGATGTTTTGTTATTATGTTGTTGTTTTGTTGAGCGCCTTTATATTTGAATGTTGAATTATATTGAAGTATTATATTGACTAAAATTTCTTAAATAAATAAAAGATGTATTGTTACAAATTTCTATATGTTCAGATGATTTGCAGATAATGGTTTGACATATAACAGTGACTGTTGTAATTTCTTATCCTAAGTCATACAATGATAAATTCCCCCTTATATTAATTTAGTTTTACAATACATGCGTATACTTTTATTGGATGTTTTTCAACTGAAAAATTTTTATCCTTGAAATTTATATAGCGCTTTTGTTTGTAAAATTGCAAATTTTCTTTGTATGTGTCGACACTTACATAACAATTATCTCCTTCGGCTTGTAGTAACTGCATTCCATAGAAGGTTGTCGCGATGTCCCTCGTTGAATTATGTCTCGTCGCGGGAACTGCCGAAGTCTCCCTCGTACCGACACAGAAACTTTTCCCAGTGGAAACACACTGCACTCATTTTTCAATTTCACTTGTCACATAATTTTGATTAAAAGTTTTCCAAATATATATCCAAGATCAATTTATTGTGGTTGTTTCGGTTATTTGTTGTGTCTGCTTTAAATAATTTCGGACAATTGTAGTTTCGATAAATGTACCATTCGGTTTTTTGACAGTCCGATACACTTTGACGTTTTTTCCCCCAGGTGGCTACGTGAGTGCATGAACAATTACTATCTTTGTTGAAATAAACAATTTTCACTTGTTTTTTAGGAGCAAAACTTTCGATGTGGCAACTTTAGGTGAAAATGTCAGACTGGCTTCCTAAATCCCGGATAATGGTTTTATAGGAAGTGTAAAACAATTGACTGTTTCTATGACAACAAATAAATTGTAATTTTGGAATTTATTTTATTTTTACATATACTAACTTTTAACTGAATTTGGGATACATGAACTGTTCATTTTTAGATTCTATACATTTTCCTGCGTCTTTTGACACTACATACACCTTTCTCGGTTAAGTTGATTGTCATGTTGAATGTTGCATGTTTTACCAAAATTCACTATTATTTCAGTGCATGCACTAAACTTCAGTATGTCTGTCTTTTCTATGTCTTTAGTTCTGTCTATACAACACCTTTTACACAATCCGTATGCATTTTTTTAGGTACAAACGAGCAAAAGTATTTAACACCCCGTTCCAACAAACATTTGTGCAGTCTAAACAACAAATTGACCTTTGATTGGATTTTATACACAATAAATGGAATGACGAGGATCTCTTACAAACTATACATATGATTTTGTAGTCCAGAAACATTTTTACATAAAGAAATTTTCAAGATTCTGACGGAACAATAACTGTCAATGATAATATGTTACATAAATGATTTCACCGACATATATGTTTGATTCCACATATAAATTCTACATTCAGGTACACTAAATTTCATTTATCTTCTAGTTTAATTGCATGATTCGAACATATATGTGAAATACCTTTTTCTGCCGTCACCGTTCTGTCAAAATTTTACAATAACGATTAAATGTCCTCATGCCAGAACTTATATTTGATTATTAACATTGTAGGATGGTTCTTTAATGTTCTGTGCAACTTAATTGTATAACATGAGTACAATAATTTATCGAATGTGCAAATTCTAATTATGTTATAATTTTGACAGCTGTGACGTTTTGTCAGGAAATTTCAATCAATTACCAATTTTGTTATTTATTTTACCGAAATACATCTCTTATTTAAGTTTTATATGGTAGTATCTATACTCCTATTTACTGTTTTTCAGTATATCTCATCTCAAATTGTATTTATGCAATACTTTTCTTAGTATCGGTACCCATAAATTAACATTCAAATTTCTAAATTATCCAAAACATAACACTACATATTCATAATCTATTTTTCGCATTCGTTTGTAATATTTAATTTACTGCGTGAAAGTTAAATACGTACCGTACCATTTTTTGTATAGTTGTTGCATATTTAAAAAAACTATTTAAGCTCTTACATTGTACGTTATAGAAATATTTAGATTTATAATATCCTTTCAGAGATGTAAAATTATTTAATTCGTTGATGCATATATGATTTTAATTGTTATTTCCACATATCTATCAGTCATGTACATCCATAATACATGAATTTAATATTATTATACTACATGCAATAAATATTATATTTGTACATTTCTATGGTTGTTAATACTGCCTACAAATATCATAACATTACTTGTTATGAACTGTTTAAATTTTCCAATATATGTTATGCAAAAACCTTAAATCAATGTTCGATACAAAATATGGTTATGCATATTAAATAAAATCATGTTTAGGTTGTTAATAAAATTATGAGTAATAGTACATTTGTTTTACCTGCATGATTTTAAATTATTGTTATTAATAATTTCATGAGCATTATTTAATTTATTCACTACTGCTATCAAGTATTGTTTATTTTAGTTTATTGATTTTACAAAAATTAGAGTAAATAAAAACGTTAGCCATTTAAAAGAATTAGTAACGATGACTGTGGTAATAAAAAGAACAAACTCAACCGAAGTCATCAACATTTTTTGTTGTTTCCTCTAATCAACACTACCTTAAACTAAAGTTTTTATGGTATTGTTTTGCAGTACTACAACCATTTATTTGAAGTTTCTATATACAGGGTGTCCCAGAATATGTGGGCAATCTCTCGGGTTTATACAGGGAACGTTAAAATAACATGACAAGTTCCTACAAAATTTTCCCTTGAGGACCCTCCTACAGAGATACAGACCTGTAATAAAAGCCGGGGCGCGAGGTAATTTATTTGTTAGTTCTTGGAACGAATGGGCCAAAGAGTAAAATATTTCAGTCAGCACTAATTATTGAAAAGTTAAGGGTTTCCAAGTAGGTTTAGCGTCGTCACAAAGACGTCCTTCGGAGAAGGCCTCATGAAATTTAGCAATGTTTTTGAACAAGTTCACTTAGACCGTCGGGGTCATGTATTGACCATCTGGTATCCAGGGAAAAATCGATATTTCAAATAACGTTCGCAATACGTTCGAAAGGACGTAGGAATTCCAAGATATTTAAATAAGTTGTTAAAATGTTGTGAGGAAAATAGTAATAGATCTAATAGCTGGTTTTTAGGCGGATTTTCCAAGCTATAAGAATAGATTAAATGCGATTGACCAATCCGTCCCATATTGCTATATGGAGTCAAAAGACGAAGATGTAGGGTTATTTGTAAGTTTACTCTCAAATTTAGACAATCGTAAATTCAGTCAATTAGATAATTATTAACATAATATAGTTATGCCAAAGCGTCCCGGTATTCAGGGAGCCCACCAATAAGATAAAAAATATTTTCATTAAATAAAATGTTTGCTCTTTATTTTACTGTTTTATTCAACATTTAAAAAACAATAAATCGCAGACCCATCAAACCCTATATCACTGTAATAGGTGAAAATCTATCTTTCTACAAATGTTAAAATAAACAGGGCGGTCCACTAAATAAACTGCCGACAACGGCGTCTCTCTAAAAATAAAGTAAATGTTGAAAATTAAGGTACATCATTGAATACTACAAAAACCTTTGTTATAAGTATTTTTTAATAAAACTATCCGGATTCTTTTGAAAACCAAAACGGTTTAGAATTTGCGACATTTGCAGGGAACTGTTGTTTTAGTAGTGAACTAATAAGTTCAAAATTTAATAATTTTCATCTGTTTGCTCTTTGCCTTATACCATAATCTCAAAATCATTGTTTGCGTGCCACAATTCGCAAAATTAAAATATTTGTCTCTAGTGGAAATGGAATCCTTTTATATCAACATTCAATTTTAAAATACGGCTGTTTGTATGTTTTTAACACAAATGTGTGAATATTTCTAATCACACTAAATAATAAGAAATAAATAAATTTATTCATCTAGAAAGAAAAAACAATACCTTTATACCTTGAGAGTTCTTTAAATTCTTTTTCGGAAAATAGATTAGCTTTAAGTTCTAAAAATTCTTCTTTGCAATTCTAAGAAAGTAACTCCTAAAATTCAATCGATTTCTTCAAAACTAGAATTAGAAAGTGATAATGTAAAAATATTCAGACATTTCATAAAAGGAACACAATAAAAAAAATTACAAAATTCGCGGGAAATAATCAAAGCGGCCTTCTGAAATAATCCCTATGGATGCGATAAATAATATAGTTCTGAATAATTCGTGCTTGGGAGCAACAACTATTTCGGATATTTCAGAATGGTTCCGAATCAATTTCGAATATAATCAAAATAAACATCTGCGAAATTCTGAACATTTCAAAGAAAACTCGAACTATTTTAGGTGCATGATTAGAATGGTTCGGCATCGAGTTATATGGGAAGCCGAATAAAGGTGCAGTGAAAAAAAAATCAGTTTTATTAAAAACGAACTTTTTGGGTTGTGTACAAAACACTCAATTATTGACTAGCATATCTGAAACCATCAGAAGAAAAAACGAGATTAAATTAAATATTTGCCATATTAAATTCTAAACCTCTAGGTATGTACCTTCCTCCAAAATATATATATGAATATCGGAAATTATAGAAGTAACACCGAAACATACAATATTATGTTTTTTAATATTTGAGGAGCAATTAAACACTAGCCATTTCAAAATATCACAACCGAAAGAGTAAAGGGTGGATAATGAATAGGCTTAGTGCGGCGTGGAGTTTAACAGGAACGTAGTCAGATTACCAATGAAAATGTTAATATGTTTACAGAAAATATGTCGCAACATAGCACTATTACCAAAGAGCAATGCTAAGTAGAGGATAAAATACCGATATAAATTTAAATGACACCACTTTCCCGATAAACCTTAGTGTTGAGACAAGGCTCCCGTGGCATACTGGAAGGAGTTACAACATATTACTATGTGCTTTTCTATGTTTTCTTTAGTGAAACGGCGACGTGTGTAGGGAAAATGACCATTCAACGTCAACTATTGACAACAGACAGTATGAGAAATTGTTGAGGCATGAACTATATATTAATATATGTATTTGCTGGTAACTCCTGATATGTACTAGATAAATCTGTAGATATGTTTTCCAAAATGGTGTATCATGGATTTTTTTCCAACACTTTTTGCATTTTTTCTTTTATCGCACTACTGACTAAGCGTATATTATTGGCATCGTATATATTTTTTGTACATCGACCATTATGTTAAATTATTCATTTAGGGATAGTCCATGTGATTCCAATTTACGGAATTACGGAACTTAGGCTTCTCTAGTTTGTTTAATGTAATTTTGCTTGAATGAAAGGCGTCTGTAAGTTCATAGAAAAATACAGTCTTCAGCGCTGGACGAGACATGGCTCTTCAAATGTCTTGTCACTTTAGTTTTGTCACAAGAATTTATAAAGCGATCACAGATAGTACAAAACAGGTCATTTATTTTAATACGTATGTCCCTGCAAGCTTCGGGATCACTGCCAAACCACATTTGAAATAATTCCCGCCTATTTCTTTTCTCTTTTGGTTTGTCCCCCAAGTTGTTAATGTAAATTATGTTACTATTTATATATATTCATTTAAATACACACGGTGAATACAATCTACAGCAGACGTAAATTAGAAAGATTCCGACGTGACACCAACTACAACAAGGTTTCGTAAATACCTGAACAGTGAACATTTCAAAACGCAAGTCAGCTGTGAAGGCAACCGACACCCGCGCCGGGTCTGTTAGACTCTGCAGGTGCACTAAACCTAATAATAAGTCATCAAATTGTTTATACCTTGTATGCAATGTTATATTTTATTTTTTTCTTTAATACCTGAATACTAGTAACGCTGTGGTTTTTGACATAAAAGACTTTCCCTGGACAAACCCATTCAAATCCAACAAACGAAAATAAAAAGGATCTAGTTAAGGTGGCCATATTCCTGGCCGAGAAATAGTGAAATTTCTGGCGTTTTTAGGTACTGAAATCTTTAAAAGTAAAACGTGTAGAACAAAAGTAAGCACAAAAATAAAATCCTTGATGTTTTGTATATTCACTGTTACCATTTAAATTTACTCAAATAAAATAATATCTAGAAAAAAGCGTTTGTAAAACATGCGTTTGCTGTTATTCTAACCCCACATTTTAAGAATTATTTTCACGTACTTATAAATAAAAGTAAACAATTTTATATGTAGGACTAAGCAAGTAAATGTTATAAGAATATTTACATGTGGAATTATATATAAAAAAGATAGTATTTTCGTTGATTTCAGTACCTAAAACCTTAATGGTTTGATCGTTTTTTGCATCTGTTTATTCGTTTTACTGCGGCGTCTTTGAAAATACTCAGGTGGCATGACATAACATTCCTATTATTTGATAAGCTTTAGATTATTCAGTTATTAAATGTTTGAAATTATTTGTCTTTGCGGAAAACACTATTTAAAGAATATGGGGCCCTTAACATATTAGAGAGCAATTATATGCAGGACATTTGCGCTGGCGTATTTGGGGTAAACAGTACCCTCGACCATAACCCTTTCGGCATACAGTCGTTATTTATGTGCCGAAGGGAATAATTGCCCTTTGCGGTCGAGAAATCTGATAGTCCTGAAGATGTCTTAGTAAAACAGACTAACCGTCGACCATCTCTTCGTTGTTCGTTTTCTTGATTAGGTTTGTAACAGTTTGATAAGGCGTAGACATTGTCTTTAATATTTCAAATATAAAAGAACCTATTTTGGGTGACGGCGGATTAAGCAGTGAAAAAATTGTGCAAGATTGAGTGATTTTCAATAAATGTGTAATTTCTTTCTCATTTAAGTATAACGATTCGTTAGATATTGAGCCTTCATAAATGTTTACACGCCACGTAACTAAACGTTGAGGTGGTAGAAATGTATACGACCAGTTGAAGAATGCGGGCGCGGAGAAACAGCGCACACACACAGCCGTACTAAGCAACTGGGCCAAAAATTTTATAAATGTTTTTTGATCAAAACCATTAATATAATAAAATTGTTTGAGAACATAAATAATTTAAATATTTTGCTGGCCAAATGAACATATAAAAGAAATTTATGATATAAGAAAAAATATGATATCTTCATTAACGATTATTTAAAAGTTATTTTTTATAGAAGCTGAAAGAAAGAAGGACAAAACTTTTTTATTATAAATTAAGTGCGTTGATATAAAGATTACCAAAACATTTATACCACGCTTATAAATTCGAAATGGGCTTAATTTTTAAAATAGTTAGATTATTTCATTTATTTTATTATATCTGTGACCGGTGTTATGAAATGTTATCATATAATTTAAATAAATTGCAAAATAATTATAAAACAGTTTTATAAGCCATTATCATCTCCATTGCGCCTTTTTTTGTTATGTACAGAGTGTCTCAATCTCCTGCCCTGACATTGGCTAATAAAAACGCGAATAAAAATTTCGTTGGGGGTTTCAAATAAGACCACTTAGGCTTACCTTTGAATAAAAAATATTATTTTGGAAATTCCTATAAATATATTTTTTCCATAAACATACCTATTACATTTCGTACTACGAAAGACAGAGTTTCTCTGACAAATGTTCATTAATAAACTTTTTTGATATCTCCTTATATATCTCGAACAAAATGATTTAATTCGGTCTCCCTGAAAAACAATAGACAGTTTGACTGTTGAAGGCATATAAATTATTATATTAAAAATATAAAAAACATAAAATAAAAAACTTTTTAACAAATTAACTGTAAATTACATGGGACATTTATTTAGTTTGAAAAAAAAAACACCGGACTAGGTATCCAGGGGTTTTTGAGGTTGCTGATTCCGATGCCGAGGTGGGTTGTACTCTATCACGTCAGGTTAAAGGTCAGTTGAAGGTCAAATTAAGAGAAGGTGGTTGAAAAAATTTACAAAAATTCATATATAGGTTTTCTGAGTCGCTGAGTCTAAATCCGATGTCGGCTGATCTCTATCACCTTATGTTCAAAGTCTTTGAAGGTTAAAATAAGAATAGGAGGTGAAAAAAAAATGGAAAACATTTTTACTAATGCTTTGCCTACTTTTGTCTGTTAATTAGTCTGCCTTTTTACTGGTACACCTGTTTGTTTGCTTGTTAGTCTGTATTTATCGCCCGCCTGCATTGTTTCTCTGTCCATCTACCTGACATTCTACCTTTCTATCTTCCTTTCTGTCGGTAATTTTGTGTATCTTGCTGTCTGACTAAATGACTAAATGTTTCTATCTGTCTGTTTTTCTGCCACCTTCTGTCTAAATGTTCACTGACAGACTGTCTGCCTCCTTGTCAGTTTGTCTTCTTACAAAAACTAGATTAAAAAAACTTTTGAAAGCCTTCAACAAATCAATTCCCTTCTCTCAGCATAAGTGTATTAATCGAAATTCGGGCGAGAACGCTTACGTTGTTCCTGAAATGACCTTTGAATCGATTTTTTTATGTGGTTTATTTGTGTCTCTCTTTAGATTCCAGTATTATAATATCTTTGTTCAAACTCATTCAGCTCCTGGTGTATTCTTTCTCCTTGTTCGTGACTAAAATCTCCCAGTTTTTCTAGGAGCCAATCAAGATGAGAATGAAGAAAATGAAGTTTCAGATTCATATGACATTTAGTCGGAGGGTGGCAGAAAAAGAGACAGACAGAAACATTTAGTCATTTAGTCAGACAGAAAGATAAACAAAATTACCGACAGAAAGGCAAGTAGAAAGGCTAGATGTCAGGTAGATGGATATAGAGAAAATACAAGCGGGTGTAAATACAGACTAACAAGCAGACAGATAAATAGACAAAAGTAGGCAGGTGAGCATTTGTAAAAGGTTTTTACAATTTTTTGCACCTCCTATTCTTTCTTTAACCTTCAAACGACCTTGAACATGAGGCGACACAGGTCAACTGACATCGGATTCAGATTCAGCGACCCAAAACAACCTGTGTATGAATTTTTTTATTTTTTCCACCACCTTTTCTTAGTTTGACCTTCAAATGACCGTGAAGCTGACGTGATAGAGCTTAGCCGACCTCAGCATTGGAATCAGCGACGTCAAAAACCCCTGGATACCTAGATAGAATCCGGTATTTTTTTTCAAACTAAATGTTGACCTGTGTTATTTTCATCATTAATCAAGTGATGTTATTCCCTATAATCATTACAGTTTTCATCATTATCATCATCTTCTATATTCCTTTCATCATCACATTGTTTATGTTTAAATTACCTGGTTTTCTTTTATCATCCAATCTTTCATATGTTTTATCGTCAATTTTAATTTAATTTAAAATCAAATCTCTGTGATTTTATTATTATTTCCAATTGCAAAATAATTTTTAGTTTCAACTATTCAGTTATTTTTATTCCCAGATGGAATAAGATTCAAATAATTTATATTCCTATTTCTTCCTATTTTCTTCTTTATTTTTCTTTTATTATTTTGAGGAACTTAATCTATTTTATTTTCCATTTTCAGCTGCATCTTGTAATGATTCTTTATCACATTTTCCTTGTGTACTAAACTGGCATGTTCAAAAATCTGTCTAATAAAAATTTAACAATCTGTCTAATACTTTATTCGGATTAGTAACCGCGATTGTCAACTACTAATATATATTTTTTTAAGTTGGAGTATAACACCACATGTGTAAATTCAAAGATTAACGATTTGTTTAAATTAAACTAGAAATATTAATGAAAACAAACAATTCAGTTCTGCAAATCTATAAATAGTTATTTTTGTATCTAGTGCGCGAAATGCTACTTTGGTGATCGAGAATTGAATTTTTTAACGAGGCGAAGCCGAGTTAAAAAATAATTCGAGACCACCAAAGTAGTTCGCGCACGAGATGCAAACAATATTTTTTCTACAAACGTCAAAATCTATCTCTTAAAAATATTATAAATAAGTAAAATGCCTAATTTATTACAGAATATAGTGTTGAGCTGGCTTAAAATGTCTTTCCTAATCAAATTTTCAGTGTTACTATGGAAACAAAGTGGCTGTTGTTGACAACAATAATAATTATTTTAAAGTGACGTTTGTGCTCGCGTCTTCAATTTGTAAGTGCCAGATATTATTTAAAATAATGGAAATTGCTAGTGACGATGAACTAAGTAGTACCCCACCTAATTTGGCAGATGCGGCCAATTTGGTAACTTCAAATCTTTTACCGGAAAAATCGAAGCGCCAATATGAAAATGCATATCGGCAATTTAAGGAGTGGTGTGAAACAAATAAAGCAAGAAAAGCATCCGAAAATGTGCTGTTAGCATATTTTGCAGAAAGATCCAAGAAGGTGAAGCCTTCCACATTATGGGCAGTATATTCTATGCTAAAATCAACACTTAATGCTAAGGAAAACGTAGATATTAAAAAATTTACCAAGTTGGTTCCATATTTGAAAAAATTGTCAGTTGGACACAACCCTAAGAAATCCAAGGTATTAACTCGAGAAGAAGTAAATCAATTCATAAGAGAGGCAGATGATGAAATATATTTGATGGCTAAGGTATATTTTTAATCATTGTTTTATATGTATTTTAAATTACTAAATATCGATATCCTTTTAGGTCGTTTTAATATTGGGTATTTCTGGTGCTTGCCGCCGTGAAGAACTCACTAAAATGAGTGTCGATGACATAGAAGATAAAGGTTCCATCTTGATTGTGAAAGTACCGGATACAAAAACGAACATACAACGAATTTTTACGGTTTCGAATCTAGATTATATCGATATTTACCGAAAATACGTGGCTCTTCGTCCAAGTTATGCTAGCAGTCGCCGATTGTTTTTGAAGTATCAAAATAAGAGATGCATTAACCAAGTTGTTGGAATAAATTCTATTGGAGGGATGCCCAGCTTAATAGCAAAATACTTAAAATTACCAAATTCTGATGCTTACACAGGTCACTGTTTTCGGAGAACCTCGGCCACACTTCTTGCTAATGCTGGGGGTGATATATGTAGTTTGAAGAGAC
>NW_019416494.1:53942-274259 GCF_000390285.2 Anoplophora glabripennis
ATTTTTTCTACAAACGTCAAAATCTATCTCTTAAAAATATTATAAATAAGTAAAATGCCTAATTTATTATAGAAAATAGTGTTGAGCTGGCTTAAAATGTCTTTCCTAATCAAATTTTCACTGTTACTATGGAAACAAAGTGGCTGTTGTTGACAACAATAATAATTATTTTAAAGTGACGTTTGTGCTCGCGTCTTCAATTTTTAAGTGCCAGATATTATTTAAAATAATGGAAATTGCTAGTGACGATGAACTAAGTAGTACCCCACCTAATTTGGCAGATGCGGCCAATTTGGTAACTTCAAATCTTTTACCGGAAAAATCGAAGCGCCAATATGAAAATGCATATCGGCAATTTAAGGAGTGGTGTGAAACAAATAAAGCAAGAAAAGCATCCGAAAATGTGCTGTTAGCATATTTTGCAGAAAGATCCAAGAAGGTGAAGCCTTCCACATTATGGGCAGTATATTCTATGCTAAAATCAACACTTAATGCTAAGGAAAACGTAGATATTAAAAAATTTACCAAGTTGGTTCCATATTTGAAAAAATTGTCAGTTGGACACAACCCTAAGAAATCCAAGGTATTAACTCGAGAAGAAGTAAATCAATTCATAAGAGAGGCAGATGATGAAATATATTTGATGGCTAAGGTATATTTTTAATCATTGTTTTATATGTATTTTAAATTACTAAATATCGATATCCTTTTAGGTCGTTTTAATATTGGGTATTTCTGGTGCTTGCCGCCGTGAAGAACTCACTAAAATGAGTGTCGATGACATAGAAGATAAAGGTTCCATCTTGATTGTGAAAGTACCGGATACAAAAACGAACATACAACGAATTTTTACGGTTTCGAATCTAGATTATATCGATATTTACCGAAAATACGTGGCTCTTCGTCCAAGTTATGCTAGCAGTCGCCGATTGTTTTTGAAGTATCAAAATAAGAGATGCATTAACCAAGTTGTTGGAATAAATTCTATTGGAGGGATGCCCAGCTTAATAGCAAAATACTTAAAATTACCAAATTCTGTTGCATACACAGGTCACTGTTTTCGGAGAACCTCGGCCACACTTCTTGCTAATGCTGGGGGTGATATATGTAGTTTGAAGAGACACGGGGGATGGAAATCTTCCACCGTGGCCGAAGGATACGTGGAAGATTCTATCAATAATAAGATTCAAATATCAAATAAAATTTTAGATTGTGAAATTTCAGGATCACATGGTATCACCTCTACCTCAAAAATTAGTAGTGTTTCAACCCCCAAAACCCCAATATCCCGAGCTGAACCTGAATTATCTGGTTTAGGAATAAATATTGGTTCGTGTACTGGTTGTACGATTAATGTTAATATTGTAAACAATAACTAAAGTTATTGTAAAATTCTATCATTATTTTAAAAGTGTTTAATTGTTATTCATTTAAAAATAAATAATAATTTGGAGTTTTGCTTCATTTTTTCAAATATTGAAATACAAAACTCTTATTAATTTACATACAGTGTGCGAAATACTTCGCACCCTAGTGCGCGAAGTATTTCGCGCACGGTGTCATGGTAACGTAAAAATCCGAAAAAAAGTGTCACTTCGTATATTGTTGTCAATGCGCAAACCTTGTCATTATTTGAAGTTTGTAGAAAAACAATGTTTAACAATTAACTAGTACAATTTTCGATGTTTTTTTTTTCTATATCACGTGATTATGGCAGGTTTAAAACGTTTATATTTTGCTTATCTATAATAACTTTAATAACCTTTACTGTGACTGAAGGATGATCCTATAAATCAGAACTGTATGGGAACAGGAGATAATGCATTAATTTGCTTGCTATTAGAGCCCATTAGCAAAGATTTATTTACTTAAAAAAAATAATGCAAAAATTTATCCATTCTTTACCGAGTTTTGTTCACGACTGCTTTTACCGAACCGCCCCACGGCGAGCAACGAGAATAAAAATATTTCTAAATGAACAAGCAGAACTCAAACAAAAGGACGCCGTCCCTTTTAAAGAATGACAATTTATAAACCAATTTATATTTCCAACCTCACATGAGCACAATGGCAGTAATGATAAAGCGTGCGCGATTCACATCGTTGTTTATTATATTTTAGTGGAGTGTCGGGACAATGAGAAATCCAATCATATTATTTGCGGATCTGTAAACAATGAATCAAACAAAATTTATGTGTTTGCACAACGTAATTACTTTTTATACGTATATTGAAACTTTATAATCGAGTGCTCTTTTATTTGCGAATATCTGAATGGTTCGGATAAAATCAATACTAATAATTTTCTTATTTCCTGCGTCGTCTTCCATCCTCTTACTGTCGCCGTCGTGGGCGCCTTTTGCGGGACAGAAGGAATTACCTAGGTACAAAGGAACCGAAGTTCATCTGTCAAGTTTATATTAAAATTTAATGAGCAAAATAATATACTCTAAAAAAAGAATGGAATGTAAAATACCATCACGAAATTTCGTACTTTGAAATGAGGTTCGACATTCCTTTCAAAAGATGAATCTTAAAATCGCAGATTGTAAAAAATTGTATGTGACCTTTAAGAAACATCATTCTAATCTATCCAGGATCTTATTTATTATGTTTTATTAACTTTCCTATATTTATGTAATTATTCTAAAGGAAGGAAGATGGTTTTATCTCAAATAAATATTATTAAATTAAAATAATTCCAATTATTTAGCAGCAGTATTTATTGTGGAATTTACAATTAGAATTTTACAATTTATTGAAACCAAGATTTTGGAATACACATTTCTTATACAGTGCCTTCATAAATGTTGACACGTGAGCAGCAATTTTGTTTGGAACAGTAACTTTATTTCCTTCACGTTGACAAATAAATTTTGGTAAAATTAAATAATAATATCAAGATTAAAGACAGACTTCCAACTGTGCCATTCAAATTACTACAGTAGGAAGCGACCTGCTAACTGTAGGTACTTTGTTGCACGACTGCCACCCACAGAGGGCGTAACACAATGTTTGAGTCGTCAGTGCCGCGAGAAACAATTACTCCGAGGGCTATTTGCCCCTACCGACAATGAATTATACTCGCGACACCTAGTACAACAGCTAGGATCGTTTGTCAGTTTAACCCACCAGGCACAGACCGGTTTCGGACTTTGAATGGCACAGTTGGAAGTCTGCACGACAGATGGAGCCATTCATTGACTCCCACGTACAATGTACTTCCTCTTCGTGATGATATGACGGAGAACAGCTGGGTCCTTTGTTTGCGGTCCGGAATGACGGGGAAAGGGCCTACCTCTACGAGGCGTCCGGGCTTACAGCGATGAAGTGGGTAAAGAGCGATAATCCCGCTCGACCCCGCTCCATCCGAGGTCATTTTTCCTGCCAAGGATATTGGCGCGGGTCCTTTGTCGGTTGTCGCACCTATGACACACTGATGAGGACTAATAAGTCCGAAACCGGTCTGTGCCTGGTGGGTTAAACTGACAAAAACGATCCTAGCTGTTGTACTAGGTGTCGCGAGTATAATTCAATGCCGGTAGGGGCAAATAGCCCTCGGAGTAGTTGTTTTTCGCGGCACTGACGACACAATATTATACAGAGTTATTTATATCAGAAAATAAAAAATAAGAATCTGGTCGAAAATTCAATTTTAGGTAAAATAGATTGAATACAATTTTCTTCTAGCTGGTTTGGTGTTTTTAATATTAAGGTTCACAGATTTAACAGATAAATTCAAAATTTTACAGAAAATAAGAGTAGGCTAAATAATAAGAACCATTTAATCAGCGTAAAGGTTACATAAAAAGGAAACATACTGTTTTGAAAAGTATGTTCGAATCATTTAACTGTAGCAAGAACGTGATTAGCTTGAATTTGATGAACAGCGTTCCTAATTGTATTTTGTAACTGTTTTCATTGTTTATTTCTTCTGAATTTACTATTTGTTTTATGGTACTCCAGAAGTAATAACCTATTGCATCAACACCTGAATAAGCAACATGAAAAACCAAGGCTGTTTAAATGTTGACTCCCTATGTCAGTGACTAACAACTAAATATGGCTTCTGTCAATTTCAAGAAAACGGAAAAGATTTAATTTCTTTCGAAGAAACAAAAAATACCAAATTGATTGTTTACCTGAGAACTGTAAAAATGTGTTCCACTTTCTAACGATATTGTATAATAATATCAAAGTTTTTCTGACAAATATGGGAAGCATAGGACATTTTATACAGGATGTTCCGAAATTAATACAACAAAATTTGGTCACAGATTCTTAAGACAAGTTTAGGGAACTCGTATTTTTATTTTTGCCAAGTTGCCCTCTTTCGTATTTATAGCCCTCTGATGTCCGCCCCTAAGAATAGTCATTTTTTTATATCTCAGAACCTTCTTGCAAGAGAATCACCAGATTGGGTACACAGGGGTTTTATGACATGTGAAATCTGATAGTAGCACGCTTTTTGGTAGAGAATCCCCTTAAAACACTTTTTCGTGGGTTCCCTTGTCTCTGGAACCAAAAAAAAATTGATCGCTTATTTGAATTTTTTAAAAATTATTAGAACTCTAAAAAATCATTGAATTTAGAAACTTTTTGTTTCTTGACACTTTTTTCGTAAAACGCAATGTTTTCGAGAAAAATGGCATAATGTGATCAAGTACATATCGTGATTCACGATAATATGTATATTTTTAACTTCTAATAGAAATGGTTGGCTGTAAATCACTGTAAATTCCTTTCAACACAATAGAACTAATAATTAAAGATTTTTAGCATTGTAGCAGCTTATATTTTAAAAATATTTTGCCAAAATAATCATGGTTCCAAAGACGTTTACCCAGTAAAAAAACTGCAGGGTTATAGAAGTACCATGCAAAAACATTTGTCCTTAAATAACTCTCAAATAGCTCATTAGATCCAAATGAACTTCGACGAAGAGATAATAATAATAAATATATAGTCGTTTTGGAAAAAACAGCTAAGCTAAACAGTTGACCGATACCAAAATGTCAAAAGAGCCATGGATTGTTTTAAAACTTGTCTAATAAATTATATGGAAACGTTGATAAGAACGTTGGTGCTAAAATTCCTAAGTAAGTAATTTTCTTTTCCTTCTTTTTGTTATTTTCAAAATCTGTATCATCAAAGAACATAAAATCGTTCCATTAATTGCCAATTTTCTCAGATGACTTAAAATGTCCTTGCAGAGAAATGTATTGTTGTACCTCACTTGTCCCCACTGTGTATTATGATATTCCCTCATAAAATTATTGCAAGCAGTAATCTAAAGATTGTACTTTTAATCTGATGACTCATTTTGTTGTTAATTATTATTTATTTTTTTTTGAAAGAGCATCATTATCACATTATATTTTACTACGTGCTTTCGAATTCTTAACTATTTCCTATCTCCTAATCCAGTTTGACACTATATTTTGAAGACACTATGTGTGTGTAGTTTTATTTTTATTTTATTTTTTCCTTTTTGTAGCAAAATACCAAAACAAGAAAAACTTTCTTTGTATCTTTAGAAATAACTGATATGAATAACTGTGATATTGTATTACTAGAAAACTGGTATGAGGTTTACCTTTTGAATCCATAAAAAGGATTTCCAGTGTCGCTCTGTAACTCGATGAAGGTATATATAACAAATGAAGGTATTAAATTTTCGGTTTGACAATTGACTGAAGTAATTTGTAAATAAGACACGATAATATGACATTGATTTTTATGTGTTAAAGTTAAAAGTCATAGTTAAAAATTTAACTAAATGATCACTTGAAGTTAAAAAATTTGCTGCTATTGCTATAAAACTAATCGTGCTAAGATAAAGATACTAGATTACAGCAATACATATAAAAGTTTACAAAATATTTCTTAACCATTAGTAGCATCCTTTAGTAAAATGATTTTCTCTTAAGATAACGAAATAACCATTTTGGAGACCATTTAATGCAGATATTTTGCTAGAGTTAATCAGTTCTACTTAATAGCTAATAGATATTCCCCTAGGTGTTGAGTTACTCCCATCAGGAATGAGCCGCTTAGGTACTAAATAAACTGAAATACTAAAATGGGTAAACAGAAATTAAAGCAGTCGAAGTAAGTCGACAAATTATAAAAAGCGTCTTTTAGCCTATAACAAGGAAGAATAAAATGTCCTGGTATTGGAGGGTTTACTTATCTATTTCAACAATCCTCTCTGGTTCCCTGCCGCTAAAATAATTTAATCCATGGCGTTATCCAAGGAGTGTTAGCTGGGAGAAGATTAAGTTGAGAAGTAAATTGCTGGAAGTATAATTGGCGTCTTATCAAACAGCCATCCAGTAATGAAGATGGATGCATACTGCAGTGTAATCAGTCCACCGAAACCGCGCGCTTCTTTAATTGCCATCAACAGTGCTAATTAAAAGGCATTAGGCGAGCATTATTATTCGGGGATTCTGCAGACATTGATTATTTTGCACATCTTATGTTTAATTGCGTTTTTATTGCGCTATTACGATTCCGGAATTAAATCTGGCCAACTTCTTTTGGGAAACTTTATAATTTTGAAATGCACACAGTAAGTCAGCATTGTGATGAGTTGGGCTTGGTATGCTGACGTAGTTGTAATCAATGTACCTTTGGTTATAATGGATCAAACATGCAATTGAAGATAGAGTTTGCTCATTAACGTTAGTGAGATTTTATTTCATTAGATTCCATTATAATGTTCAGACGTTAATGCTACAGGGTGTAAATACTTGGGAATTTATTTTAATAGGAACTAGATCTTGATAAAAGAAATCGACTGCTAAAAATTTACCACAGTAAACGTTGTCTAGAGATATAAAAAAAAAATGCTCAATATACCTAATTTGAGTACCACTGAGATGTTTTATTCTAACCGGATAACACCGCTCTTGGACAGAAGATCGTTCTTTTATTAATAACACCAAGTACCTTTCACCCACACTAGGTTGAATTTGGTGGAGAAAAATGTATACCGCCAGAAATATCGGCACAGGAACCAAAAGATTTTATCGACTCAAGGAAGACAAAATAAACTGCAGAAAGTTCGTAGTACTCGTGCTAAAATCGGTTGTTTGTTAACTGTATCTAAAAGTATTCAAGGTGCTCTATCATTATTTAAACTTTAAAAAAACTTATTCACCAATTCCTCTTGCTGGAATATTTAAACACTGGATTTCCTAAGAGGTAGATATGACAATCTAGTTTCCATGGCCTTCTCATTCTTCAAGGTTAAATATTTTAGATTTCTATTTTTGGATATATTTAAAAAATATTAGTGTATTATAGAAAAGTCACTGACGTTGAAGAATTGAAAATTTGGATCTAAACTACGTCACAAACTTAAATAACGGCGTGACATTTTTATAAATGTGAGTGATTCATTAATTCGACGGGCTTATGCCTGATCCAACACTTGCTATATTGTGTCATGTGAGGATATGATGCGTTATTTCCTCTTGACTCCAGCAATATCTTCGCACCCTTTTGTTAAGTAATTTTAATTGACCAAATCTTCACATTTCTACTAAAACAAAGGGATGGCGTTTTGCAAGAGAAATATGAAACGGGTTTGAACTAGTTATTGGTATTTTAGTATTAGAAACTACATATGACTAGATATTTAGGGTTGTAGGTCTCTATAGACTTGTCTGTGCAAATCTTTATCAGTCTTTCTTTTTTGAGTACTATCATTACATCTATGAAATATTCTATTTATCCATTCTCCAACCTCTTCTGGAATGTCGATATTTTATTTTCGCATCATCCTAGTCTATTATTACCCCATGGTCGAATATCTTTACTTCTATTGTTCGCTGTTTTATCCTTTGCTGTTCTCTAAGAATCACCTCTGATTTTTGATAATACAATATCTTTTACGTTATGTATTTTAGTATGCGAAAAAGAATAATTCATAATGCAAGAATTTTCTGTCGTGATAGAAGACGACCAAATACTAGGATAGATTGCTCAGGGTCTCAGAGATCATTGAACTCTATCACTATAGATTGTGTAACATTTAGGCTTGAGCGGTTTTATCGTGCCTTGTCTATATTAAGCTGAACGCCACATCTAGCAAGATATGGCTTACGCGCACGAATAGGACTTCTAGTTTAAGCTTCCTCATTGGATTTTCACTTCCCATTGAGCTACTCATCCAAAATCAATTGCGTACTCCTTGGGTACATCCTACCATATTTATTAACATACTTTAATTAATTTACTGCTGCTCTCGGAAATAAAAATTATGCATATACAGGGTGTGGCGTGTATAATCTATAAAAATTAAACAACAGCTTCCTGATGATATTTGTAATAGAAAAGTGTTATACGAAAAAGTTCTATCTTCGCGTTTTTTTTTTTGTAAATTAACGTTCATTTATTCAATTAATTATAATTAAAGTCTTTATAATCTAATACTAGTATTACTACTAAAAGAAGTTTATGTTACATTGTCAAAAATGTGTGCAGTCAACTGATTTTGTATTTGTATTGAATTCATTATTCACTTAGTTATTAAATATTAAGCATCGTCCATCGACCCATCAGTGTTAAAAAGTGAAAGGTTTCAGACGAAAGTTTTTATTTTGTAATTCCACGATAGTGACAGTGTAATTTTTATAAGGAAGTAAAAAATAAGAATAGCGTGCCGATTACATTAAAAACGAGTTTCTTATTTTTTACTTTGCTTAATTTTTTAGTTCGTGCACAAACTAGTTTTACAATGTCGATATGGTGTTAGTGTATGGTGCAGCCGGAGAAAATGCGCTTGCGGCGACTAGGTTGTACCGAGAACGATGGCCACAACGTCACTCTCCATGTGCAAATACAGTCATACAGTGCGTTCAGCGGCTGCGAGATAAGTGTTATTCCTCGAGGAGAAGGACGTGGTCAGTCAGTGAACCTTAATGTTGAAGCTGCAGTGTTGGAAAATCTTGACAAAGACCCCACAATTAGTACTCGACGACTCGCATAGCAAGTAGGATCCTCATCTCGTACCGTCGCATCTTAAGGCGCCAGCTGTTGTACCCCTATCATCTGCAACCAGTTCAATAGATTTTACCCCCGGATTGTGATCAATGAATGCGTTTTTGCAGATGGTTTTTACGGCAATGTGTCAATCAAGTAGAAGTAGTAGTGTCTCCTGCTTATATTTGTGTAACAGATGAGGCGACATTTACCCGTAATGAAGTGAATTTCCATAATATGCACATATGGGCCGATGAAAATCCTAACGCGATTAGGGAAACTCATTTTCAACATCGGTTTTCGAATGTTTGGGCTGGCGCGGCGTAATAGGCGATATACTTGTGGGTCCGTATTTCTTTGAAGGACGAGTAAACGGACCAACATATACTGACTTTTTGGATAATCGGTTGCCTGTATTATTGGATTGGAGATTGAAATGTGCCGTTACAAGATCGGGCACGCATGTTTTATCTTCAAGATGGGGCTCCTCCACACAGTACGTGAGAAGAAACGACACTTTTGAAAATGAAATGTTTCCTCAGCGATGGATTGGACGCTTTGGTCCTGTGCCGTGGCCACCTCGGTCACTCGATCTAACTTCAATGGACTTTTATCTTTGAAGTCATTGGTTATTGGTTTACAATACTCCAATTGCTACGGTGGAATAATTGCGGAACCGTATACTTGAAGCTGCTGACACAATTAGGGGAATACCTGGAATTTGGGAAAATATTCGCCAAAATTGGGTGCGTCGGTGCCATGCCTGTATCCGGGCTAATGGAGATCAATTTCAACATTTTCTCCAGAAATGGTAAGTTTTATTTCATTTTGTTCCATATTTTAATGGAGTTTGTTTAGTGCACGCAGTTGGCAACTACAGACAACTTTACGGATGTGGTTTTGTTTGTGAACTCTTGCAGTAACAACAATGTATTAATGGTAGTTACTATAAATTATTATAATAAGAAAATATCAGTTTTTTTAAATATCTATTTTTCTTAGTTTGTACTTTTGCATTAAAAAATTTCCCAAAAACTGAGAAGTGTCTTTCTATCTTTCAACGACGATTTGTTTACGCGACTGATCTAGCACGTAATTCATCGTACAGCACACAGACAGGACCGTTCCAGAGAAAATATTTTGATCCATAATTGAACTTTAATTTACGAAAAAAAAACGCGAAAACTGAACTTTTTCGTATGAGACTTTTCTATTACAAATATCGTTATAAAGCTGTAGTATAATTTTTATAGATTATACACGCCACTCCCTGTATTGTGCTCAGTTTATGTGTGGTAATTTAATTTTTGAATTCAGCTCTGATTTTTCTGAAAATAGGTAAAGTTCATTCCATTTATAATAATATCTCTGTTTATATTTTCCCAGATTTCTTGGGAAATAATTACGTGCACATCTTATATTTTACGTCAATTTCTTAGGCTATTAAGATTTGGGAATGAAATTATCTAAGCCTTTCCTTTGCTGGCTGAAGGCGTCTCGGACGTTCTTCTTTATTAACTTTTTCATTCGGCGAGAGTTTTACATAAATTATCAGGCGCTGTCTGTCATTAAAGAAAGAATTAAGGCTCTGGTAGAATTAGAACTAAAAAAGTATGTCGAACAAACTGACAGTCTTAAAAATGTTGAGAAGAAATCTCGAGAGGTTTAGCGTAAGAAGTTAGATATTATCTTGTACCAAACGTTTCACGATGTAGCTTTGGCCCATTTTCTTTTCAAATAATAATGTATATTTGCATTTCAAAATCTCTTCATGTCTTACTGTAACTGAAGTAAACTAGACTTGTAACTTGTCTAGATTAGTTCAGAGAGTGACTTGACTGTTAATATAATATTACGTCTTGTAATATTAGTACCACAGTCGCACAAAAAGTGATTCGTGTCATGGATGAGTCTTTTACCACTCTTTATATTTAGACACCAGAAACAGTGAATCTGACATGGGAAGTGGTTTATCATGTGTCAGCTTTTTTTTTATTGACAAAAACCCCCTAAAATCTAAACAACCAAAACTACAAGGTTGCAAATGAGTCTACTTACAATCTTTTATAACTGACTCCATTTTTTCTACTCATTTACAACTATTTTTCAAATATATACTATGATTCTATCGGCAATCCTTCGCAGGTCTTCATCTAAAGAGAAACCCAAAAAACATGAAGTTGTAGTAGATTTTGGGTCTTCAGATGTCTACCAAGAACCGCAGGGTTACAGGACTGATTTTGTCTTCGTGGGATATTCCCGATCTATTGGAATTTAACTGTGTGCAATGTGTATGTGATAGGTTCGTGACATTAAATACGCTCGCTTCAATCATTAAATGTTTAAATGTAATTTATAGTTTTAGCTAAATTTTGGATTTTGGGAGTGGTTTTCTAGCATGACGAATTGCAAAGGTTGAAAGACTCGTCGTAACCAAAATATCCATTTAGTTTCACTAATATTAGGCTCCAATCTGTTTATTGGACGTTGCCCAAGCAAGTATCCACCAAATATGGAATTTTTGCTGACTTTTAAGTTTTAAACTTGACTTTCTGAGGTTCATCAGAAACTTAAAGGGTGGGGGATAAAAAAATGTGCAATGAGACATACGAACCTGATGCATCGACTTGTTTCCAGAACTGTGCACAAGAAGAAGCGTTCTGAATGTAGAGTTTTGACCTCTATTACTTAGGTTTTGCTTTTGGGCGCATTATTAAAATATTAGAGTGATAATTAAAATCGCAACTACGTGTCGACTAATTTCCATAAAAAGTTTTATATGTAGATGTTTATCTAGTTGAATTAATAATCAATTGATCAATAAACTATCTTCTAAAAACCAATATCTCTGTTAGAATTGCTTTAAAACTTAAAAAAATATCAACGATGTGCGATAAATTGCTTAATTTTTTATTGGTAACTATTTAAATAGACAAAATTCTGAAACGTATATTTTTAACTTGAGTTCAAAAAAACTAAACTGCACTGATCAAAATGATAATAATAGACCCCATTCCGCCATAACAACGTAATCTTCGCTTTTATTTCTGTTAGAAATTTCTGTGTTGTAAAAAATTTTTAATCTAGTTATGTCTACTTACTCTTATTATACAGGGTGTTTCAGAAAGACCTTATTTTGTCGCTCTGTATCTCGAAAACAAAAGGAGATAGACATATAGTTCATAAGACAAAAAAATCTTACTTTTTGTCGTACTATCACCCCCTGAATTTACGGGAGGTCTTTCAGAAACACCCTGTATATATCTGATTATGCTGTATAACTCTATATATACATGATAATCGGCCATGTAACATCAATTATTATGCCTCGTATGTTTTTGCGTTTTAAGGATTGCGTTTTCAAATGACGTCCTTTTAAAAATAAAGTTAGTAATTACACAGACAAAATAGCTATAGCGATAAGCTATATTGTCTGTGGTAATTATATGGACTATTACTTATTCTATATAAATTCAGAACTTCTAGAGAGAATAAAATACTAAAAGCTGAATGGATAAGTAAATAAACATAAAAATGTGTTTTGGGAGGAGGACTACATTTATAATCACTCTGTATTTATTAAGGTTTACATAATATTTTACAAATTCATTTAATCCACCAGAGGATATATCGCGCAACCCAGATTAACCTTTTTCCACAAAAAATATATCCAGCTTTCCAAAAACTGTCAACCTAACCCTGGGAAATAAATGATTCGACTATGCGCCGCTGTATCTCCTTGAGGACGACCATTCCTGCGGAGGCCAACCCATTTCATTAGAAAATTAATAATACAAACCGCCAGTTTGTTTCACAATTTCAGATCTCGAGCGAACGGGGGTGCGTACAGGGCCGTCCAGGGACGGACCCGATAAATTTATTCAAATTTAATTCGACCCATGAATATTCCAACTGATCTAGTAGGAAAAACTAATTGGTTCGCTCGATGTAATTCTGCTCGAAATTGGGATCTGATTCCGAATTTACATAATCATATTTTCGTACTGGGTCCTGTTAATGGACACATATTTGAATAAAACTAATACAATTTAGCCACAAGTTTATTTCGACGTTGTTGTGGGGTGAAAGTTTAGCGCACTCGGACACAGGTGCTGCCAAATCATTTTGGGACAACAGTTTTTTATTACTTTTCAAAGACGACATCATACCATAGACCGCAAGCAGTACATAGAGCGCAATAAACGTACCTATACGACAATTTAGATGGAAGTGAATTTACCTAGATACCAAAATACCTGATGTCAAATTTTAAGCCCAAAATCGCATATTTCTCTACCCTAATGCAGAATGTCACTCCTACGATCTGACGGTGGTTAGCTGATATTGGTGTATGTCATGAAACCGTACATCATGTATATGGCCTTGAAACTCTTCTAGAAAATAAGTAAATTGTTATTTGTCAGATAACAATAGATACTATTTTGCGATCGTTAATCAAATTAGAAAATTATAACCTGTTATACCTAATTATATTGCAGAGTATGCTATGTTGTTTCAAAATATACATAACAGATAAATAATCGTCAGTTTTATGTTATGAATTCATAGACTGTCGGTCAATATAGAACCATCATTTCCTGCATAAATGTATTTCTGTAATAATTATTTGTAATATTCACCTCAAGACAACAATGACTATAATATGATATAGAATATTTTTTAAATAAATTCTTAGACGTTTCTTTATATTTTAGTTTTGTTGTATTCTCTCTTAATTATTCATCTTAATAAAAATGCTATACTGACTTATACTAGTTACTACTAACCCTAATTCAAGCAAATTGCCCAACGCGCTTGAATAGTTAATATCATTTCTTTTAAAACTGCATAAATTTGAAGTCTATATCAATAACAACTGACAGTGGTAATAAACATTATTTCTTTTATGTTGCAATTATTAATTTGTACAAATATATAAATGTCTAAAATTAGGTAAAAAAATTTATTTTGTTACGTGATCAAAAAACGTCATTTAATGCGATAGAGACTAATATCTGTTCCTATGCCGTTTAGGCTACAATTTCCATGTCGATGAGTTGGAATCTAATATCAAAAATGCGTATGTAGGGAGTTATGAAGCTGTAACCTGAGGGGTTATTTCTTTAATTATTATCTACCTTTCATTAATTATCTGTTTAATTTTCGGAAGGGAGTTTATTATCATTATACTTTAATCAATACGTGGGAACTTAGAAATGTTGTATGTTCAGAGAATTACTTCCAAGCACTTACCATTCATCGTTTACGTGGAATGTAATCCAGTGGCTGGCTATACAGGGTGACACTGAAGTTGGAGAGACAAAAGGAAACACCAAAACTTCCAGGAAGGGTTTTATTAACAATAAACAAAACAAACAAAAACCTTATCTATTATTAAATTTAATTAATTAGCCCGAGACTCTATTAATAATCAGTCTGCTCAATGTGAAACCTAAGGAAGAACTGACTTTTTCGAGATCTCTCCTGAATTCCACACTTCGCTTTGACACGCCCATTTCTTGGATCCAGAAGTTTCGGTTCTTATCTTATTGTCGGGGACCCTGAGTGTCGGGATGCTTTAATAATTAGGTTAATAATTATCTAATTGACTTGACTTACATTTATATATAAATTCTGAAACTAGACTAAACCCTAGCCTTCCCCTAGTGACTCCGCGTAGCAAATACGGGGCGGATTAGTCAATGTCACTTAATATTTTCTTAATAGCTTGGAAAATCCGCCGAAAAACCAGCTATGATCTGTTACTTTCTTTTCCAATTATTATTTCAGTTTAACAATTTAATTTAAGTCTACTTTGGAATCCCTACGCTCTTCTCGCGGTTTCGCGCGTTATTAAAAATATGGGTTTTTACGCTGGCGTCTCCCAGACGCAACAGATGACTACCATATGGCCCTGACAGTTTAAGTGAACTTGTTGAAAATATTGCTAAATTTCGTGAAGCCTTCCCCGAAGGACGGTCTTGGCGACCTACTACTTGAAAGCCCTCAACATTCGATAATTTGTGATGACCGAAATATTTTACTTTTGGCCTAACCGTTCTGAGAACTAATAAATAAATGACTGCGCGTCCCGGTTTTTGTTACAAAGCAAAGCAAATTTGGTTGTCTCTAGAGTTATGTTCTTTACCAGACTCATGCTGTCAGGCAGTCCTGATACTGTCACTCATCTTTTCGATTATGTGTCGCACTAAATGACGTCACTAATTTGCACGGCAGAACAATCACCCATTTAAAATATTTATTTTGCGAGATAAACCTTAATAATTAATTATTAGATAACAATATTTAATAGATTGCTAATATTTTTAGTACAGGATCATATTACTATGAGGTTATAGATTTATGGACATTTAAAAAATATATGCAAGTTCTCATTGGAGGAAGTCACGCAGGGTGTTGTACTTATTCGAGTCAGGCTCCTTATATGATTTTCAACAAATGATATTGCTACAGTTATAGGATTTATCCTAGAGAAAGAACCATGAGTTATATTCGAGATTACTATTTCCTCAATTATAAAAGTAAAACAATTTCAATATATTATTTAAACTCGTCCTTTCTATTTATAAATCCATTAAATATTATTTACCTACGACCACTACTGTAAATACTTAAAAACACACCGGCTGTGATCAATGTAAGATTCCTATTACGTACGGTAAAAAAATCGCACAGCTTGGTAAAAAAATCGTACAGTTTTCCTAGCAACCGCCTAGCAACGGCCAATACAATACTGTTCATTTGAAAAACACCGAATACGTGGGCTACTCGTAGCACGCCCTTAATCCGTAAAGTGTTTACAACGATGGTCATGGTTACCGTCGCGCAGCATTGAAAGACGGAGGACATTCACTATAAAAGTAATGTTGAGCACATTTTCTCTATATTTCAATAGTAGACACTCAAAATAAAGCCCAATTATATTTGATATTTTTTTTCTTCAATATTTTGTACCTAAATTTTTCCGCCCTTCTTGATATGGAAGTTAAGAGCCGACACTGCTTCCAATATCTTCCTTCCTGTTTTAATAATTATGTATTGTGTAGAAAAATACGAGAGAAACTGGTGTTAAGTAAAGAAGATAGTCAATAGTTAAGATCCATAGTGGATCAAACACGTCAGGAGATAGATAATAGTCTCAAAATGATCCTTGTAGATTGATGTTAATATTTGTTATAGTTTTGCCCTGTGTATAATTTATGTTATATAATGTAGTTTCTCCGCAGCTAAGCGTGTAGAGTTCCCAATAAATGTTGTTAAAGTTTATATAAATGCTTAGGAGTAGTAGTCACAACTGACTCAACAAGTAGTATACATCATGCATCATGCCTAAATGCATTTGGTGGAGGCACACCATGATAATATCCATAGATAGTACATCCAATGGGATCTTTCAGATATTGTTTTATTGTCTTTGCCGTTTTCTTTTTGGATCTATAATTTTTTTACAATTTACATTTATCGCCTTTTTACAAATATAAACAACTTATCGCCCTGTAGAGTAATTTTATAAATAATCTACAGTCAACATAAAACTATTGAGTCCTGCTCTGGCACGGTGTGTTGGAATGGAACGCAACGAATGGCGGCAATATCTCCGCGTGCGAGGCAGTCAGCTACTTACAGATATATCCTCAGCAATTTGCTCTTTACGACGTCACTTAGTCTGCCGATAGCGGCCCCTACACCCCTGCCGGTGTTTCAGGAATCCCGGGACTACACCAGCGGGTCTTATTGCATGACCGAAACCCGTACACTTTTATTTCAATTAAGGGAATGCTTTATCGCGACTCCCGCCATCATTCCGGATTTACGGGATGGCGCTTTTCGCTTTGTGCCAGGATTTTTAAGTAAATTTTTCATGGGCATAGGTATCCTGCGCGTGTAAAAAATGGAAGGGGCGCCTTTGATGTCGACGTTTGTTAGTGTTCGGGGTGCAAAACGTATAGAGTAGTGATTTTGGATGTCCCTAAAGGGAATTCGTAGACATATCGCCTTCTACCTTCTCCTTAGAATTTTATAAATCTCATAAAAGTATTTGTTCAAAGGTACAAATATAAAGTGTTTGCCCATAATTAAAACAGAATAAGTATATTTGACTTCCTTTATTATTTAACCTTTTAAAGAGAGAGATTAACGTCCACTTTATATCGGCAAATTCAACTGCTTTTGCATATATTAATAAATAAAATTAATTTGTGTTTTTAAATAATAAAATCATTTAACATACCTGATATTACAACAACAATTGTTCAAAATTGTATCCACCAACGTGTAAACACTTTTGGGTCGGTCTTACTCAGTTTCTACGAACTAACACAAATGATGTCTTGCTTCACCATAACACAAATGTTTCACCATAATACAAATGTTATCTTGCATCACCATAAATCAAAACGATATCCATCAACTCCGAGTTGCTATACACGCAAATAATTTTTGTCACTAACTATTAAAACACTATTGTAAACACCACAGATAACAGGTAAACACTATCGCAACGACAATTGCAAAATCGGATTTCAGTATTCGGAGTCGCTGAGGCCACGTGGCTCTCCATGCGTACTGCGAATGAGGCTAGAGACTACAGTTGTCCAGCTATGTAGTGGTTGAATGTATTATAACAATAGTTTTTTTCTCGGAAACTATAAGGATTTTACAAACAATTTTTTTACTATATTGACTCCATTTCTCATGCCGCATCTATTCCCAAATTTTTTTGGATAAGTTATTAATCACCCTGTATATTTCGCACTTATTTACAAACATCCTGTATATAACAGGATGTTTGTAAATAAGTGCGAAATATTTTAGGGGGTGGTTGCTGAAGTTATTTTGTGAAAAAAAGTTCATATAAACGCAGGTCGAATATGCTTCGTTTCAGAGACAAGAGTGTTTAAATTGTAATTTTTTATTTATTTTTATTAATTATTTCAAAGAGTTCTAAAGATATTGACTTGAAATTTGAAAAACGCTTTGGAGGGATAAATGTGCATTTTTGGGGATGATCAGAATATTTCTATTTGCACCAGTGGCGTTCGTGCGAGAATGGCATAATCTTTTTTAATAAAAAAATGGTACGCCGCTGCCTTTTCCTGTTTGATATTTTTTAGAAATACGCCATCAATTCTGAATGAAATTGGTATGTCCATTTTTTTTCGTAGGATGCATCGTCTTTGAGGAAAAAAAATAGAACATATTTTATGGTAAGTTGTATATTTTTAATTTCTATTGATACATTTATCTAGTAGGTTGCTGTCAATATTTCTAAATAAAATACAATCATCAAATTTTGAGTCAATATCTTTAAAACTCTTTGAAATAATTAATAAAAATAAATAAACAAATAATTAAAATTTAAACACTCCGTATCTCGGGAACGAAGCATATTTCGACCTACGTTCATAAGAACTTTTTTCACAAAATAACTTCGACAACCACCCTCTAAAATATTTCGCACTTATTTACAAACACCCTGTATAATTTTTGTTCTTATTTTGTTTTCTAGATGGTGATCTAATTGATTCAGAATTTTTTACTTATCTGGAGAGATTTCTCCAGTAAGCATTTTGTTATTTGCAATAGCGATCTTTAATTAATTTGTTATTATAATTTTTTAACTGATATTATAATAATCTTTGTAATTATTTACTTGTGACGAGAGAATTGGTCTTTACAGTGAAATTTCAGTAAATTCTCTACTTTCTCAGTGTGAAATATATCAGTTTCGGCAAAAATGAGCATTAAAATTAGCGATATAGAATGTTTCCAAAAATAGGTACGTCGAACCGTTAACAACATTTTTATGAAAATAATGGGACTTTCCTTATGCCATTATTCATATTTTTCCAAGCCAAGTGGGTCTAAGGGCGCTACAGGCGGAACCGCTCCTCAGGTAATGGTGATGGAGACGTTTCGTAGTGGCCTCTATAACTGGTTGCATCCAATGCTTCCAACTGTTACGCAGTTCTCCTTTGTCGGCATCTTCAGTAGCGACTTTGCAAATGCTTAGTCGCGACTGAACGCGAAAGTATAAAATGAATATCACTAGCGGGCTCGCCCCCACAGAGCCGTACGTAGGAAAAGGGGTAGTAATATCTATTGATTACCCTAATTTTCTGTGCAAGCTTATGAATTAAAAACACTGTCTCAAACGTTTTCTTTTTTCAGTCTCGCAAAATTTTAGTTCAGAACATAATCTTCGAGATATTTTCCATGAAAGTGTGATGGGTTTCTTTTTTATTTTAGACTAGGATTCGGGTTTTTTCTTAAAACAAATGTATATTTTTATAAACTGTATTTAATTTTGACAACGTTCCAGTTAATACTCTCTTAATATAAATAATTTAAGATTTTTGAGGAACTATTAAGTTATATTTTTATATTCATATAATTTATTTATATTCAAATTAATAAAAATTTTAGGTTAGCTGATAACAGAGTAATAAATGATAATCTCTTTGATTGTTATATTGATACCTTGTATCTTGAAAGAGTAAGAGAATACAATAAAAGTCTCGTTATTTCCGGCCCCTGTACACCCTGTATATTTATAATTTATTTTCCTTTTTATTGTAGCAAAAATACACAATTAATACAATAGTATTGCTTTTGTACAATATTTTCGATATTATGTGTTATTGTCTTTAATGTTACGCTATAAAAATTTTGGGTAAATTTTTTTCTGCTTCAAATTATTTAACAATTATTTTACGTTAATGGCGTTAAATGTTATCGTAGTTTTTTTTTAAATAGACGAGTGGTATTTTCTTAATTAAAAATTCTTCCCATTCATCTTCTGTCCATTATTGCTTTAATTATAAAGCAAAATATCAATTTCCTGAAATTTTCAAGTTTTTTTTTTATAAATACAGATTAAGTTGCTCATAATATTTTTTTTATTTTACTACTGGCACTGATTTTTCAGGTTACCGTGGACATTTACTTGCATTATATCATCATTGTGTATTATAAAATATGTTTATCACTGATTTTAACTCATGTCTATTGTTTTTTTTTGTAGTAGTATTTAGTTTATTATGTAGGTATAACCTATTAAATTAGCTTGGGAAAGAGAAGCATTCGCGTAATTTTATTTTATTAGTTTAAATTATCATGTAGGGCTATAAAAATGTCTAGAACATCTCAATTTATATTTGGCTAAGTTGTTTTGTATAATGCAACTCAAAACTGGTTCCAAAAATTTCATGAACGCAATGAACGCTTTGAAAGTGAGAGGAGTAAACTTGCCTCAGCTACGGACAATATTGATTCAAGAGCCATTACCTATTCAGGTAAAACAACTCGGGAAGTGGCAGCAAACTCATTCATCATTTCACATTGACCGAATGTCAGGCTAATGGCTTTTATTTTGATTAATAAATATAATTTTTAACTGATATATGCGTCTCGATAGATAAAAAATCATAACTATATCCACACCAACCTAATAATAACTCCGAAGATGCCATTGCCTACTTAATTTACACTTTACAATTAATCATATTATAATTTGTAAGTGCCACAGAAAACTGAGCACTTAGTACTTGTGATTTTATTTCAATTATTTCTCATGAACTCTGCCAAAGGATAAACAATTATCACCATAAATTAGGTTCATCAATTGAAATGTTTCGGTAAAAGTTTCACCAAGTTTAAAACAAAACTCAATGTTAGCTCTTTGTTCGATGCTCATTTTTGTACTGATGAAACATACTGTCAGTTCAGACGTAAGAATTCCACTTCTATTCGTCCAAATATCATGAAATTTTGGCAGTCGGTACATCGGACGCATGTAATATGTCAAAAACGTTTTCATCTGTTTGAAGGGTGATTTTGGCACGTTTAACTGGTCTGAACAGATCAGAGATACGTGTAACCCCTTTTGGTGTTGGTTCTTGGCCATTGAAGGGGGCGTGGGTATTGACAAGGTGATGGTGTGACAATATTTTCGTGGGCTTCATCTCCCTTAAAAAGAGTGGTGAAGTAGATATGGCCAGGAGAATAGGTTATATGTATATGCGCATAACCCCTTTTCGGGGCAGATTTTGGCCCGTTTGGGAGGAGGGGGGGGGGGGCTGGAATGACAATATGCTCATAGGCTTTACATTCCTTGCAAATGAGTGATATCGCTATTCGCATTGTGTTTTTACTCCATCTACATACGTTGGCCAAAAACAGACAAACAAACCATCTGCCGGTATTTTTATGATCGGAACTTTATTTCAGACACTAAAAATAACTTGTGTCCACAGCAATTTTCAATTTCGACCGAGAGATTAGTGTGTGGTCCTTAGATACTATAATACTCTGGAAAAATATCAGTAAAGAAAATATAATAACAAATTAATTAAATATCGCTATTGCAAATAACAAAGTGCTTACTGGAGAAATCTCTCCAGATAAGTAAAAAATTCTGAATCAATTAGATATAAAAGATATAAAATATGATACGTTTTCGAAACACTTTTTTTTTCATAAATGAACAAAGTTAACACAACGTAGTTCAGAAATAAAATTAAATTATTGGAAATATGTATTTTTTAACTGTCAAATATCAGAATCATATTTTTTCAAAATGTATCTTTGCTTCTACTTTATACTGTTTTTTTTTTTTCATTCTGTTATTCGTTAGAATAGTGTACTTTCCTCATTTATAAACGGGGGTTATTCCGTAAAAAAAATATGAAAAATTGACATTTATAAGAATAATACCCGTCGTTTATTTAAAAGTTTGGGGACCGCTATACTATCACGTAAAGTTAAGACGAATTGCAGTCCCTAACAAATGGCTGTTATTTACAATATGGTAATATGCAATCAGAATACGGCTGCACGCTGAATGCAGGGCTCCGGCCGTTGATAAGTATTCCGCAGAGATGGAGAACAAGTAGTAACATTTGTTTCGGCAACTAATATCCAGCAGCTGAATATCTGCAACTAGTTGGGGCAGAATCAGATACCAGATGTCTGATTGTTGGATTTGTCATTGTTATGGCAAATTTGAATTTCCAACTGATTTCGAGCGTTAACAGTCCCAGGCTTACAATCGGAACCGAGCGGACCGAGCTCTGCATCGGAAATTAAGTTTATTGCCCAATCTCCTGCTCTTTGACTTTCAACTATTTTCAAGCCCGAATATGCCACTTCCGTTCCGTAACTGCGGTAGGCATGTATTTTGGCCGTTTTGTTGTGGATGTGTATGTTTGGGAATTTCATTAACGCCAGCGGGAACGGGATATTCTCAATTCTACTGTTAGGTTTTGCAAATTTCTGTGGATTTATTCCCTCTTATGTAAAATGTTATCGGCATTGTATACAAATAAATCACTTAAGACGTACCAATAGAACCTCTGATTGCTTTATTTGGCTTATTTTGGGTGATAATTATGATTATTTTCTCAGACACATAGGATTCAACATTGCTTGGTGAGACTATGGAGACATATGTCCAAAAGAGATACTCTCAAAGTAGATGAATTCCTTGAAAAGCAAAATAGAAAAAACTTTTAAACCCAAGAATATGCGGATCTTGTTGACCTGGAGTAACTAGTGAGATACACCAATGGATCTAAGAACAAAGACCATAGTACTGGAGTAAGAATACGTTGTCCAAGCAATAGACTAAAAAGATTTTTTTCTCTGGGAACCAACACATCTGTATTTATATCAAGTTGAAGTTCATACCATTGAACTATATCTGCGGAAAAACATCAAAAGGAGATATAGGGAACTCCGATAGCCAACTACCAACAAAGATTGCGACATAATATCTTCAAAACTGGCTTAGAATCACCTCCAAGTTTTTATTCTGGCTACACGCAATGAAGTAACACTGAGATGGGTGCTAGAAAATGAAGTACATTTGGCAACTAGAAGTAAAATTTAGGGAATTGTTAACTAATCAGTGTAATCTGAGAAAACACACGCAATGCCAAACTTAGAGTATATGCAGGCAATAGACATATACGAGTAGGCTGTATTGTTGGGTGTCTCAGCCTCTACTGGCTATACCCATTAATGCAATGTAGTAATGAACATTCTAGAAGCCGGTATTGCCTGCTGAACTGTCAGATAATTTTATGCCTCACACAAGTTCTATGGTGTGTCACTACGCAGACCGACTTTTTTTAGTTCCAATGGCTTTTAACCTTTGATAACTTCGCTCCAAGTCTGATTAAAACAACTGCAGTTTGTGTATTTACTCTTCCGTGGTTTAAAATGTACTGCCTTTACGGTTATATATTACTTTACAAATTGAATTATCACGGTGACAGTCACCCAAAAGTTGCTGAAGATTGTCTTGGTAAACACTTTTGTGGGAAAAGCTTAATTTTTATCAAAATTGCTTCCATTTTGACAAATATAGGTAGTAGCAATTTATAACTATCAGTCATTCTTTACCAGCCCTAAACAATTTTTATTAAATCTAAAGTATTTCAGATAGTATTAGCCCAGTCATTATAGACATGAAAGAGCCTGTTTCGGGAAAAAAATACTATTAGAAGTTTCTCTGCGGAATATTGTTCGAAAACCTGTTATAAATAAATTATCAAAAAATCAAATCGAGACTAGTTGGGAAACTTTGTTAAAACAATGGTCAAAATTATGGAAAAGTGTTTTTTTGACTCGTGTAAAGAAACTATTATTCATAGCGAAAAAAAACTTTATACAAAAAAGGTAGGTATTAAATAAGCCTATAAAATAAGAAAAGTCCGATTAAATTCCGATAATTTGTTTATGCACAAGAGCTCAAAAATTGTCGAATATTGCCGTTTTTTNAATATGCCACTTCCGTTCCGTAACTGCGGTAGGCATGTATTTTGGCCGTTTTGTTGTGGATGTGTATGTTTGGGAATTTCATTAACGCCAGCGGGTACGGGATATTCTCAATTCTACTGTTAGGTTTTGCAAATTTCTGTGGATTTATTCCCTCTTATGTAAAATGTTATCGGCATTGTATACAAATAAATCACTTAAGACGTACCAATAGAACCTCTGATTGCTTTATTTGGCTTATTTTAGGTGATAATTATGATTATTTTCTTAGACATAGGATTCAACATTGCTTGGTGAGACTATGGAGACATATGTCCAAAAGAGATACTCTCAAAGTAGATGAATTCCTTGAAAAGCAAAATAGAAAAAACTTTTAGACCCAAGAATATGCGGATCTTGTTGACCTGGAGTAACTAGTGAGATACACCAATGGATCTAAGAACAAAGACCATAGTACTGGAGTAAGAATACGTTGTCCAAGCAATAGACTAAAAAGATTTTTTTCTCTGGGAACCAACACATCTGTATTTATATCAAGTTGAAGTTCATACCATTGAACTATATCTGCGGAAAAACATCAAAAGGAGATATAGGGAACTCCGATAGCCAACTACCAACAAAGATTGCGACATAATATCTTCAAAACTGGCTTAGAATCACCTCCAAGTTTTTATTCTGGCTACACGCAATGAAGTAACACTGAGATGGGTGCTAGAAAATGAAGTACATTTGGCAACTAGAAGTAAAATTTAGATAATTGTTAACTAATCAGTGTAATCTGAGAAAACACACGCAATGCCAAACTTAGAGTATATGCAGGCAATAGACATATACGAGTAGGCTGTATTGTTGGGTGTCTCAGCCTCTACTGGCTGTACCCATTAATCCAATGTAGTAATAAACATTCTATAAGCCGGTATTGCCTGCTGAACTGTCAGATAATTTTATGCCTCACACAAGTTCTATGGTGTGTCACTACGTTTAAGACTTCAGCAGGTCGAATTTTTAGTCCCAATGTTGCTGAAGATTGTCTTGGTATGCACATTTATGGGAAAAGTGGCCAAGCTTTAATTTTTATCAAAATTGCTTACATCTTGACAAATGTAGGTAGTGGCAATTTACAAGTATCAGTAATTCTTTACCAGCTCTAAACAATTTTTATTAAATCTAAAGTATTTCAGATAGTACAGCCAAACGACATTTTATGTGAACCCTTCCTTGAAAATCTCGCACAATGCGAAGGGATTATCGTTAGATATTTTTACAGCTAAAAACTAGAAAACTTAGATGGAAATAAAATTATTTTCATAAGAAACTAGTGCCGCGCGTTCAAATAAAGAAGATCTGATGAGGCTCCATTACTGATCAATTCTAGATTACTATAAACTTGTATCAAACAGTTTACGCGAATATTATGTGATCAATGTAAAAAAAAGCCTTAGGGGGTGATTTTTGAATTGCCATCGAAATTAAGGTGATGAACGTCTCGATCGAATTGCCCCAAGGAATGAAGCAGGAGTCTCATATTTCATTCCTTAAAATAAACGACAGTTAACGAAATGGCTTCATACCTTTCCGTTGTCCAAATCAAAATAATTCAAGCAAACTCTGTCTAACTTAGAATTTATGGTTATTGTTTTCTGGGATAAAGAGGAAATCTTTTGGGTATTCTAGGTGATATGTTGCCAGACGCTTCGATGATTAAGAATTGCAGTCCAAAATAAATGTTGAAGTCTGCCTATATGTTGCCATGATGACTTTTTTCAGCACTAGCTGGGAGATTATGGATCAACCAAAATATACTCCAAACAAAAGCCTTGTAAGTAATAAAAGTACTAAACCTACATACCTGTAATCGCACTATTGCAATAAGGAGTTGTCCGACATATAACAATAACCGTTCTATCTGTAAATTTTTCTCTAGAAACTGAATTTTTCTAAAATCCCCTGTTTTTCCTGTTCCTTCATATTAAACTCTTTGAGTCCGAACATGCCTATTCAGTCCCTTAACAGCTGTAGCCATGTATTCCGGGCATTTTATTGTGAATGTGTGTTTAGGAATTTCATTAACATTTTACCATTTTCGCGGCTAGGTTTTCTACATACCAGTGGCTTAACACCGCTTTTATGTGTTATGGGTACAATTGAACGCGATCCTCTTCTATGAGATTAAATTGTTTTACATGCATCAAAGGAGTTCCTGAAATACATTAAATGTATCACATAAATATTGTTTGCCTCAGAAATAAGTTAACATGCTGAGCATTTTGTTTGTTTGACACAGATTATCAGAAAAATTAATTTGAGAAAGAACTATGAACTTAAATTGAAATTATTTCTCAAATTACTGTTTCCAAAAGTTCAGTGAAATATTTCTCAAAAATAAAAATATTTCGTTCAATATGTTGATTCAGTTAAAAAAAAATAAAGGAAAAAAACTTCTTTTCGTTCTAATTTTTAGTTGAGAATCTTAAAAAAAATTATATATTTGTTTCATTTATTTACTTTTTTACTACATTTATAATAATTTCGTGAATTTAGAATCGCTTTTCGAACTGTGCCAATTGCTTAAACTAAAACTTTGTCTTGGCGTCAAACCTTTGATTACAAGTATTTAGTGAAATTTATTTTCCTCGAAAGTTTAAAACGGTTTCAGAGTGTTAAACTATAGTTCTCTTACTACTTTGGAGTTACTGACTGTAAGAGAAATTTTGGTCGGGATAAAGTTGTGGCGAATGTGGTTTTGTTTCTATTGGTTAGTATTTTTCTTTGCTCACATTAGTGTCATTTCAGCTGTTTTTCTAGGTGTGTTATTAAATTCAAAACGTGGTGAACATTTGGATGAAGCAGTTTTTTATAATTTAGTACAAGTTCAATATAATGTTATTAAATAACTTTGTTTAAAAGAATGAACGCATTGCTATTTTACAACAAAACAAATACATAATTTAGATGATTTCTTTAGACTATTTAACGGACATTTTTACTGCTTTACAACTCGGTTCAATGACAAGATGGATCTACTTAAATGTTTCTTGCTGTGTATGGAATGGGTGGTATTTTACATAAGAGGTCTAGTTTGTAGAAAATACAAAAAGAATATAAATCAAGAAAGTACATTACCAATGGGTTAAGGCCTAAGAACAAGGCATTAGTGTAGAATTCCTCTTGGAGAGACATAGAAGTTTGGTCTTGAAAAAATAATGGTTGATTTTTTTATTGTGCAGTCCCATCTAAATTAGTTTGATATATATTAATCAAAATAGGGATACACAATGAGTCATATACTCCTAATCTCCCTAGAAATTTGAAAATCAATTAATTGGAAAAGAGCCGAAAGCTTTCTACAAATATAGACGTTAAAGACTCTCAAGCAAAGTTTCTACCGCATTGATTAAAAATAAAAATGGCAGTATGTGTAATAATAACTTTGAAATCGCTGAGACCTTTGCGGAAAATTTCTACGAAACATTATCCTCAAATTCAAGTAGTCAACCTCCTCAACTAAGTATTAATACGCGAATAGTATCTACCGAGGTATCTACATTGCAAGAAATTCTAATAAGTCCTATAATTATCCACAAACAACTTAGTAATCTGCGTGCTGATTCATCGCCAGGTGTAGATTCAATTAATCCACTATTTTTGGCAAATGTACGAACAATTTATGCGAGCCGCTTTGTAACATTAGGATAAATCCTTTGAAACTGGCTAGTTACCATTGGATTGGAAATTATCTAGTTCGACACCTATTTTCAAAAAAGGTGACGAACTTTTCTGTATCAACGTTTGACGTCTGTGCCATGCAAGGTTATGGAGAGAATACCTACATATTTGTGAAGAGCTGATCAAATTACTTAACAATGATTCATACCTCAACACCAATTTGGACTTCTCCCTTGTCGTTCGGTTGTGTCGAATTTACTGCAAGCTATTAATTTCTGGACTTTATGTCTTCATATCTTTCTGTGACCCCACCATCAGCATCTTTCTCAAGTTATATAAACCCTAAATTCGCCTTTAGATAGAATCTGCTGTAGCCATATACAGGACATTGCAAGATTGGAAAGTGTTCAAAGGCGTGCTACAAAACTTCCAGTCGGTTTTATATATCTTGCATGTTATATGAAGACCGTCTTATGCGTCTTCAATCATTGGAAGTGCGACGTACTCGCGATGACCTCATAACAATTTATAGATTACTTCATGGTGAATTATACTGTCCAGAAATGATGCTTCAACTAAACACTAATTCTCATCTTAGAGGTAACTCCTGCAAACTTAAGAAAGAAAATTTCCACAACCGCAACATAATTTTCGACCTGTGAAACTCCCTACCAGATCATGTCGTTTCGGCACCATCTCTTAATTCTTTCAAGCTATTAAAAAGTTGTTAATAATAAATCAATGCTTTCTCAAGAGGTTACTTTCATTTAAAGGTTGGAAAATATAAATTAGATAAGCGATATTTATTCAACCTAATATAACAAAGTGGCATGGTATTTACAGTTACATTTCCTATGCATCCTATTTCGCTCGAATTGGTAATGCTCAAATTAAATGTTACTGGATACAACACATAAGAATTGTTTTAGAAGCTATAGATATCTACACAATAGATGTTCTTCCATTTTGTGCCTATTTAACTTTGAGATACAGATTTTAAAACATTTTGAGAATGGTTACGAAACACCAGAAAGGAACGACTAGGATAATAGTCTCCTGTTAAAGACAATCTAGTCTGGTATATAAACGATTGAAGCACAGTCACAAGTGTCAAACCATATGTCATATGGTCTTAAAACAGACGCCACCGTCCTTTATGAAGAATGACCATTGAATACTAATAGCACCGACACTTCGGGAGGCAATCGAATGGTATCAGACTAAATCTCTCTTGTTAGATGTTTTTGTAAGGTTAAGAAGTCTAAACTTGGTTATTAGAGCATAAATACTACAGAGCATCGAGAAAGCGGAAGAGTTAGCCAGAGCTGGCAAAACCCATACTCTCCTGTGCAACAAGGATTAAGAAACAGTGAAAGACTGGTCTCCAACTCTCGGACAAAAGCAAGTAAAGCCAAGGCGTTCTTAAAAATTTAATTGAAAAGTTTGAAGGAGAATCTGTCGAACCAAAATTTCAAACCACTAGAAATAGCTAACTGGTAGATTCAGAAAACATTTGGTGGAAGTCAGCCTGTACAGATTTTGCCACAAGGAAGTAGTTTCCATCTCATGTATTGTGCGGACAAGAAGGTATAGCAAGGGTGCAATCTACTGTTCAAGAGAAAAATAGAAAGCTAGAGGCTACGTGAAAGAGTTACTCTCAAAACTTTGGAGCCTAGTGTTCTAATTCTAAAGTTAGATGAGAAGCTGAGGATCGTGGAGATCCACATTTGCCGATGGCTGGACGTAGAAGAAGAGGACGGTGTGTCTATTCCATACGTTTACAACCATACTGCGCTGCGGGTTGAACCCATTGCTAGCACTCCATTGCTCACTGCCATCCAAAACTACGTACGTTACTGTTTTGTGTTCTCAATTCCCTACTTAAAAGACATAGTTTATCAATATAGTATCAATTAGTACCTAACTGATCTAATTCCTTCCTTTATTTTGGGATACCTGAACAACATAACTAATTAAATCTGTAAACAGTTCGAGGGTTTCGAGTCAGCGTAGATGGATTGAATGTCTCCCCTTCTTTCAGGTAGGCTGGGGAATTAACAGATGAAGTGATTTGGGCCATACCTACTATTTCAGCGCGAATTTAATTAAGACATATAGTAGTATAAGATAAACTCTTGCTATAAAATCGGAAAACGGCGTTATTAGCAAAGTAGAAAACAACTTTAATTAGAACGTAGGCTTGGAGAAAAGTGGATATTTATGTTTTCGCCGGCGGTGCAAAACCTGGTGTAAAGGAGAATTACACTGGGAAAATGGTTTTAGTTACTCAACATACAACTCACTGCAATAAATTATATGAAATGTACAGCTCTAAGAATTACGAAGTTTTTTTAGTACGTTTGATATAAATGCAAAATAATGTGGATATTTTGTATGTCCTATAGGCACGGTTAATCACAATTTATAAAACAATTAATTTAGTAAATATAACGAGCGTTCAAATAAAAACGTGGTCGAAGTTGGCTCTGACAAATTGGACGTAGGGAGTAGCTTATAGCGACCAACTTAACCTCATTTCTCAACGAGCTGTATAGCAAATAACGTTAATGACTATATAACTTTATTTTAAAGAATAATCGTGATAACAATAACAAACAATTAAAGGAGCTGCGGAAAGTGTCCCCCTCCTTGTTATAACAATAAATTAAAGCAGCTGCTGAAAGTGTCCCCCTCCTTGTTCCAAGCACTTTTCACACCTGTTCCTCAAAGAATTAGACATTTTCTAAAATGCTCGGGGTATTGTTAATTTCACGAATCTTGTCTATAAGTCGAGCTGCAGACGGTTTAAATCAGGAATAGGCAGTTCAAAAATAGTGTTTTTAAGGTAAGGCCACAAAAAGAAATCACACGGCGTAATATCACATGACCTCGGTGGAAATTCATGTTCAGCATTGAGACTTATTAGTCGATTTTGGAAAACTTCCCTCAACATATTCATCGTCTCGCCTGCGGTATGTGCCCTTGCGCCATCTTGTTGAAAGTAAAAGTTTGTAATTTCGTTTTCTTCCAGCTGATTAACAAAAGGAGCGATAATTTCTTCTCTATACCTTTGCGCAGTAAGAGTACCATTAAAAAAAATAGGTCCATAAATCCTCCTTCGATTGAGAGCACACCAAACTCCAATTTTTTGAGCGTGTAGAGGGCCCTCGACAAAAAAGTTATTTGTTTTTTCAGAAGACCACATTCTCATATTCTGTGAGTTTACGTAACCACTTAAATGAAACCAGGCTTCATCAGAAAAAAAGGTGATATTATGAATTTCACCGTAGTTGTTTAAAAATCCATTCACAAAATACAGCCCGTCGCGGAAAATCAACTTCATGAAGTTCTTGCTGACCAGTTAAACGATAGGAGAACAAACGCAAATCTTTTTTTAACACTGTGTGGCAGGTACCGACTGATACTCCCACCATTTGTGATAAAACACGTACAGAAGTTCTTGGCGCATTTTCCATTATTTGTTGGATATTTTCTTCAGTCCGCTTTTTAGGTCGGCCGCTTCCTTCTTTTCTTGTTACACTGCCCGTTTCAAGAAAAACATTAACACAACGCTGAACTGCACTTTGAAAAATTTTGTACTCAACAACGCCGGGAAATTGATTTTGAAATTATATGAAACATTCCTCAATAGAATACTTCCATATTCCATCAATCTTGCGTCCATTTCTAAAGTAGGACTCTATGACAAACACTTTTTGTTCTTGAGAAAACACCATTTTAAACGCTTTTTAAAACGAAAATATTCAAATAGATAGCGGCGATATAGCGCTTTGACAGATGACGTTTAAGTTCATTTGCTATACACTACGCCCTACATCCAAATTTTCAGAACCAACTTGACCACGCTTTTATTTGAACGCTCGTTATAAGCAAAAAGATGTTTGTGATAGCATAGCATTTGAAATCGACGAAATGAAAATCTAACAAAATCCCAAATTTAAATCAGAAGATGATAAAGAAGTAAAATATGTATACGCTTAATATATTACAGCAGACACAAAACATTGAAATAAATTCATTTTTAAAACATATTCAGACAAAACCTTTTAACTTGCATCCCTAAAATAAAAAAATTACTTTACAATTAAACAAAAAAGGTTTCAAATTTTTACTTATGTATATAACAGCTGTACTCTATTACAATCATTTTCTCCATATAAAAAGTTGATGCAAACGGTATAAAAGTATAAATTTCACTTAAATTTGAAAATTAATATAAAAATGTCAAAGAACAAACACAATTTAGCAACAATATACATGTGAAAATAAAAAAAAATTGGAACATTTTTGTATAGATTATTTAGTCCTAAATAGTTTTAATGTCTAATTGTAAGGAAGGAACGCAGTTAAGTCAGAAGTTTATTCGGAACCAAGCAAGAGACATGAACTTGTAGACAGAAGGACAAATATTATATTTAAAGACGGATCCAGCATAGTAAAAAAATTACAAAAAAAATGTTCTTCCCAAAATAACATTCTATAAAAGAAAATGCTTTGCCAGTAGCCTAAAAATACAAACATAATTGAAATTGGACTTAAATGACAAGGTAAACAAGCATAAGTGAAATAAGTAAATGAGTGAGGTCACAAAAGTCGTAAATCAAAGAAATACAAGAAAAAAGTACAAATAAGCAGTATATAACTAGTGGAATTATTAAAACCAACTTACAAGGTACAATTTATACAGGATGGCCAAATGAAAACGAAACAGAGCCATTTTCAGGAACTGGATCAGGATTGTAGAAAAACGCTCAGACCCGTCGATTTTAGATTAAAGAGACATTCTTTGCTGATATTTTTGACTCCGTCACTTTCACCTCCAAGCAAGGGCAAGCATCACACCAAAATATTTAAATGGCATTGGGGGTTGAGTAATATTTCTTTTGAAAGCTCTTACAATTCTCTTTACAACAAATTCCGCCCAATACTTTGAAAAAAATTTACACTTTAAAATTTAAATTATGTTTAGTTGCTTACTTACTACTTAGTTGTTTAAATGTTCAAACTGATAACCGCCCGTTTCCATACAAGAATAAAGATTTTGTTCGAAACGTTCGCGCACATTCCGAAGCATTTCCGGAGTGATTCGACGGCATTCGTCGACGATTCTTTGACGCAAATCTTCCAGCGACGCTGGCTGTGTTTTATAGATTTTACTTTTTAGGTATCCCCACAAAAAGAAATCAAGGGGCGATAAATCCGGTGATCGTGGAGGCCACTCAATGCTGCCTCTTCTCCCAATCCAATTCCGTAGAAAACGTTGGTCCAAATACTGACGGACAATTAACGCATAATGCGGAGGAGCACCGTCCTGTTGAAAAATCAAATGATCTTCATCATACTCTGGAACATTTTCAATAATATCAGTCAAGGCAGGGTCAATAGCGTCTTCCAGTAATTGCAAATACATTTGGCCAGTCAAATTACCAGGTAGAAAAAAAGGACCCACCAGCCGGTCACCGAAAATTCCAGCCCATACATTTAATTTTTCCGGTTGCTGTGTATGCACCTCGTGAAAAACTCTTGGGTTTGAATCGGACCAATAGCGGCAATTGTGACGATTTACCGTCCCGTTCAAGAAAAAACTGCATTCATCAGAAAAACAGATGTTAAAAAGGAACTGTGGATCGTTCCCTGCTCGCTCACTCATTATTTCGCAAAATTGCAAACGGCGGTCATAATCATCCTCATGAAGTTCCTGGACTAAATGTATTTTGTATGGATGGAATTTATTCTTCTTCAAAATGGTTTGTATGCTAGTTCGATTGATCCCAGACACAGATGCCAGCTGCCTCGTACTTAATGTAGGATCAAGATGAACTTGTCCCAAAACTGCAACTTCACTAGCTTCATTAACTATAGGTTTTTCAATTTCTCGTTTTTTATTGGCTACGTTCCCTGTCTCTTGAAATTTTTTTACTAACTCTAGAACATACTTCCTCCTGACATGTCGATCTTGATGTTGTTCATTAAATAGCTGAGCTGTTCTATTCGCACATTTATTGTTCATAAAGTAAAGCGAAATGATATCTACCCTTTCCGCAATGGAATAAACCATAGTGTTTAATTTTCAAAAACACAATTAAATAAACTACCAACCAACGCTTCCAAATAATACTAGAAAATAATTTGGAATCCACTAATTTTACGTTCATTGTGTGTGTATAGCATTCATTTCTGTTTTTTACAATTGTGTTTTTTTTACGAAAGTGATAACAAATCGCCAAAAACCAATGTAACGCAAGAAATACTAAATTTATACCATTGGCGTACTTAACTCGAATGACTGACATTTTTACCGTTACTAATTGTTTGTACATAAGTTTCAACTTTAAAATCAAAATTCTTAATAAGTATTGGGCGGAATTAAAGAATTTAAAGTCTGTTGTAAAGAGAATTGTAAGAGCTTTCAAAAGAAATATTACTCAACCCCCAATGCCATTTAAATATTTTGGGGTGATGCTTACCCTTGCTTGCGGGTGAAAGTGTCGGAGTCAAAAATACCAGCAAAGAATGTCCCCCTTTAATCTAAAATCGACGTGTCTGAGCATTTTTCTACAATCTTGACACAGTTTCTGAAAATGGCTCTGTTTCATTTTCATTTGGCCACCCTGTATAAAAAAGGCATTAAATCCAAGAAATTAAATAAAATAATATTGTTTCGGACAAAGCTTTAAGAGGTGAAGGATGAGAAATAAGCTAATGACAAAACTGTTGAGCAACAGAAATTGATATCATGATCCGGAACTTAAAAGGAAAAGCAAGGATAATAATTGAAATAAGGGTATATTTAAAAAAGGGCGTTAAGAATGAAAATAGCGAATCAATTAAGCAAAGATTGGCAAAATTTTACAAATTATTCTTATGTAAATTAAATGTCGTAATTTTTTTTGTACTTATTGCATAATTCTGTTTTGTCTTTCCATACAAACATATACAGGGTAACCTTTTGAGCGCTCTAATATGGTGCCTACTCGTCTATCGTCATTTTGGCATCCAGTTGGTGAAATATTTGATTCGTGAAAAAAAGGTTTGCTACAAGACATATTTCTTGCCATCACATACACGTAAAATCTTTCTCCTTCATAGCACTTACTTTCTGTAGTTCAAGGACTCTATTTTACTGTCATTGGGAGAATAATGAGTGGAATCAAGTATATCGTTTATTTTTGTAACTATGGAAACAGTATACCTAAAAAGAAGTAAGTAATCACATTGTTTTCGGTCTAAAATCAATTTTGCTACCTACCACTGTCATCCTTTTTCTTTTTCTTCAATTTTCTAAAAAATTGTTAGAGACTTACACATATGAAAGTATTTTTTCCGATTGTAGAATGTAATATCCTCTGAGTAATTGCCAATTGGACTAATTGTTATTATTAAATGAAATTTGCGACGTTCTCTAGGCTTTATTTCAGGAGCGGTTAATCTCCACGTGACCCCTTGGCATAGGGCAAGTACTCGGGCAGCTGCAGCGAACGAAAGTTAATTCCAGGATGTATTATATTCTTTTTTGTTTTCAGACAGAAAAAGGTACTTTTCTTAGCTTAGTTTTAATATTTTTAAACTAACAAATTTATCAATGTACCTCAAGAATCATTATTAGAATTTTTGTTGAATTGGAATGTTATCAGTATCGGTGAATATGCATTAATGAAATGAATTGCTGAAAAATGGATTGAATATTGCGTTTTGAAATCAATTTATTTATTACAATTCTAAAACTTCATAAACAATAAAATCTTCTGTTGTCACTGCAAATGTATTCAATTAAATTTAGATATTAACAAAAATCGATGTTAAACAAATATTACTAAAATCGGTTTTAAACAGAGTTGTAATTGATAAAAAATTTTATTTACTTATTGCTAATGCGGAGCGTTATACACAAAAGGTTCCTGTAAAATAGAATCAAAAGCAATATAGAAATAAAATTTATTTGTTCCCAAATATAACATTTTTAGATGGGTTGCAAATGAACAATGTTAATAAATAAAGCCCCGGAAAGAAAAATATTTAATTATATCAAGTAAACAGTATTAAAGTCCAATATAAAATATAAATTTTCAATGTTATAAATAATACCTATTTATTCATAGGTATAGATAAAAATAAAAATCTGTTAATAAAATATCACTAATGGTATTGTAAGGAAAACAATGAAACTGTTATTTACGAAAGCGGTCAGGTATAATAATCAATAGCAACCAGTTCGGCGGAAAACAGAGGAAAAGGAGTGAAAAACTAGAGTACGGTCTTTGAATGGTACGTTTTCATCAACGTGGGCCGTCATGAGAACCAATGTGACCTCGAGGTAGTGTTTGCACAGCCACCCCCTTGGTACACATTGATAGTTCTTACATTCTGTTGGAACTTCAACACTATGTTATGGAAACGGAAGAAAACTAAGTTGCTCCTCGTAACTTGGAACTGTTTCTCGAACTTCAGGAACCTGGATTGGTTTATTGTGTATGCTCCTCGCTCGTTTGGTTTGTTCTCTAGAATCAGAGTTGATCTTAGGTAGGTGGATGACTTCTTCCTCGAGTTACATTCAAGAAATGCTTTTTAATCGCACCAATTTCCTTAGCAGGAAAAATTACTCAAATGAGGCGGGATTGAGCGGGATTATCGCTGTTTACGCACGTCATCTCTGTAGGCCTGGACGTCTCGTAGGGACAGGCTCTTTCTCCGTCGTCTCGGACCGCTGACGCAGCTGTGTTCGAGCGGTGCGTTGGTGGAACCTCCTCCGACTGATACCGTTTCTACTGGGGCTTTTTATCGGCCGTGCGCTGAATTTTATCAGCATTCACGTTGTTTCACTGATAATTTACAGTGGAAGATGATTCGAGTATTAGCTGATTGTGAACAACCCACTCTTCTTACCAGAGAGTGGAATAGCAGAATATACCTACTCGGATTAAAAAAAAACATAAGAACAGACTCACAAATCTAACGGAAAGCAAATAATCAAATATAACAGGTCTAAATTCAAATGGCCCTCGTCGATGAAGGAACTAATCGGTCGATCATATCTCTGCGTGCATGAATACCTGATTTCAGCAGTTAACAAGATCCCAGTTATCAGAATAACTTGATCTACTAAGTCATATAACCAAGGTTTTCTTTGATTTTCTTTTGATTATATCAGTTTGGTTTCTAAATTTTTATCGAATACTACTGAACAATGTAACATCTTCCATGGTGTTCACTGTTTATTGCTTCCCATTCTTGTGTATTCTCAGCTTAACAATTAAGATTGTAACGATTTAAATTAATATCACTATGTAACCATATTTACTTAAATTTACTTTCCTAGTTTATGAAAAATAGTCTTGCCAAATCAGGACAAGTCGCTAGTTCTTCGGACGTTTCAACAAAACAGGAGGCAGGATTTTTATAAATACATCAAAATCTAGAGACAAAAATACAATAAGAGAAGGTCATTTATTTGTGTTAGTTTATTAAAGCATGGGGGCGCTGTTTCCACAATAAAATGTTTTCTTTGAAGAAAACAACATTTTAAACATTTAATAACTTAACATTTGGGGTTTACTGAATAGCAGTAACTCTATGTAATGATGATCCCTGACTATTTTCAAGGGTAATGGGGAACGATGAACAAAAAGCAACAAAAAAACAGGTGCAATTTGTGCGGTAAAGTATTGCCAACAAAAAAAGCGTGATAGCTGACAGTTCAAGGTTATTAAAAATGGAGTGCTGCACGAGAGCACTACGCGTTTTCATTGTTTTAAAAATAATGCAGTTTTCGCAACTACAGTTCGCAATTTTCGTACAAAAAATTATTGAAAAATTGAAAGTTCAGGGCGATTGGGTCAATCTTAAACACTCTGACTGTCCTTCAACAAGTCATTCAGCGCAAAACATCGAAGTAGTTTGTAAGGGTGTTGTTAAGAGTCCAGGAAGATCAATTCGACATCGTGGTCAAAAATTGGATATTTCGAAAAGCTCTCTACAGTGTATTCTCACGGAAGATTTGCATTTTCATGCTTACATAGTTCAATTGACTCGAGAACTGAAGCTTTCTGATCACCCAGAGCGAAGACAATTCATTGAATGTATTGTGCAAACAAAATCATCTTCAGCGATGAGGCTTATTTTCATCTTGATGATTGATTTTAATCGACAAAATTATCATTTGGGGTTCAGAAAATCCACAAGTGATTGTTGGGATACAAATGCATCCACAACGTCTCACTGTTTGGTGTGGATTTTGGGTTGGAGGCATCTTCAGACCATTCTTCTTTGAAAATGTGGCTGATGTAGACAATAACAGTTATTGGTTCTCGCTATCGCGACACATAATCCAGTTTGTTGCCCCTAAATCGAAAGATATGGATATAAACGACATGTGCTTTCAACAGGACGGTGCCACATGCCATACAGCTCGAGAAACAATTCAGTTACTTCATGAGTCATTTCTTGGTTGTGTAATTTCCCATGTTGGTGATCAGAATTGGCCGCCCAGATCATGTGATTTAACGCCCTTGGCCTTTTTGCTTTGGGGTTTTTGAAGTCTAAAAGTTTACGTTGAAATTCTATAAATAAATTCTTTCACCTCATCAAATCGTCACCTTTTGTCAATATGTCTAAAACTTCTGGTTTTGATATTACATACCATTTTCTGTATTCTGTGCCGATAACGTTGACATTAAGATATATATTATATTGTATTTTTAATAGGACTTTCTATTTGATTAATTTTGTTGTAAAATTTCATAATTCTTAAACTCCATTATTCTGTTTTCTTAAAAATTATGGAATAAATCCAAGACTTCTATGATTGGATGTTTTTTAGGGTAATCTAGGGATTATTCTACATAAAGAGATTCCTAACTAAAATCATGGGGAACTGAATATTATGTCAAGTATCAGTAAATGTGCCGCTTTATAAATTAAATTCTTCATAGTATTCAAATCAATATTTCGAGAAAGACTTAACAGGTAGTTAACATAACATAGAAATTTCAACATAAAAAAACAAGTTTGACTATAAAATAAACTATTATGCAGTTTTTGTTTCTTGTTGATGCTATTTCCGCCATTGTCTCAGAAGTATCTCTTAAAGTTTTCTTAAGTATTTTTCTCGGTGTAGAGTGGCTTGGAAACGTGAAATAGAGGGGAACCGACGTAATGAAGTAATTAAGAATCACGTAAGCAAATGCTTCGAGAACAGATAAAGCATAGTTGGCTGAAAATAAAGCGGGGCGCTAACTAAATCTCTTCAAGTATTTTGAGAAGTGCAATTAGCTGGGGTACGGGACGTGATCGGAATCGCGGGTCGACTTCCGGTTTCACGGCAAACAAACGTCGGTCCGTCGTCGGCCCGGGCGTCGGAAGTTGTAATAAAGGGAGTTAAGCTGAAATTATGAATGTTTCGTTTACGCTAAACGATTTGTACGAGGTGGCTGTTTTAATCTAAACCTTCGCTTCTATCTACAGTTTATTCGTTTTTGAGATGCTATAAGCGTAAAAGAACGTAACAACTTTCATATTCCTTATTCCAACCCACAATGTTTTTGTAGGTATGTGTATAGTTTCAAGGACAAGAAGCAATTGCAAGCAATCCATTGGGATTATTTACTGCTTTTACAAACATTGCCATTACTTAAGTGGTAATGTAAAAAGACATATTAAGTTCCTTATATTGACCAAGTAATGCAACTAGTGTTCTTTTTGCCCCGAAATGAGAGTTTCGCATATCAATTTATGCTATCCATATAAACAGTAGGTATATGTTAAAAATTCAAGCTTATTTTTCAAATAGGGAAATTAGTTGCATTACTTTATCAATCTAGAGACTTCATAGCGCATGTTTTAATTGCGTCATCATTACTAGAAAGTGGAGCTAAAATCTCATACTAGGTTACTTATCTTTTATTTAGAAATAGAGAAACAGAAAACAATCATTCAAATAAGAAGTTGTCTGTAATATAGTCACAATAGTCTATTACTTCACAATAATAGTGTACAGGGTGTCCCAAAGTTCGCGTCTCGAGCCAATAACAGACAATTGAAAAACCACAGTAAAAATCTGTTTAGATGGCTTGAATCGCTAAGGTCCGTTTTGCACTTAAAAAACATTTTTTCAAGTCAGATAAAAAAAATTCCGTCATCAACTTTTGCTTCTACGAACATACCCATTTTTTATTATAACTAAAATTATTTATTTTTTATGAACATTTTTTGTGCAGAAATTTTTTCTCTATCTCCTTAAAAAGTTACAAATAACAAATATTATACAAAAATATAACCTATTGTACTGGAATTATTCATGATTTAATCAACATTGCTGTGAAAACAATGGCTCAAACTGCTGTGACAAGTCTGTTTACATATTAGTTTCTGTCAGATGATATTCCTTCAAAGATAAGTGGTTGCTAAAAATTAAAAAATGTTCACAATCAATAAAAAAGTTGATATGATTTTAATTTATAGTGAATGTCAAAAAATACCAGAAGAGTTGCCAGCTTGTATCATGAGAGATATCCAGAGCGTCAAGCTGTTAATGCAAAAATATTTGCCAGATTAGAATAAATTTTGCATGCTAACAAAAATGCATTTTCATCTAGAAAAGGGAAATAATTTCAAAATCAGTGTGTAACGATATTACAATATTTTGAGAAAAATCCTAGAAATTCTAGATACAACAGGCCACTTTTGCATTAAATTTAAAAAGAATCTCTGTGCAAAGAATTTTGAGCACTAATAGTTACCATGACTATAGGCTAATTAACTTGAAGCACTTACGATGAAAAAAGACTTAATTGTGTAGTCCAAAAAATAGTTAATTTGGAAATAGATAATACACTCTTAGTACACACTCTTTGGACCGATGAGATTTATTTTATAAGTAATGGCAAGCTAAATAAAAGAAACGAACATTACTGGGACACTGAAAATCCACATTAAATCCCATTCAAAACCAGGCCCATTATGGAATAAATGTTTAGTGTTGCATTATTCGAATGTATTTAAATGGCCCATGTTTGTATGAAAATGTATTGACGCTAATAGCTATTTACAGTTTTTGCAAGAGGAGCTTCTAGCACTACTTGAACATGTGCCGCTGCAGCTCAGGTTGAATATGTGTTTGCAACACGATGGTGCTCCTCCACATAAAGCTAAAAGAGTTACAGACTATTTAAAAAATACTTTCGGAACTAAGTGGATTGGAATTAATGGGTCTGTAGAACGGGCTTCAAAGTCTCATAACTGAGGAACAAAAAAAAATCAAGTATATAAGACATCCACGAGAAGTTTGGAGCATTTAAAACAAAAGATTCGAAATGTTTGTGAGGATCTTTCAAGAGAAACGTTGTTTAACGCTACAAGGGAAGTTAGGAGAAGATTGGATAAATGCTTAGAAGTAGGAGGCATGCAATTTTTGAAGTAAATAGTCACCTAATCACACTTGGAGAAAAAAAAATTGTTACCTGGACTCTTATAAGTGGAAATGGTAAAAGGAGTTATAATAAACGTAAACGTTGTTAAAAATTGTATCATTGAGATTTCTGGCGAAAGTTGACGTCAAACAAAAAAGTATCCAATATAAAAGTTGTAGATCATGCAAAAATCTACAACCTTTGCAGTTTTTTTCTTATTTTTCGTTTTTATTTCTCATTTCCGCAGAAATAATTTAATTTTGACGAAACTTGGTGAAATTATACCTTTCTGTGTCTTAAGTAACCACACATTTTTTTAGATAAAAAAATCAAACTGTTTCCGAGATTCATTTTAAATTAAACTTATATCCTTTATTTGTTTGTTTACCCATGTTTATGATAAACGTTATTGCACTGGCATGTAGTTTACAAACCTCTTCTCTCTACCAAATTCGTTATAGTAATGCATGATTCAGTAAACGAGTCCCGTAATGTTTTCTCAGAACAGTTTGTGACAAAAATACAAGAAGAAAGGTGTATATGATCAAAGACGTGGTAAGTAGCATTTCACAAAGGGCAACAATCTCTTAAAAGTGGGTCCCTGAGTCCGCAAATAGCATCGCCCTGTAAAAGGTACAATGAATCTGGCAATATTGATAAGATTCGATTTTTTTTAAAAACTTAGCTGCTCTGGGGATTGAAAGAAGCATCATTTGATTAAAGCGTGTTTGACTTAGTCGCTTCCTACTAGGGTGTGTCCCTTTCTTAATGAAGTAAACTATAAATTGAGCATGTATTTAATAAAACTTTTATAACATATAATAGTTTATTCACATTGTACCTTGAGTTAAATTAATTTATAAAACGAAATCAAAATATTAATACAAAAAATATATAGTGAAGCGCCGATCAGCATTAAACTATTTCCTAAAGTCCTAAAATGTTATAAGTGAATAGATTGAATGGAATGTCCTCGTAAGCAGTTAATACCCTCCATTCTAGTTTTACGTTTTCACTAAATTACTTGATTAATAATCTTACGATTTTTCATTACCTCCATATAAAGTTCATGCTATAATTACCCGACAAAAGGTTGGAAACCAAATTTCGCCGCGTTATCTATTTATATGATTCATTAATTTCTATTCCTATCACGAAGCTAAATATCGGCAAAATGCTTAATTATTTACTTTTAATTATAAGTTTCACGCTCCAAATTAGTTCCCTTGTTGACTTTGAATAATCGATACTACTAAATTAGATTTTGTAAGGGCCCAATAAACACAATGCAGGATTTTTCGACAGGAGCTAATATATAAGAGCAAATATTGCGGCGCAGATTGAACATTTAAGCTTCTGAAAGGTAAACATCGGGCCGACAGCTCGTCGATTGAACATGATTTCGAACTCAGGCCCGATCTGCATACTCTATGGCTTCTTCTTGTACGTTGGTTTATGTGGATTGTTATTCGAACCTCGCAAAGCGACGATGCGGTGCACTTCCGATGCACGTGTTAATATTTCTTTGTATCTGTCAATTGTTGAACGTGTTAAATACAATGTGACAAACCTCCTGGGAACGTGTGCGATATGAACAAGTAACTATTGTTTGTTGTACAGGTTCTATTCGATTTGAAAATTATTTCTATAATAGGTGGTTTAAAATGCCACTTAAAATAATGGGTCGATTAATTCAGTTTTAATTATGATTGTAAATTGTAGGTATTTAAAGTGGATATCACCCTTTCTCATTGAGGAATACCAATATGTGAATATAGTGATCTTAGCGTAGCTTTTAATTGGGCTTCACAGCTTTTATAGTTGTACCTTCACGTTGCTCTCAGTTTGCGGCTTTTTTCTTCCATCAGTAGACATACATGTGCCAGACAGAATCTACAGAAATCATCTTCTCCTAACCCAATGTTACTCAGATGTTCTGCTAGTAGTTCAATTGTTACCGTTTTAGTGAAAGTATTTAACGATACTGAAAAAGTATAATTTTCATTTCTTTTAGCTGGGATGGCACTAGCAGATTATTTAAAGATTTGATCCTCTCAGAAACAAACTTGCAAAAAGTTCTGCCCGTGTGTTAACCCTATGTCCGTCGAATCAGTCAGGAAGACCGGTGAACTTCATTCAATTTTCGAGTTGGTTGCCATGTCGCCTGTTTAGACGTTTTGAAAGACGTACCGCTTTCTTCTTCAGAAACTGGAAATTAGCTCCTCTGGCTGGTATCTATATTTACTGTGTCTATGGCATTTCGAAGCATGTAATAACGCTCGAGTCGCTTTAATTTTTCTGGATTATTATTGCATATCTGTACAATCAAGACCAAAACCTCCTCTCTCTCACCAGAATTTTGATATTAGTTAGGTCTGTCGTATGTCCTATATCTCCTTTATATTTCAAAACTGCTGATTTTCCTATATTCAGTTGTTCTTCAAGTGACCCTTTTGTTCCTTTAAATTCGTACTGACACTTCTTTCTATTTGTCCAACGTATACTTTTTCATTATTTGGCAGCATGGTTACAGCAACTTATCCATGGATATTGAAGATAATAAAACTCAGCCGTTCCTAGATGTTCTTGTTTGGAATACTTTGATGAGTATTTTAGTCTTAAGGTAAATGCATACAAAGAATAATGAACAACCCATCAGAATGACAACAAGGGGCAAGGCAAAACACACCTATCTGCCTGGTAAACAAGGATGTACGACAAGATAGATCTTAAGGAAATACAATATTAATTCCATCTAAAACACCTCAAAGAGATATAGGGACAGACTTTTTCCAAGACGAGTAGCAAGAATGATCAGCTCTAAGACCCTGGAATGTGCAGTATGCTATCTGTATGCGGAAAAGTATACATTGGACAAACATGAACCCATGTGAATATGAAGTTAAAAAAGCATAAGTTCCACTTGAAAAATAACAATGTAGACAAATAAGTAGGTGCGGAACGCAGACAGATACAGGACATGTAACTAATACCAGAATTCTGGTGAGGGAAAGGAGATTATAACAAATAACCTACAGGAAGGCAATAGAAATCCTGGTGAATCGAAATAATTCAATCGAGACGAAGAGTTAAAACTACCTGAAATTTGGAAACCACTGGAGTACCAGCCAGAAGACTTAATCTCCAGTTTCAGTATTTCATCTGAAGAAGTTCAAAATTTGAAGAAGTTTAAACTGATGACGTGCCAACTAGCTCCTTGACAACTGCCAAGGAATCCTGCAAACCAAACTAAAGGATTTGATCTCTTTTACATGTAAATATGAAGTACATACTGATACACCTAATGCTTACGGTGTTCGCTAATTTTAGATTATCCACATAATATTTTGAATATTGTTTTCTTGTTAGGTAATACAGTAAGATAAGTAACTCTATGTCGAGTTTTTGGTCATTATTTTTCTTTCTGTAATTTGCCATTTAAGCTTGTAAAAAAATAAACAGACTAATTGGACGTAATAAAATGTTTTTTTCATAAATTTAGTTATACCATTTCCAACAAATTTTATTGTGCCTCTTACGCCTTTTCTGTAGAATATACAGTTCATAAGTAAATTCTTAAGAACTTTATCAACATTAGGAGTTGGTCAGCAGTAGACCATAAATAAGAACCAACACACACTTTTGTTCTAGTTTATTAACAAATACAGATAAGTAATTATGGAAAGGTTGAATGGCTATCTTTCATTCAAATTAATTTTGTGCAAAATTTTAATTAATACGAATTTTCTCTTATGCTTCACTGCTAATAATGCTCCTAACATTGTCATAATTTTTGGACAACCCCAATACAGTGGCAACGAATGGGTTAGTTTTACAAACGAGTAGCTATTATAACGATTTTCACTGTACCAAGTTTGAAACCTCCATTGTCTTCAACGGTTCTTGAGTAACTTGATCAATTAGAAACGGCGTTTTACTTCAAATATTCGAAGGATCGTAGAGCATTTAGAAAACATAAGAAAACATACATATGTTGTTTGTTTAGACGACGTTTCTTTAATTCTTTACTTAAGAGAGTTTGTTTTACATTTTACTCTAAAGGTGAACTGTCTTAAAAACAAATTATCAAATTTAACAAAATGGGACCTGAAATCAAAACTATTGACCAGTCATGAAACAAAAAATGTTCTCAGTATTTTCGGTCTTCGATAGATAATCAAAATGAAAGAAGTTTTTATGAACATATGCCCTATAATGCTTCTTAGAGAAATTGCAGTTCTTTAAAGGATACAGACGAGGACTAGTTATTATTTGTTTCTAAGAACTTTGGCAGGTCAGTTTTTGAAATTTGGTATTCTTATAGCGATATCAACAGTTGCATTAAACAAGCCGCATAAATTCGGAGGAAATAGTTTTTGTACGGGTGTTTGATTTTCACAAAACTATTATTTAAGTAAAAACGACATTTTTAACATATGTAAATAATCTGGATCTTTCAATGTAAACAAGGTTCTCTTTATGCTAGAGTAAACGCTATTGCAAATATTTCCATTTAAAATTGTTACATAAAAACGTAAACAGGAATTGCTAGACTCTTAGACTCTCGATCGCGACAAAGTATTTGCAGAGTTATCACTGAAGATGCCGGCGGTAAAGAACGGCGAAACGTTTGCAGAGGTTACTAGGGTACTCAAGGAACCACCACTATCTGAAAAGTGGTTCCAACGGTAGCCGCTTTAAAATCAGCAAAAACCAAAATCACAGGTTTACCCCACAGAACCTAGCCCGAGAACAACAAGAGTTGGTCCAAGATCTCTGGCGGTCACCAACTACAGCATTGCCATGGAATAACAACAGTAAAAATCATAGTTTTTTTTTAATCAAGTACTGTTCCTAGAAATAAAACAGAAGCATTTCTGGGGCATATAATATTGTCTGTTTAGAAATGAAAGAGAGTAATAAAAGCTCATTATGTATGCAAATAGTAAATAAATGCTTATATTCAATATTTTTATATTATGTATTTTCCGTATAAAGGGTGTTCGGAAATACCGTTCGAATAATTCTAGGGGTGATTCTACATGTTAAACTATGAAGAAAAGTTCATATGAACATAGGTCCGCAAATGCGTCATAAGGTTGCTATGGCGATTTTTTTCAATTACACTGTTATTAACACAATAATAATCGAATAAACTATTTTCAAACCTTATGTCAAATTCGTTTACCGTAACTACAGTAATTTGACCTTTTTCCATTTTCAACTTAGCACCGACATAAGCCTACTTTGATGTAGAAATTTTTATTATTGGGCGACCATGCATGCACTATTTTCTTTGGAGAGTATTTTCTCGAAAACGGCTAGCCTGACAGGTTTTCTACAAGAATACCTTTTTTATGTCATTTATACCGCGGAATCAGANTGTAGATAGTCGATTTTCCAATCCCTGTCATTTTTGTTAGCATTAGTGTTACCCGATAATTACCTGAAACGAAATATTACCACACCCATGGCCGGTTCTTATCTCGGGGTTTTATTACTCTCTTTCATTTCCAAACAGAGTATAATAAGAATTTCTTTTCCCATTTTGATCAGTATTGTCACATTCCGAAGTCCGGTACCTATTTTTTTACATCCTGTATAAAACCCTTAAATTATGAGTATTTTTGAAAAATAAAAGTAAAAAAACATCGACATGTTCAGCTTCAGCCAGACGGAGGCAATCAGAAGCCGTAACTAATGTTTGTTTCTATTATTTCAATTGGAGTCTGGAAAACAGCGAGGCGAGTCGAAGTGGTTAGCATTCAAGACTCAATCTAGTTTTAATTCGCCGAAGCGGCGGTGTAAATCAGTCTAAAGGGGATTAGACGAGGGTAAGTTGATTTGGCGTATCCCAGCTAATTGATGGTCGAATCAAACTTTGCTGGATTTCGGGCCAGCCCGCACGCAGTCCGATTAACCAATTTTGTCAAAATGTTCGGGATTTGGTACATTGACAGATATATAAACCTACGCAGATCCGAGGCGCGTTAACATTTATGGGCCGGCGCGTTCGGCTGTGCGGGCGTTGCGTAAGTTGTCCTGTAATGCTCGGCTTTATACCGTTTAATACGCCGTCACTTGCGCGAAAGTGAAATTTAAATTATGGATTTAGTGGCTATAATTTAGCGCAAGTAAGGGGGCTTTGTCTTTGTGCACAGTTTTATAGCGTTGCCACGTAAGGCTTTGATCTGACCGTGCCTCCAAAGTTCCGCTTGTAACGAAGGGTTTAATGAAATATTACTCAAACGATTTCAATTAAAGAGGGGGCTCTTTCGAATTCAAGCTTATTAAGAAAAAAGTGATAAATTAAGAAGATATTTTCGCTAATGGATTGACATGATTGAGAAGTTTACAGCAATTCGACAGGTTGTCAGAAGTTTGACTGCCTTAATTTTAACAGACGATAGAATACATTAAAATAAACAAAAAAAACCTTATATGACATAGGTCCCAAACTGTTGATTTTAGTGTTGCAATAAATTTAAAATTCGATAAAATTCATATCGAACAATGTGACAACGGCGCGGCGAATAACACGAGGTACTAAGCAAGATGCAATTCAGTTGGTATCTGGAATTGGACCGTGTCTGAGTGTTTGTACTTGATGATAGGGGTGGAAGTTATTTTTCTTTAACGTTCTATTTACCACACTTTTGGAAATACTAATTTCATCACTAATTTCTCTGACACTTGTAGATGGATTTTGGACTGCACATCCCAAAATGTCAATTTGACTATCCTGATTACTGCATGCGTGTGTTCTTGTTGTCTTCTCATAATTTGCATTTGCCGTTCTTTCAAACCTCTCCTTCAGTTTTACAAAACACTTTGTACGAGGATATCTTTGTAAATCTGGATTATTAGTTTGGTAAATACTTGTCAATAAACAGTTACCATGAGTTTTACTAATTACTCTATTATTTATTTACTAATTCTTCTTTAGAGTAACTCATTTCACAATTATTACTGACGCATTTCTATTAAACCTTATGTGAATCGAAAATTTTCCAGATTATCCTTTGACAGGAGCCTACTACGTTATATTATATACAGGGTCGGAAAGTCCCCATGGTGCATCGGCCGTTACGTGAGAGCGATAAAGTAAGTCATAGAAATCCGTGCGACAGAGAAAGATGGCCATAATGAAGGCGTCTAATAGTCACCGCCATTTCGCCCTTCCACAAATAAGAAGTGGATCTTATTATTAATTAAAAATCAATCATGCCGTATTTGATAAATAAATCAATAGACAATGAAAATATGTCGGTGTACAAGAAACACTAGCGACCCTAGCGGTAAAAACTAATTTCTACTATTACATTGGCAAATTTTGTCAATTTTCCCGTATGAGATCGTGCTCCTTGTCTAGCCTCCATGTTTTTTACCATGGCTGTGCAAGTGCATTGCCAGATTTGCAACAGGAATGGAGCTTATCCAGACACATGAAGAACGGGGTGAGGAAAAGGACGTAACTTTAAGTTTATTACGTTTGTTACTAGTTTTTCCACTACGTAAAATCTACTGTCTTTAAATTTTTTACTGACTTTTCCACACTGTGAAATTGACGTTTATTTAGTTTGATTTGTGTTTTTTTGTGGTTATATTATGTAGTTATAGTAAATATAAAATATGTAAAAGTTAGAAGTATTGTCTTTATGACTTTACAGTAATATGACTTTACAGTAATATTTAAACGAATCTTTATATTATTCTGTATAACTTTTGTATTTAACATTTTTTTCTAAACCCAAAAATAAAGAAGTTAACTGGGGAAGGGATGAAATTGTAATTAATTAGCCTGTACGTTTATTAACATACATAGTAAACGATAATTTAAAAGTAAAAATTGACGGATTCGAGGATTTTTTTGAAATATTTTTCTCAGCGGTTATGAATTTATTCGTTACTTTCGAGAAGCTCTGTATAACATCTTAACGAGCCACTTATAAATTCTAGTTTATGGCTTACAAATACTTACAAATGACTTACTAATTCTTGATGATAAGAAAATTCGAAAATTCAATAGAAGTGAGGCTCCCGAGAAGTCAGCCTCGATTTCTTAACATATATATATAACATCTTAACGAGCTACTTACAAATTCTGGTTTATAGCTTACAAATACAAATTACTTACTAATTACTGGCGAAATAAAATATACAAATTGAACATTAAGCGCAGCTAACTTTACGGAGCCAGAAACATAACGTAGGTTTCTATAAACGCATTTTGTTTTGGTAATAAAATGTCTTCTCATTATCATTCAAAAAAGATATGGAACCCTATTTGGTGTTTTCCTCTTCAAACTAACCTATAAAAAGTATAATTTCACTTTTAACAAAACGTGAAACAGCTTAATCTTGGATAAATAGCGCCAATAAATATTAAATAGGCTATACCACTTAAATAATACTTCCGTTAGAAATTTCAAACTCTTGCTATACATATTCATTAATTTTTTGTACTAAATTCAATTATGTAAAGAAAACAATAGCATTGCATTCAAATTTTTTGAGAAAAATCCATAAAACGGCATTCTTTTGAAACAATGCTATCTATATGTTTCCATATTGAGGCAAATGACATTACGCATTCACCACGAAATAAAGCATGAAAAGACCTTTCCAACGAGATGTAACACTATGAGCTTTTGATGAGGCAATCCATAAAAAAATGCACTTTACTAATCAGACGTTAGGGGCTTTCCCCATCCTTTATGTCAAGAGATAGAAAATGTCAGTAACAAAAATTATGCGCAGTGAATCCATATTTGTACTATTGAATGTACTTGAATAGGAAACATTTCTGAGAAAAATTCAACTTGCGCCCCCTAGCGGCCGAGCTACTAACTTGAAAACTATTTCCAGTAATTTCTCTTGGTCGATTTCCATTAAATATTTTTTCGAGGCTCTAGGGCCTATACTTTCTCTAATATCGTACCTCGCCGACTTAGTGGGACACCCTGTACAAATACGTAAGAGCAATTGCTAGATGGCAATAGATTCTTACATTAGTTCCAGCATAATGGACTTTTAAACGCGTTTTTCTCGGAAATTTCTTTAGAACCTATAATTCTAAGCAAGCGAAATGTCAAACTTGATTCACAACATCAACGAATGTCAGTAAATTCAAAATAACATCTGACTAAAGTCTTAATCTATAATAAGACGCGGCTTTGTCCGAATTTATTATTTGGATATTAGCGTGTAAGCCTGAGTTGCCTTTGTGTAACTTGACGGCGCGTTTTATGTATTTTGACTAACCCTATTAGCCGGCCATTATCGCAGATGCTCGACCGCCCGTCCGGCCGCAACTTCTTGAAGCGCCGCGAGAGGCGCTCCAGTATTTGTTGTTATTTGCCCAAGACCGCAGGCTTAGAACTACAGACATCATCGGCTTAAAGTCCAACACAACTAATGAACTAAAACTTGAACAAAGCCGCAAACTAAACACAATACAGATCTGCTTATCCCCCAAGAAACATCCATTATCCGAAAATCAATGGACCACTAGATTAGTCCGAGGTGGTGTCTTGGAACTCAATGGACCAATTAAGGGGCCGATTACGGCCCCGCTCCGGAGCAAATTACTTGATACAACTGTCCTGAGAGCGGCTCGTTAAGACGGTATTGTTTCGAAAACGCGGCGAACTTGCGGACATTAGCATAACATCTTGGTAAAGTACGATAGTTGGGGTGCTAAACGCGAATTATATTGGATGGCCCTCGCTCCAAAGGGGCGTTCGATGCCTTCCGTTTTCACGGGCGGTGCATTCTTCTGCGGCCTTTAGCGTTCATTAAGTTAATTCACTGTATTGTTCCGCTAATTGTGTCACGCACAGAATAAGGGATTTTGTGTTCTGTACATAAAAAGTTGACTCTTGCAACGCAAATAAATGTCGGGGAATGATGGATACCGTAAAATATATTTTCAGGCGGTGCAATTCACTATACAATAAATAAGAAAACAAATACAGTTTGCTGCATAAGTCTTTGCAATTTGCGTTTGATATACAGGGCGTCAAATAAGATATTCATAGATAGATGATCAAAAACTAACAAAGGTAGATCCTGTAGTATAACAACCCCGGGTTCGATCGAAAAAAAATATACGTAGTTGTGGCCAAAAATATGTGATCGTCATAAGGAATACGTACGTTGTATACATGTATTTTTAATTGACCGGAAGGCGCTGGCTACTAACCTTAAAGAGGCAAAGTATGGTTTAATTTTATAAAACAAAAACAGAGTAAATACACCTAACTTTATTATTTACGTACAACAGTCCTCAAATTAAACAAGTGACAAATAGAATGAACAACAAAAACATTAACAACCATTTAACATAAAATGAGAGTGCCAGGTTCACCTAGAGCTCATGTGGGGAAAGAGCATGGCAGAGAAACCCACGATCGTTGCTCTAACTACCCAAATATAAATACAAAACAACCGCTAATAAAAGGCATAAATTAAGATCCTTTGCTAATGATAATTAACGCCCGACTCATTTAATTTCTCACTAAATGTCACCTCACACAAATTAGACATACACACTTCCAAGTAAAATTGAAGAGGTTATAATAATAATAACAACAACAACAACAATAATAACAACAATAATAACAACAATAATAACAACAATAATAACAATAATAACAATAATAATAAGTAAGGTACTGGAGTCCCATACGGGAAGCAATCCAGCTATGAGTTGAGATTTCTGTTTTAGCAATTATTTTTTTGTATTTAATTATTCTTTTTACAGATTCACTCCTCACGGGTGAAAATGTTAGTAAATTCAACAAGGCTCTTATAGGCGTATGACATAAAGTGAGTACAAGAAACGCTTTACTATTTGTTTTTCGAACAACGTAATCATGACAAAACAAGTTACATGTGAAACAAAGGAGTTGTTATTGCAATATCCGGGCAGTCACGACAATATTTACATATTTTAACATGTAATAAATAATGAGCAATCTTTAATAATAATTGTAACAATTTTACCTTAGAAAAATATATGACCTTGAGCATAAGACAATGAAGGCTAAACATACACAGAATTTTTATCATGAAACATCTATAATCACTACAATCATAAGATTATATAGAACAATTAACAACAAAATACTTAGAGAATAATTACCTGCTAACTAATACCGGTTAAACACTTTTAATTTTCCACTACTTTGCCACACTGCCCGCTGATCGTCTTACTCCCATCTCCACACTGTTATCACTTCAACTAACTGGGCTTCCTTCCAGAATTCCCCACCTAAGCGTTTGTTTTTGCGCTTCCTTCTACCAACTGTCAATATTACGTTTTCATTATTGTGCAACACCCATGTAACAGGTGACGTCGAAGTTGATACGATAAGTATGGTTTTGCACAATCCTTCACAGATGTATTGTCAAAGTTTCAAGTCATTAGGACGAATAGAAGCGGAGTTACTGCATATGAAGTGATAGTATATTTGTGTCTTAGGTACAGAAATGAGCATCGAACAAAGAGCAAATATTAAGTTTTATATTAAACTTGATAAAACTCTTACCGAAACGTTTCAATTGATGAATCAAGTTTATCGTAAGGATTGTTTATTCTGTAATAGAGTTCATAAGTGGTATACGCGATTAAAAATGGTCTTGGAGACATAAATGATGAGCAACATGTTGGCCAATTTTCATTGAAATTCATGGAATTGCAATTGAGCATCTCAAAAACATCAATGTGTACCGACAATGTGGTTACCAAAATGTGTGTCCACTGTTTGTTTCTCACAAGTTGACTGACGACCAAAAATTGCTCAACATTCGAAGGACATCATCAAGGAGGCCAAAAAGGGTAAAATCTCCCTTTACAACACTATGATTGGTAATGAAACGTGGTGTTTTCAGTATCATCCAGAGACCAAGCACCGAAGAGTGGAAGGCGCCAGATAAGCCAAAACCAGAAAAGTCTCGTTTGGAGAAGTCAAAAGTGAAGACTTGCTTTTATGATTCCAAGGATATTGTCTACAAACAGTTCGTTCCACCTGGTCAAACCTTTAATCTACAATTCTATCTTGACGTTTTGAAGGCATTGTATTCGTAGTATTCGACCAAAATATTGTACCTACAGGAGGAAGTTGGCGTTTGTTGCACGATAATGCACCATCTCATCGATCGTCAGTTGTCTGTCAACCACCACTCCCCGTATTGCCTGATTTGGCACTGTGTGAATGCGAAAGGGGAGTACTTCGAAGGAGACAAAGACCAGTAATATATAAATGTAATAATACAGTTTAAAAAATTCTTTATTTTCTGAATAGACCTCGTACAGTCTCACATCTAACGCTTTTTTATTTCATGTCGCTACCCTACCCGTGATATTTTTATTTTCTAATTGTAAAAGATTGAAGTCGATGAACTCAAAGTTATCAGTTTCATTCAATAATTTCGCATATTATAATAAGATTATTTATGTTGAAAATGCGGTTTTAAATAATTCCATATTATAATCAGTGTGTGTAATACGTGCTTTACTTAGCTTTTAATTTAAATAAGATCGTAAATTTGAGGTTAGACTGAGAAGTTAGTTTTGAATTAATACCTAATGTTGTACATGTTGACAAGTGTTGAGTGGGAAATATTTGGTATTTCGGGAGATGATGTTTGCGTAAATTAAATTATTCAATGAGCTGTGATTTTTCATTTGCATTATTTTAAATAACAAGTAGTATTATATTATTTACAGTAAATATAGGGTATCCGCAAATTTCAACGACAACGTTTGACTGCATATTCACAACGATAAATAAATACGATCTACGAAAAAAAAGTTAAATAAAAAATGTTTGGTTTTTGAGTTACAAGCCTTCAAAGTTTCCAAAAATAAAAGTCATTTAATTAATAACTTCATAACCCTTTTACCAATCGCGTTAAAATTTGGCACATTTATTTGGACTATTATGACGTATTATTTCTTAAAGCTTTAGTTAGGTCGATATACAGACCTACAAATAATGCCATTTTTCTCAAGAATGGCTTTCTTAGGCGATTTTCTCAAGAGACAATATTATTTTTAAATAAAACAACCTTGTAAATCTTGCTGTCCGTTTAAAAAAAATACGACCACTTTAAAAGTTTTGACCGCTAAACGGGAGAGATAATCGGAGAAAACTATCACCCAGTATATCGATTTGACTAAAGCTTTAAGACGTAATACGCCACAATAATTCAAATAAATGAGCCAAATTTTAACGTGATCGGTAAAAGGGCTATGAAGTTATTAATTACATTAGTTTTATGTTTGACAACTTTGAAGGTCCGTAACTCATAAGTTTTTATTTTTTTTTCGTAGATCGTATTTATTTATCGTCGTAGATATGCAGTCACGTTGTCGGTGAAAATTGTGGACACCATGTAGATTTTATAAAATGATAATAAGCAGCCAGTGATAATGACGTGAGTTAGTTAAACTTATCATTAAATTAGTATTGAGGTGAAAGGAATGATAACCTTAATTTTATAAGTCATAGTTTTCTGTGTCAATTGATAGCACGTAATACAAAAAAAAAATACCAAAAAGGCTTAGTTTTTGATTAGCAATACCTTTTAAACAGAAAACCTTTTAAAACCTATGTGTTTCTAACTCGAATAAAAAAGACTAACTGTCCATAACTAAATTTCCGTATGTACTTTAACTACGCGATGGTACATATTTTACATAAACCTCTGCTATCCAGCTTTTGAGAGAATAAAATTCACACTTCATGTTCTTACCATTTTAAATTTCATACACCAGATATTGATATCGAACAATTCATTGAACATTTGGACCACCGCACTGGTACATACTTATTCCAATGCATCAGGCGGTGAACAAAAGTTTAGCATTTGTTGCGCTTCCAAGGCTATTATTCAATTTAAAGTCATAATTTGTCCGTTAATAAGTACCTACGTAAATATGTAATACAAATTTAATCAAACTCGTTTTGTCCAGAAATGAAGATTTTACATTACATTATTTAAGTATATGCACAAATGTCATTGAAGGACTCGGGCAAGGTGAATTTGGTCAAGTTGTACATTTGTTTAAATATCAAATGCGTCAGGATATAGTAGAAAACCACTTAATATAGCAGTTAATCTAATAAGAGCGTCACCCGTACCACCGGTGGTTTTGATATTGAAGTAGCCTAAAGGGTCACGTAAGAGGCATTTATTTTTCTTAATTTGCAGTAGAAACCCATCACATCAAAGAGTAGGCCATGACTTTGAACTCCAAGCGAGCGTTTCTCCTTTATGTGTTAATATTGCACAGAGGCGCTAGTAATACTATTGAAGAGGTTCGACCTACTTCTTTGACAATCAAAATCGTATTATAAAATATCATGTCATAGTAGGCTATCGGTTTCATGAACACAGCGGACAGTTATTCTGATATAACACACAGTGATTCTTATCTTTTCTACAGTCGTTATCGCAACGTGAATTTTGCTCAAAGATGGTAAAAAAATAATACAACCTTAATTACAAATAACACTGTAACTTTATACTTTGTTAAAATAATACTTAACAACTACAACTCATTTTTACTCTGAATAATTCAGTTCAGCTGCCTTAAAGCAGTAGTGATCTGAGAGAAGAAAATATTAAAACACAGTTAAAAATTAAAATCCAGTATAACAATAAAACACACATTTGAATAATGATAACTGAAGTAGAACTTATTACCTAAATTTCAACTATGAGTGAGTTCTTGAAAACTATTCAGAAACTTTTTTTTCTTCCGTCTTTTTTTATTCCAATTCTATGTACACTACTTTTCAGACTAACATCAATTGAACGTAGATATATTACAACATATTTTCAAAGGTAACTCTAAACGAAACAACTTACACGTTTGTTATGACTACAGTTGTACCAGATATACAAGGTGTTAATGATAAGTTTTACTAAACTTTAATGGCGTATTCTACCGATGGAAATAATCAAGTCTTGCCCTATACAAATTTTTTATAGGACACTTCCCTACGGAGATACAGAGTGTTAAAGGTATCAAATATTTATATTATTTTTCCTGTACCTTCACTAGCATAAAAGATTGAGTGATAAAATTAGGGGGATGACAATTTTTTAGTAGGGACTATTTTTTCATGGATAACTTATTCCAAAATACACTCTAGAGGCGTAATTATTGGGGGAGTAAAGTACCTCTTTTGAAAAAAGTCTTACGCCACTGGTTTTTTAAATAATTTTAAATGTTTTTAAAATGTACAATCAATTTGTGGCAATAAAGTATTCTCGTAAAATATTCGTAAAATTTACTGGTCTTTAGATAATTGGGAAATCAAATGAGAAGAAACTTAAGTACCTACCTACGTTGCTATTTACCATTTTCTATTGATTGCTAAATGTGTAACAATAAATTCAATACCTAATATTTTTGAGAGATTTCATAACACTATACATCACAAGAAATGTTCAAAATGCTGTCCTTGGGATGCAATGCAAGCAGTTGAAATGAATTGAATACGATATTTTCTTTTATTAAAATCTGTTTTTAGAACAAACTTTTTGCAACACACAAAACAGTGGCGTTGTATAATGTTTTGAAATATCTCAAAAATATTAGGTATTGAATTTATTGTTACACATTTAGCAATCAATAGAAAATGATAAATAGTAACGTAGGTACTTAATAAGTACCTATCTTCTTATTTGATTTCCCAATTATCTAAAGACCAGTATTTTACGAATACCTTACAAGAATACTTTATTGCCACAAATTACATACATTTTGAAAACATTTAGAATTATTTAAAAAAACAGTGGGGTACGATATTTTTTCAAAGAAGGTCCCCTAATACCCGAATAACTACGCCATTGGAGTGTATTTTAGAATAAGTTATCCATGAAAAAATAATCCCTACTAAGAAAATGTCATTCTCCAAATTTTATCACTAAATATTTTCTGCCAGTAAAGTTACAGGAAAAATCATATAAATATTTGAAACTTTTAACATCCTGTATCTCCGTAGGGAAGCGTCATATCAAAAACTTTTATAGAGCAGAGGCTGATTATTTTCATTGGTAGAATACGCCATTAAAGTTTGGCAAAACTTATCATTAACACCCTATATGATACCATCGAAATTATTTACCATCAAAGAAATTACACTTTTTCAAATTTAAGTGTTCCAAGAGAAAATTATCTAAAGATTCACGGACGTCCATAATGTTAATCTGTAATTGATTCCTTGATTGTTTTCAGTCACATAGGATGGAATAGTGGCGTGGCTAAATAGTAGACGTTTGTTTATCAACGCCTACGTGATAAGCGCGCATTAATATTAAAATGGATGCATGGCGGGCGCGTTATCAAGCGAATAACACACGAAATGTGCGACTGAATGGCATCAATGACTTGTAACTAACACAATCGGCACTATCGATGGGATGAATCTAATCATCCGTGAAACTGGAAGCGCTACGCGACCTAATATTTGGAGGAGACAGAGATGCTATTTACAAATAGTAGAACCAGTCTATAGATATCCTGATTTTACTTTACCCTCGACAGTTCTTAACACAATGTGGTATTTTTAACGTCATACTAAAACGTAGTTTACGACCAAGTAATAGCATTAGAGTAAATTTGAAAAGAAAAGTTATTAGGTACTTATTTACGGGGCGTTTTCAATTTTGACAGGATTATAAGTAGAAGTATTAATAATAATTATTAAAAATAATCAAAAATGCAATATGATGCACAAATATGGTAATAAAATAAAATAATTATTAAAATGTATTGAAACGGTGGACAGTTTTGACCCGTTTTCTATAATAAACAGAAAAATTGCTACACAGAAAATTGTTGTCTAATATCAAACTAACCTGACAGTTCAAGTATGAATTGTTTAAACTTAAATTGCTTAATTGTTTATCATCTATAATGAATAATAGATATATTTTTTTATAATTTTGGAGTTAAATTATTATAAGCTTGAAAGTAGTTAGATTAAATTAAATAAAGGAAAAGGAAATCTTATACATTTCAAGACTTTAATATTAAACTTTATGAATGGGAAATAAATTAAATTAAATTAAATATTATTGCTACAAACCCTGAAATAAACACGAATATGTATATTTTAATATTAATATGCCTTCTTCAATTGCCAGCAATGTTTTTAAACTAGTTAAAGGGACATGAACCTATTTAACTATAATAACTAGTTAGTTTGATTTGAACAAATCTTTGTGTTGTATTCCTGTGCAAATAATAAAAAAAAAAACGTTTTCTACAGAGAGCGCAAATCAAATGGCCACAAACTACTGAAGTAAACTAATACATGCTTGTGCAAATCTACGAAATGTAACTAGACGAACAACAATTACAGCTACATAGTTATTTTCTGAAGTAAGGTGTTTCTGTTATAGTTTCTATTTCTATTACATATCGATAAGTAGATACTTATAACAGTAGTTTTTGCTATATTATGCAAGTGCATGGACTTTTCTGTTTGATGGTAGACAGGGTAAAAAACTAAAAAATTAATAAATGGAAAATTGGTAATGTGGCAGCTCTAATAATAATTAGTATTTCTAAATACTGGTTCCCTAAGTACATAAAATTAAAATAAAATGGGGACAGGTTAGTCAAAATTTTGTAATAAATTAAATTTTTTTTGAACCTAAATCACTATTATTAATAGTTGGAATTATACTTTGATTTCGTACTTTGTTGTACTTAGGTAGGTACCTATAGTTATTTTAACAAATTCTAAATTAAATACATCTATTGTGTTAAACAGTATAGCAAAAGATATTCCTGAAATAAACAAGAGAAACTTGTAAGAAATTACTATAGTCGTGTATTTAAAATATTAAAATATTATCAAATAAATGTATTATAATATCTAGATATATGACATTCACATCAACGCTAGGCTTTTCAAGATTATAAGTTACTATTATAAGTTATAATTAAAACTACATAATTATGTTCAGCTGCATTCAAATCTAGTATTAGTTTAGGATAAACGGAAATGATTTAATGCAAACTACTGTTTCTCTCAGTGTATAACTGATATTTAAGTGTTCCATACTCGTTATTAGAATATCTAGTACTAATAATTATAAGTTTCATAATAATAATTAATAATAATAATAATTGTATTAAACTGTTGTAAACTCAGTATAACTTGAAAACATGTGACGTTAAATTTTCAGAAATTTAATTGTAGAACTATAATTAGAAGCTAAAATTCCAATGTAAACATATAACAAACATATAAGTATTAAAAATGATGACAAATCGTTTCTAAAACTGTCCAGCTTATCTTCTTATTAGCTATGTACCCGTGTCTGCTTGTATTTCATTACATTACAGAGGAATTTTCACTATAACTCTTCCACCTAAAGAATGAAACATCCCCTGAAATATTGACTTTCTTTTCATCTAATTCAATTTGCTCTGGTTGATCGACTTCTTTGTTACCGTTAGCCTTCTGTTCCTCCATCTTATGTAACATTAGCGGTTTCTAATAGGTCATACAGGATATCTAATAATGTTTAAGATATAAATAAGATTTAAACATAAAAAAGCAAATCAATTACAAATCATAGAACACTTAGATACATGTATCCCACAAAGCATGTGTCTATAGTCTCAAAACTCATCCAACTAGAATAAGCGTAATAGTCGATGCACAGCAAACTGTCGGAAATTTTACGATCATAACCCATGATGCACCGAGAGATGACGATCACTTAGCTTTACACTTTAATAACGGAAAGGTAGGTAATCATGAAAACAAATAATATAATCATTATATACAGATTCGGATATTGGACTTAATACAACACATCTGGCCTACTATACAAATGGAACAAGTACAACATAGATGCATAAGATGTATTAAGCACTTTCCAATTGAACTCATTGAATAATGTGTATCGAGATGACTATTTTTTTTAAAGTTATATATTTGTTGTAAAAGTTTTAATATGTGCTATACATATTACTCTACAGGACCAGTTTAACAAGTCCATTCATTTTAGTGCATTTCTGAAATGTTAACTTTAACGTAAACTAAAAGGATTTTTTAAATTTGTGATAACTAATTTTTAATCATTGCAGAACTTCCTTCATAAAATTGCGCTTAAAGTAGTACCTAATAAACTTCTTAGTTGACCCGAACTTATTTTTTATTATTCTTCACTTACAACATTAGAAATGTAAAACAGATAATATAGACTAAACATTTACCGAAACAGATTTAGAACAGCTTTTTTCATCTCCTAAAAAAAGGTTTGTTAATTAAATCTAGGTATATTTGGTTCATAAAAAATACATGCTTAAGAAAGTACATAATTAAATTTAAACCAAATTCAAGAAGTGGCCGTTATTACATAAGTGTGGTAAAGCAACTACTTTTCATATTTTTATAATTTAATATTTTATATAGTGAATACAATAATTGTTCGTTGCTTTTTTACTTTATTACTAAATATTATTTTAGTTAATAATAATATTTTACTAAATATTATTTTAGTTAATAATAATATTTTACTTTATTCTTATTGTGATGTAACTATTTCAAGACTTCTCATTTCTTTTATTGATTTTCCTGAGTTCATTATTATATTTTTTTTTGCTGAACCTTTTTTCAGAATATATTTACATTTATATTTTAAACGATTAATCTATTTGATTAAAATAAGTAATTTAGAATAATACTTACACTTTGCATTAGCTAACTTAAAATGTAGTGTATAGAAAATCTTAAAACTAAATTCAGTTTGAAGTGTTCTCTGAATTTATTTTCTGCAACTTTCATACTCTGGGTGGATTTTTCTTTTTTATAATTAATTATATTTTGAACTACTGATTTTTCTTCAATTAGGTTGTCTCTGTTGTTGCTTGTTGTTTCTTCCTTACAAAATTCTTCTTTAGATTTGGTGAATTTATAATCTCAACTTTTTCTCTGTTTTTCACATGATTTTTTCTATCGCAATAACTTTGAACATAGCACAATTGTTTTCATTTGCTTCCAATTGACGTTTTCTCGTGCCTTAAATTTTACATAAAACTCATTCTTGCCGACGCCAAATTTTGTTTTTCCTATTTTTTTAATGTTATCTTCCAAATATGTATGATTATTTACTGAAATTATCTACTGAAGTGCCAATATAATCTTTTTTATAAGAAAATAGTAGTCATTCATTGAATTGTTCAAAAAGATAAATAAATATTTGCTAAACTCTAATATTCAAATTAAATTAAAGTATGTGCTCTGGGTACTGAAATATTGATTGTATACTGGAACTGATTCTTGGACATGTGTAGCAAAACATTATTCTTTTTTATACAAAAGACATAACATTATTTACTTTGTATTTCAACATCTCACAAACATTTTTATTTGATTGTCACGGTATAGCAATCTCAAAAATCGTCATAAATCAAACTTATTCATAGATTTATTTCATATGTGTATAAGACATTCTAATTCCTACATTGTATGGCAAATATAAATCCCTAACTCTTAGCGTCACGAATGTTGATGATTAGTTTACAATGAACAATGACAAACCGTTGTGTCTACGCTCGAGATAATGCGAGCGCTGATTGGTTGAATAAAATCATTTGAAAAATTACACTAATCACCAGTCTGCGAAACAGAGTGTTGTATTTTAACGTAATCTTCATCTTATTGTTTCAACAATTTTTTATTTTACCGAAATTAAATTGTCAACCTGAAGAAAAATGCTGTTCCAAACAAAATTACTGGTCACGTGGCTTGTAATCATTTATGAAGGCTCTGTATAATAATATATAAAATTAACTAGCAATTTTTGTAGAATTATCTATTGATTTGATTTTTTCAATGTAGATAATTATTCCTTAATAAATAACAACTATGTATTATACTCTAAAAGTAAAATAGAATTAAAGTGGAACCTTGCCAGCGAGTTCAAGAACCACATAATATAATATTTCTAGAAACACTACAATACTACTTGGCCCTGTTAATAGAAAACCACTTAAAAAACAGTACAGCAATACCCTTGGAATAATGTTCGGCCCCAAAACCAATTCAGCCGTTTCCTTTCGAAAGAAATAGAATTGTCTTCTGAATAGTCTCGATATCCTTTATATGACCCCGGTATCGATTTGTTTGTATACTAGTTTTTCAATTAACCTAAATAGCAAACAATTCCAGTTTTAAAAGAACCGTTGCAGCCAATAAAATGAAAGTGGTGTGCATTCTATCAGCGACGGCTTCTGCAGCTTAAGACGTCTGGGATCTTTTCCATCGAGGTGTTGTTTTATAGGTAATTTTTGTTATTACCAAGGTTTATCTTTCGTTAAGGGTTACTTAGTGGAACGACAACCACTAACTAAATTGACTAACAAGAAGGTTATCTAATAATACATTTATCAAATTATTAACAATTATGTTATAGCGTAAATACAGAGTGAATCGAATAAAGTACGAACGGCAGCTCTTTAGCGGAGGCAAAGAGGAAGTAGATTAGTTCTAATGTGATTCCAGCATATAGTTTAGTTTAGTTTAAGTTATTGAAATGGGCGCCAACCTACAAATAAACTGAGTGCTAAAACCCTTATAGCAGTTTTCTTACCTTGTACGTTGGGAATGGATAATTAAATAAACACAGAAAAAATTTAGATATATACTTCTCAGTATTCTCACAATTCTGTACCTGAAGGTGGACGGTGGATGTACAGCTAGATATCACACCAGCAGGTTCGGCAACAAAGAATAAAAATAGAAGAACCCTAAGTATCTCTACTTTACAGCTACCATAAAGTTACATCTACATGCGCCAAATGTTTATATGTTAAGTTGAAGACAGCTAAAGTACTTTCCAATTATAGAAAATAGTAATATTTTCTTTACTGGACTGCCAAATTTACAAAACTATACCGAATGTCTCAGTAATTACTTAGTAAGTTTATATCACACTTTAAATGACTAACTTTCTAATTGTCTCCATAAAAAATCTCTTCCTAAACATTTACTTAAATCTTCAGTTAAATAGATCCTAAACAGATCTTGAATCGACAAATAAATACATGAATTAATTAAGTTAATTAATTAATCTGGTAAGTCTTGGATTTAATCTGGTATACTCTAAAGAAGAGAGAAAGGAAGGAAAGGAAAAAACATTCAGTAGCACGTGGTTGTTCAATATAGATGGTTAATATTTATGTAACTTAAGTGATTAATAAAACTCGAATTGAAATTTACTAAACTGAATACTATTGTCAAAATATTTAAATGTTCAATTAATTACCTCTAATGATGAAATTCACTCTACTCGTAATTTATCTGAGATAAGTTATTCGCTTTAATTTATTAAACGAAAGCAACAAAAAAGGCATACTGGACTGGGGCTTAAAAATATAAGAAAAGTTTAGTATGTTAACTAAAACTAGTGAAATACAAATTCAGCAAACCCTCACGGAGTTATTGCGGTTGGTGTGGAATTTTCTCTAATATGCCTAACATCGAGACACTTTCAATCAAAGTAAAACTTTATATAGCTTCCTAAAAGTTTTTATGTGTTGAAATATTTAGCAGCTGCAAATATATGCTGAAAATTAGTTATAAATTGCGAAAGACTGTTTGGAGGTAGTTGCTGCTCCGAGTTTATTTTATATGTGGAAAAAGTATGCCAAACAGGTGGGTATACGATGGAAAATAAAAATAAAAAGTATAGTTGGCACTTTAAAATTTTGTTAGATGTCATTTGAAAAATCATAGTAAAAGTTATTAGTCGAAAAAATTTTAGAAAGTCGAATAAAAACATAAAAAGTCAACCATAAAGTAGATGCCTAAATGATATGATAATATTCTATTAATTTCGAAAAAACCGTTTGAATACCAAAATCAAAAACATAAATTTTTCGAGTTTTGGGTTGGATTTCATGTAAATACCCCCTTAATTGCCAAATCTGCTACGGAAATATTTTTTCCTATGTACGAGACCTAGATACAGTAAGTATACACGTAGTTATACATACTACATTCCAGTGCAGAAGATTTGTTTTATTTTTTCCAAGTTTCAGACAACTTTAATGAAATTAAATGTAACGTACGTAACGAAGAGCTTTCACAGCATGTTCGTTGGTGCAGCGTGTAAGTGAAATATTTTTAAGTGTTCTACTTTTAACAGCACTTGGGATTTGTTGTGGTTGTTATAATTAACAAATACGTCCTGAAAATTTTCACATTTTTATTATTTGTCACATGCAGCAAATATTCGACGACTGATAATACTAAATAATATAAAACAAGTTGAAGTTTTAAACCCATATAAAAATCGATGGTATTGAAATAAAATAAGTAAATAATATTAAATAATTGAGTTAGGAAACACAATCACAGCAATTAATATAGATTACTCGTTGTGATTAAAATTAAAAAATTATGGATTCTCGTTTCTGGTGTCTAGATAAGTAACTTTCACAAACTTGATTTGATTGATTTTTACTGATGTTCTTTTGTTAATTTATTTAGGTACAAAATTTGCGATGTTTCTGACTTGGAAACTACTTCGAGCTCGATTTTTACTTTTATTGAACTCAAAACAAATGACTCGTTGCTATGAAAGTGTCATAGTAAACTTTTGAGAAATTTTTATTTTAGAATATTGACTTTATGCACGTTTTAATCAGCATGATCTTTACATGTTTAGGTTCTACTCATTTTTCTGTGCATTTTGGTACCTGCAACTTCTCTCTACATTAAATTTTAAACTTTCTACAAATTTTGCTTAATTTTGAAAATTTTGACTAAATTATGCTGTACAGCTTGACTTTATGCCTACAGATTTATTCAATGTCTTTAAAATTAACCCTTTTTCACCTTTATTAAAAGTCTTTTCCTGTTTATATTGCTTATTGATTGAAAAGTTTTTAGGTCTACCGATTCATAGAAAACTTTCAGTTTATACACTAATTCGAACTTAGATTGGGATCTCAATACAGTTTCTGATGTCTAAAAGGTCTTTTACACACTACACAAATAATTTGGAAGTTTATCAACACTTTTAAATCTACAATTTTACAAATTATGTCGATGCCTGGATATGACATAACGAAAACGTTACATGAAACTTTTTACAATGGCTTGAGTTTAATTCCACTCGTAAATTCTTATTGTAGGCGTGCTATACAGGGATGGCCAGAAGTACGGAATAAAATTCATATCTTTTGAATGAGTTAATTTTTTTTAAAACGCCGAAACAAGTTAACTGATTTTGATTTTTTCCCATCTTTCGGTTATATAATAATTAATTTTTCTTCAACCCCCTAACCCCCAGCTACCCCTACTTTTTTTTTCAAATGGAAACATAAGGCATGAGGGGNGCCTTTTTTTTGTGACTGTGTATCCAGCATTTTGTCTCCAGGATTCTTATAATCATTTGATTTCAATTTGACCAATATAACTACCTGCCAACGTGGATTCCGTTTGAGAGGGAGACTTGCCCTAGTTAGCGGGCTTCCGACAGTTTTTTTGGTTTCGAGGGTCTGCAACTTGGTGTACGATTTCTTCCCCGTGGCTGCTTCGATAGATACTCTGGTAGAGGCTCCCACAGGCTCCTGCATGGTCTTTATCTACTGCGTTAAGTAACACCATCAAGGCAACCTGCCGCTAGTGCTGCACAAACCAGATAAGCCTAATTTTAAGTTTGCATGCCGTTTCGTAGTATTTCGCCTACTCATTTAGACCCATTTATTGCGTCATAACTTGATTTTTCTAACTCTCACCCCATTTGCTCATTGTTTTCCGCGATTTTATTATTTTAGTTTGCTACTGTAATAATTATTTATTAGCTTATTAAATTTTGTTTTAAATTTATCTACTTACTTACCTGGCAGTTGGTAGTCGTTAATTATTACTTATCCGCATATAAAGGTCATATTTAGACAAAATTATTGGTTTCACCCTATTTAGTCTATGTACTTATGTAATATCCCTGCTTTGCTTACCATTGTATGATTTATTAATTAACGTATTAATTGATAGTGCCTATTTGCCTTATTGTCCAAGTTTGCTTAGACTTTCATTATTGTTTTGATTGGTATTTTACTTTAGTAGTAGTTATAAACCTTTTTGTTTTCTTTTTGCTAGAACTGAATAGTACGTATTATTTATTTTGTTGCTATTGCTCTCACACAATCTAAGTAGAGGCTAGATATTTATTTAAAGTATTCAACACCATCAAAATTATAAAAACTATTCCTAGTGTGAAGATATACCCGTTGCCTATTTTACTTGGTAGTTTATTATTCTAAGCTTATACATGTACACCGAACCATAGCGCTATTGGGGAGGGTTATAGTTATACTTATATTTATTTCTTCATTGTACCCTGCTTAGGCATTATTTTGTCTAATCCATATATGTCTTCACATACTAATATTTACATCTGAGACATTGTACAACAAAGATACCACTGGGCAAATATCTAACGCTCTACAACCTTATTATTAATCATCAACTGATTGTAGATCAGATATGTTACACTCTGAAAGTTGAGAGATTAAAGTTGTCGTTTTTAATGGTGTATATATTATTAGAGCTCTTATTGGTACCTTTTTCCCGTTTTTTTTTGTAACCACATTTAAGGTATTAGCATCAGTGGCTCCTCTCCAGCCTTCCTGGATACTGACCATCGGGTTGTAAAACGGGTGGCGCCTTTATAAAAGTTTTAAGTAATACCAACCCACTCCCATATCTGCTGAGCTAGGGCCAACCCTATAGCTGGAGAAGAGAACTGATAGTTCTTTTAATTATTGTAAAACCACCCGACCCGTCTCAGCGCATAGAAAAATTTTCATTTCTAGTGATAATTGAAAGCCAAAAAGCCAAAAGTCTCCGTGGATATACGATTCACCCAAATATGGCTTTTTGAAACAGATAAACATAAAAAAAAACACACCACAGAAATGAGACAACCCCCAAATCCAAAAGTCAAAGGCTTGTGCGGAACTACAACTTGAAAAAACGCGGACAAACGCCCATTATCGATCGACATTGCCAGTGCCGACACCGGGGATCGAACCCGGACCAGAGTAGGAAGCCTAGCCGAGAAATGCTTGCCACCGCACTCTCGACCGACTGCGCTACCGTGGCGATTATATACTAATTGAATTTTGGTTTTATTTAATGGGCGCCATAAATTTTATTTTAGATTTTATGTTACTTACTATGTGTAGAACTAACTCAACTGCGGGGTGTGGCTTCCTTTATTTTTTTGTTTGATTTCAATTCAATTTATTTTAAAATAGGTAGTTTTTATGTTTAATAAATCTGGATATATTGCAAATTATCAAACGAAATTTGACAAAATCTTTACCTAACCTAAATTAATAATAATTATACACATATACATTTTGAATTGAATTTGAAATTTTGTGTTATTTGCATATGCGATTGATTTGAATTTGAGTTTTTAATTTGGCCAAAAAAGTTAGACATCTCACATTTCTATAGGCCATTAAGTTTGGTTATATCAATTTCCTCAGCTGTGTTACATTCCTCTGCTGCCTGTTGTTCTTAAGGTACGTACGTACATCTGCGCGCCCAGCAACCCGCGCGTTCGTTGCTCGTCCAATGTTCGTTTGAATTATTCATTTTGAAGAACCTTCCGCGATCCAAAGAAAACCCACGAACATTTTAGTAGACAGTTTGCATTGTAGGTGACCATGTCTCTGTCGCGTTCTGTGCTTTTTTGTTAAAGGCCAATTTGTGCAAAAAGAAAATGAAACAGCGATGTTGGTGGCACACTATCCTGTTTAAAAAACGGAATGGTACCGAGCTTATGATGGACTTAAAGTCGCAAGCAATAAGCGGTCAATATAAGAATTTTACTCGAATATCACCTTCTGACTTCGAGAATCTGCTGCAGAAGATTGGTCCTCATATTTCCGCACTGCAATTTCCCCTCAAGACATGCAAGTATTAATATTTGTTGTTCACAATTTGTTTAATTGTTGTTTATAACTCGCTGTATAATTTTCGGTGACAATAGGGACAAAGTAGTAAAAGTAAAAAACAACGACATGGATAGGTATCTATATTAACATTTTCTTCCGACCACTCCATACTACCGCTGAATGGACGCGCAGCAAGAACAACAAGCCTCTCGCACTCCCGTCCAAATATGTACTGCGAACACACAAAGCGGCGCGCGCTCGGAGCGGAGCGCAAATGTATGCGCACCTTTAGGGACTGCTGACTAGTCGTCTCGAAATTCGCATGTGTAATTTGGGAAACTGCGCTGCTGCCACTTCACTACACTTTATTCTTTTATCAACTTTTATTTATTTCACAATATTTTACTTGTTCAGATTTTAGCGTCTAAACTTTAGGTTCACTACTCGTTGTGATTAGAAACTTTTATGGATTCTCGTTTCTGGTGTCTGGATAGGTAACTTTCACAAACTTTTTGATTTTTACTGATGTTCTTTTGTTATTTTAGGTACAAAATTTGCGATGTTTCTGGCTTGGAAACTTATGAGAGACTGGCTACTTCGAGCTCGATTTTTACTTTTATTGAACTCAAAACAAATGACTCGTTGCTATGGAAGTGTCATAATAAACTTTTGAGAAATTTTTATTTTAGAATATTGACTTTATGCACGTTTAAATCAGCATGATCTTTACATGTTTAGGTTCTACTCATTTTTCTGTGCATTTTGGTACCTGCAACTTCTCTCTACATTAAATTTTAAAATTTCTACAAATTTTGCTTAATTTTGAGAATTTTGACTAAATTATACTGTACAGCTTGACTTTATGCCTGCAGATTTATTCAATGTCTTTAAAATTAATCCATTTTCACCTTTATTAACAGTCTTTTCCTGTTTATAAGTCTTATTGATTGAAATGTTTTTAGGTCTACCGATTCATAGAAAACTTTCAAAGTTTATACATTAATTTGAACTTAGATTGGGATCTCAATACAGTTTCTGATGTTTAAAAAGTCTTTTACACACTGCACAAATGATTTGGCAGTTCATCAACACTTTTAAATCTACAATTTTACAAATTTTGTCGATGCCTGGATATGACATAACGAAAACGTTACATGAAACTTTTTACAATGGCTTGAGTTTAATTCCACTCGTAAATTCTTATTGTAGGCGTGCTATGCAGGGATGGCCAGAAGTACGGAATAAAATTCATATCTTTTGAATGAGTTATTTTTTTTAAAACGCCGAAACACGTTAACTGATTTTGATTTTTTCCCATCTTTCGGTTATATAATAATTAATTTTTCTTCAACCCCTTAACCCCCAGCTACCCCTACTTTTTTTTTCAAATGAAAACATAAGGCATGAGGCGGCTCATTGAAAAGCTTATAGAAAACCGAGTCCAGCCATACCAAATAAACAAGTTTTATTTTTTCAATAGCAATTTTTTTTTTCAATTAAAAATTGAAACAACTAGATAATTTACGAAAATAAACTAAATGTCGCAAATGCTGAAAATGTCCTCCATTCACTATTTGGCATTCAAGACGATAGTAAAAGCTGTCCACAGCATTCTGAATGACTTCAGCTGGTAAATTATGCATCTCCGCCCTAATCTTGTTCTTTAAATTCTCAATATTATCCGGTCTGTCCTGGTAGACTCTTTCTTTCAAATATCCCCAAAGAAAATAATCCAGGGGTGTTAAGTCGGGGGTCTTGGCGGCCATTCAACTGTACCCCGTCTACCAATCCAGCGATTTGGAAACATTTCATCAAAGTATCTTCGAACATGAATACCAAAATGTGGGGGAGCGCCATCTTGTTCATGAGGGAAAATCACAGCTAGGGCAGGTATCAGGTCAAATGTTAGGAAATCCAGGTAGCGTGCGGCAGTAAGATTTTCTTCAAAAAAGAATGGGTCCAAGATTCTGTTGTTGATGATGCCTGCCCATACATTAACTTTTTGTGGATACTGCATATGCGATTCGCATGTCCAGTGTCGATTTTCCTGGGACCAAAAGTGATAGTTGTGCCTATTAACCATTCCATTTAAATAAAACGTAGCTTCTTCCGAAAAAAGTACGTCTCGATGAAAACCATTATTGTCGTCACACCGTCTCATCATTTCCTCACAAAATTTTAATCGCCTATCATAATCGTCTTCCAAAAGCTCTTGGACAAGACATACCTTATAGGGGTGGTATTTCTCTTGTTTCAGAAACATTCGAATTGCAGTTCGAGAAGCATCGTGAAACAGTTGAAGTATGAGGATTTTCAACAAGTTCTAATACAATGTCTAATTTCTTTTCTTCATTTAAAGCACGTCCCCGTCCAGTTTTGGGTAAAGTCTGTACTGTACCGTGCTCCTCAAATTTGTGAAATATTTTACTAACTGTCCCTTGCGAGATTTGGTTTTCGGGATATTTCGCATTAAATAAATCGCGCACTTCAGCCTGACTTCTTATTTTGTCTCCCCACATCCAAGCAATATCAAGATTTCGATGCGTTGCCTTTCCGACAATACCATTGCAATTCAGTAAATAACATGATTTGACAGAATAGTAACTTTTCGAACTCCAATTTACAACTAAAGCAAAAAATTAACCAGAAAGTAAGTGATGCCAAAAAAACGCAACATAAAAAATATATATCTTTTGCGGTAGCAGTGATAGGTACAGTTTCAAATTCTTTATTTTATTCCATTTGAAAAAAAAAGTAGGGGTAGCTGGGGGTTAAGGGGTTGAAGAAAAATTAATTATTATATAACCGAAAGATGGGAAAAAATCAAAATCAGTTAACGTGTTTCGGCGTTTTAAAAAAAATAACTCATTCAAAAGATATGAATTTTATTCCGTACTTCTGGCCATCCCTGCATTTTAATTTTATTCATGATTTATTACATGTTTTTCATTTATGAGTGAAAATCCTTCTCTGTCCGTCGATCAAATTGTCAATATTTTGGAATTTTTTCAAATTTGCTTAAAACTGTACACTAGTATGAAATCTAACTTTAACAAATTGTTCTTTACTATGATTTTTAATTTTGCTATGTTACATGAATGCATTTCATCAACAATTTAACTTATAAATTATTTTTTATTTCACAATTTTGACAGATTGATGGGTTTCATTGAACGATTTTATCTTATTTTGCTACAAAACTTATTATACTTTTAAATTTATCCTTCATTTTAATCTTTTCTGTATTCCATATCCCTTTTATGTTGGTTTTCTCTATATTCTAAGTAAATATCTCTGAATTTATTTCAAAAATTTAAGTTTTGGTCTCTTTTTTTATATGGTTTATTTCACTAGATGAACAAATCATATGTATTCAAGTAAACAAAAATGCTGTCTTACGTGATTTGCTTTGCTGATATAACATTCTAAGACGACATGCAAGTCTTTCAACTAGTGAGCACAATTTGAGTTCAGAAATACGATGACAGCTTATGTAAAATGCATGCCATCATAATTTTAATACCCCATGGCCTTGTTATTTTAATTTTAGATTTTAGAATAAGTACCACAAAATGTTATAGGAATTTAATATAAATGCTAAACTTTGTAGCATTCCCAGCGCTGAATTAGTTTTAGAAATAAATGTCTACTCCAGTGAAACGTGTACAAAGTAGGGTTGTTTATAAAGTGGAGGAAGTCAAGTTCACAGGGTCGGACAGCTGTAAACAGTTTCAATTTTTCGCACGTAAAACCACTTTTTCACTGCAATGCACAATAAATAATATTTTATACGTACATTCATAAAAGTTTTATGTAATATTACAACCAGATCATTGGTTATTTTGACGCTACTGAGGTAATTTAATTCACCGAAAATGTAAAGTGTATAATTTTACTAACAAACAGGAAAACTACTTAGTATTTCTAGAAAGAATATCTTTTTTTTACATACAGACTTAAATATTTTTCCAAGACAGGTTACGATATATACTTAAGTGAAGGGTAAATAATATCAAATAAATTTAAGAGAATTTATTAATGCTGTAATTAATTTCTCGCATTCTTTAAACTCTAGAGTAAAATATAAATATCTGAATTATACCTAAAAATAAATAATATTTAGTAATATTTAAACCAATTAATTAAACAGCTTTCTTAAAATAATTGCACAATGAACAACTTGGTAAAGCAAGTTTATATTCACGAAATCAATAAAAAATAAAAAATATACAGGGTGTAACAAAAATAAAGTTACAAGCTTCGCCAGCAGATATTTAAAATTAGTAGGGGTACTTCATTTAAAATTTTTGTCTGAAGTGCTTCCGTGGTGAGATACAGGGTGTTGCAGTTGAAAATATAAACAACATTTTCTTCTTAATATATTTCTACTACCTCGAGCTAATTTCGTAAAATTTTGTATACGGGGATTTTTTGTATCAAAAATTTGAATTTATCGACGATTTCGTTGACATCACCACAAGCGACAATTAGAACGCATTTGAACTGCCAAAACTTTTTTGTGTCACGGTGTATTTCGTTTTAGGCTGGAGCAATATTTTCCCCCAACTTTTCTGCTTAAAAAAAGAATAGCTTGCTAAATCTCTAAAGCCAACAGTTTTCAATAAAAAGGCATTAAAATTTGTAAATCATTAATTTTTTGGAATCTTTAACACCCTGTATCTTGAAAACAAAGCATATCTGGTCCTATGTTTATGTATATTTTTTACATATTTTTATGTGGGGAATATGTTCCTAAAGTAGTCGACTTAATCCTGAAACACCCTGTATTGTTGTTATAGTTTCATTTTCTTCCAAACGTATTTTTTAGATTTTTGTCATATGAATGATTATTTTTGTAATAGTTATTTTTAATATTTGTTTACAAGTACTTTTTTTTATGAAAATTATAAAAAGGTATTACTGTCCGAAATTTGTTGTAAGTATATCAAATTTCGATTTATTTGAATCTTTAAGGCATAAGATATCTATTTTTCTAATTTTCACAATGGTTTAGAAAAAAAACTCATCAAAAGTTACCCGTTCTATGGTATATTATTATTCCGTAGGGTGCATTTGCTTCAACATATGGCGATTTGAACAGAAGAGTGGAATATAACATAGGAGACAAAGATAAGATGAGTAAAGTCTTATTGCTAACAGGTAGATGACGATGTAATTGCATATTAATTACCTGATTTATACAACCAAGACATTTACAACTTCCAGCTAGGTGGGTCTAAAAAACAAACAATCTAAAAAAAACACAGGGCACAACGCTCATTTATTATATAGCTAGCCCTATATCCTGCATGCTACAAAGCGATACAGTTAATGTAGGGTGTGTATAACTAAACTCGGAATATTCCTTCTTTGAGGCAAAGAGAAGTTCTTTTGCTAATAACAATCTTAATTACTTCGACTGCCGAGAAATATTTTATATTCCCGCCAAAGAAGGCTTTGATCTTCTCGGTTAATTCTATTAATGAATTGGAATATTTTATGCAAATCGCAGTATAAAGGCACGAAGAGAATTGGAATATAAGATGTTAGGTCGATATCATGTAAATTTATCTCGCAAGTATCTGTTATGGCAAAGTACTTATAAGTAAATTATTTGCAACTGGCTCTGCATTCATGGAACGCTGAAAGACGAAAATCGAATGAGACAGTAATAAATAAGATCGTTTCAATTAAGTTCTTCGTTACTGTTCGGTACTTTTGGGCACAGCATTTTTTAATAACTTCACACAATAAATTAATTTGGACTTTACAATGTCATTAGAGGAACTTCCAAATATCGGGTGTCCAAAAAATCACGCAAGATTTAAATTTTGCGCCATTTGTGTGGTAAAGAGTTGCCAACGAAAAAAAAAATGGTAGCGTGACAGCTGACAACTCAAGGTTATTACAGATAAAGCTCTACACGAAAGAACAACGCGTTTTCATTGCTGAGTAATATTTTTAAAATAAAGAAAGTTTGGCTGCTAGAGTTCGCAATTTTCGTACAAAATATGGTCGGAATAGTAAGTTAGCTTCATCAAATGTAAAGGGATTAATTGGAAAATTCAGGGAGACCGGATCAATTAGTGACCTTAAACATTCTGGCCGTTCTTTAAAAAGTCGTTCAACACAAAACATCGAAGCAATTTGTGAGAGTGCTGGTGAGGGTCCAGGAATATCAATTCTGCACCGTGGTCAAGAATCAGATATTTCGAGAAGCTCTCTACAGCGTTGTCTTACGAAAGATTTGCATATTCATGCTTACAAAGTTCAATTGACTGAAGAACTGAAACCTACAGACCACGCAAAGAGAGAGAGAGAGAGATAGGTCGTTGAATAGATTACACAACAGCAACAAGTGGATGCTGATTTTTCGAACTAAACATCGTCAGCGATGTGGCTCATTTTTATCTTGATGGTTTCGTTAATCTACAAAATTGGCGCATTAGGGGTTCAGAAAATCCACGAGTGATGATTTAGAAACAAATGGATCCACGTGTCACCGTTTGATGCAGATTTTGGGCTGGATGCATCATCGGACGATTCTTCTTCGAAAATGCAGCTGGTCAGCCAATAACCGTTATGGTGGTGGCTATCGTGACATGATAATCCAGTTTCTTTGTACCTAAATTGCAAGATATGGATGAAGACGACATGTGATATCAACAAGACGGTGCCACATGCTATACAGCCGAAGAAACAATTAATCAATTATTACATGAGTCATTTTCTGATTATGTAATTTTCCGTTTTGTGATCAGAATTGGCCGCCCAAGTCATGCGATTTAACGTCGTTGGACATTTTTCCTTGTTTTTTTTTTAAATCAAAGGTTTATGCCAAAAAACCACCCACACCTGGAAGGAGGAAGTTGAACGCTGTATCAACAAAATTCAGCCGCATTTATACAAAACGATCATGGAAAATTTCGGCAAAAGAGTGCGTATGTGCCAGCAAAGCCATGGAGGCCATTTACTCGATATGCTATTACGTACATGATTATACTGCATACAGGTTTTAATAAAAAAAATTACAATTTTTAATTAAATACCTGTGTTTTCTATGAAAATTATTTCTTACGTTAATTTTGGGACACCCATTCTCAATAACATCATAAACGGAGAGAAAATGATGTAAACTCATGTGATTATAAGACAATTTGAAAGGAAATAGACAGCAAATGCAGGTAGTTGCAAAGTTTACTTAACTGTTTAACGAAATATAGTGCAGAAATTGTTTCCGGTTTTGCAGCAGATTCCCATGTGCATGTAGGTGACGTTCAATACAATTTAGGTAAATAACGCGAACTGATATAATAATACGCCGTAATAGTCCAAATAAATGTCCCAAATTTTAGCGCAATCGGTAAAAGGGTTATGAAGTTATTAATTAAATTAGTTTTATTTTTGACAACTTTGAAGGCTTGTAACTTTAAAACCAAAAATTTTTTATTTAATTTTTTTTTAGATCGTATTTATTTAGCGTCGTGAATATGCAGTCAACCTTTGTCGGTGAAATTTACGGACACCCTGTATAGTCCTAAACTATGACAACTATAAAATTGTGGTTACAAGGTGACTATGTCATGCGCAGGAGATGACGAAACGGTAAAACAAGGGTACTATGTTACGCGAAAGCATGACTAAAGGCAAAGCACGACGGAGTTAACGGAACGGTAACAGGCAAATAGATATTACGGGAAACGGGGTGCAGATACGAGGACTGAGGAAGCGATCAAGCGGACAAAGGCAAAGATACACTTACTAAGTTTTAGGCTTGGCTACTATCTCTACATAAAGAAAAAGAAATACAACAATAATAGCAGGGCTTTTCAGGAATGGCGTGCGGCTATCAGATCTGAAAAGAAAGTGTTATTAGTTACGACCTACGTTTCAACTCATAGAGAGGATAGGCGAGGTGACGAGGTGACAATATATGACCTAAACATGTAGCGAGGTCAAGTACACCGAATATTGCGACAGTGCATTTAACCACGTCTCAAATTTCGCCCTTTTTCTGAAGATCTTCAGCGATTTTTGAAGACTAGAGGATTATGGAATAATTCTGACAACGGATTCGGATCCAGGAGGTAAAATTACGTCGAAAAACATGTGTCACGTGTTAAGATCTCGTCACTTCCTAAACACATTTTACTGAAGATTTTTAGCGATTTTCTGAAGATATTCAACGATTTACGGAAAACTGAAGGGTTATGAAGCATAACAGACTATGGATTCGTGCTCAGGAGACAAAATACACAGGATATCATATGCCGCATGTAAAGTTCATTCATAACTTTTTTTTGTTGGCCGGTGAATGAACAGTTTCAATAATCAAAATCGTTGAAGCGGCAAAAAGATGCTTAAAATTAAAATAATCAAAATTTTTAAAACTTATCGATAACCCCAGGAATCGTTCCCGACTTAAGTATAGATTTCATAAAAACGACATATGGTTGTGGCCGTAAATGACTTAGGTACTATGTGATTTCTTGTTTTTTTTTGTAGTACCTTAAATAAATAAATTGCTGAATTTTACGTAAGCATCAATTGTACTTAGTTTTAATTACGGAAAAGTTTCGTTTACTGTGAAAATTATTTATGAAGTAATATATTTTTCATTTTTAAATGTTTTCTTGTTCTGAAAAAACGCTGTACGCTGTATAAGTGCTAATAAACACACTAAAATGGCTCATCATACAATAACAATGAATTAATCAACATGGTAGTAATGCGTGTTAAAAGCATTGACAATTGCGAGTTAATTACACATCTTTATGCACAACGATTTTCAATTATTATTTTCAACATAGATGCGGTTTTTGGTATAGCTTTTAACCTATAAATGATACAATAGTTACTAGAGTAGCTCAAAAATAGAATAAATTTGCAGTATTCTTTTCAGGACAAAAATTTGTATACTATACTAACAATGCACATTGCAACCCTGTCGTAAGCTGTTTCTATAACTACAAAGAGAACAATATTTAGCAATCAACAAGAAGAAACTGATTGTGATTACGCTTGTATTCATTGACGATTTGATTTTCTAAACTTACTGCAGAATAAAAGATAGTACGAACTAACGACAACAGTAACTATTCCAATAGTACACAACGCTGCACGACCCGTTCAGAGAATAGGAACTCTTCTTACTACACTCATTACAACCGTTACTAGAATATTTTTGAGTATTAACCGTTTAACAAAAATTTATGCCGAACAAAAGTATCAGATATTTGTAATACAATCATCAGACTAAAATCTTATCGTGCACCTCTGTTTGATTCCTTCCCATATTATAACTGCTTTTCTGAAAAAAAATCGTCACTTTGAATTTCATTTTAAATTGTAATGAACAGGAAGGGATACCTTTTTGATAAATTAAAATTTTTATCTTCTACCAAAAAGCTTTAACTGTATTTGCGAAGACACCAAAATATGAGAACAACTCGAATAAATTGTGAAATATTTTTGAAAGTTGAAAGTCAAGTTATATGATGAAATATGCAAAAGGGTAAAAAAATTATGCTGTTAACGAAATATTCTTGAGAATACATTTCATCAAATTTTGTTATTTGAAGTTATGAATATTATATGAAAGGAATATAGGTAGTTAATAAAAATCAGCATTAATATTGAATCGTTGTCTCCAGTTAAATCGAAATGATTACTTTAGTGATAAAAAAGGAGACAACGTTTATGATGTTATCAATTTTAGATGTATTAAAAAATCATTGAGATTTCTCGATTTGTCATAGTGAAACACAAATCAAGAAAATTACTTTCGCCATAATTGCTATATTAATTCAGCAGTTAGTGAATTAATACAGTATAAGCCATTTGTGTCTATCCCTTCTTTAATTCCAAAGTTGGTATCAATTAGAAACGAAAAGTAGAACATCTACCAGATGTCAATGAAAAGAAGTACCACATTGCCATTTATTATTATTGTTAGGGAATAAGAAAGGAATTTGGGATGGAAGGCATAAATTAAATAGCACAATTTTATTTTAAGCATATTATTAACACGTCACGTTACAAACAACACAGCCGATAAACTTACATTATTTTGACATATACTGATACTTACTAAACAGATACCTGAAATTGTCCACTACGGATCTTGACAATTTATGAGCTCACAATACTGTAAAAAGTGAAGAATCTCCATTTTAAGGCAGATTTGTTGGATGGAGATGATTTGGTAACTCAAATTATCTGCTGAAATCATCTAATATGGGTGTGTCACTGTTCCATGACCCGTTACAACACTTTGACAATGTACATGATGCAAAGAGTAGAACATTATTATCCTTAACTTAAATGATTGAAATAGTTCAAAAATAAGGTTTATGCTAATGTTTATGATTACGTATAAACCGGGTGTCCCATTTTAAACAAACCACACAAAAATCTCGAAAACAATGCGTTCTGAGAAAAAATATTTCAGACAAAAGTTGTAGCTAATAGCAGAGGTCAAACAACAGTGATCTTGAGTTTGACCTTCAGGTTGATTTTTAAGGTCAAATCGAAGTACACTTTAGTTTTTTTTTAATGGGAATCGATATTTTTTATTATGGATTCGTATTCCTTGTAAGAAAATACGTAAGTTTTGTTTAGAACATTTTTTTAAAGTGCCCCTCTCTCTTGCTATTGGGCGTGACACTACAGTTAGGCAGCCAAATCTATGCACAACAACCAACGACACGACAAGATATGATGCAACGCATCACACAAATTTGTAGAGCTATTTCGCCCGACGTTGTGTTGTCCACAATTGAAAACTTTGAACGTAGAATTCAACATTGCATAAACTTGATCGGGGGTATTTTTGAACATGAGATAAATGTTTCTGTTACGACCTTAACCGTAACTCTCTGGGTAGTCAATGTCTTGCCTTGATCGGATGGACATTCCCCCCCTACCTTCATTGGTTGGGTTGGTTCAGGTACCTGATTGTAGTACAGAGTTACGTGATGACTGAATGGTCAGACAAATTAACTTCAGGAACGTGCTAGATTATGGAGTAGTAGTTAGAGAAATTTTTGGGTGGTTTGTTTAAAACAGGACACTCGGTATAGAATAAATAGAAACTAGTTCCTATATGACAATAATTACGTACACTTCAATATAACCACCATTATTCGGTAATTCTTGTGCAAGCTTTTTAAGAGAGCAAGCAAGAATTTTACTCGGATCCTGACATATTATTTGACAAACAATTTCCAATATAATTGTTTTATTATTCATTTAGTGGCTCCTATTTATTTTTAATTTAGCTAAACTACGAACATAGCTTGATGTTTTAAAATGCCCTTAACAAGTACTTTTCGTGTTAATGTAATAATTTTTAAAATGTCTTTATTATTTGGAAAATGGAAAACATGATGTCCTAATAGAAGTGTATGCTTTAGTTGCCTGTTGCGCAACCAAAAACACAAAATACATTTTAGGAAATCATTATTAATACACAATAATGTTAATAATCACAACAGGAATAAAAAAATATATCGATACATCACAAATATACGTCAGCTTAGAGATAGAGGTGATTGCTTATGTGGTCATGGGATATCACTCATTTTTGTTGAAAATCAACATTAAAAAAAATATCACGAACGTCACATAATTTAATTAAACGATTATTGTAGTTACAGTACAGATTTGTTATGATTAATGTAAATATGACTGGCAATTAAAATAATTTTTAAATAAAATTAGCAGGGATTGTTATAAACTTGTCCCTTTTGATTTTGAAAGGTGAAAGTCAATAATGTTGTAGTGAAACTCAATACAGAAGAAAGCAGTTCTTGACATATTTTTATACTTTGTTTAGTTACTTTACAAGAGTCACCCGTAACACTGATTATTGTTTCTCATAAATATGAAAACTTACATGAATTGAAATTTCATCACCACGTTTATTTGAACTGTAAACATGTACACGCCGAATAATGGTTTTATACTGGTAATTTCATGTAGATAAATTCACATGAAATATTGCAGAATTGACCATCCAGTAAACAAAAAACATCTTTTTTCATTAAACGCCCCAATAAAAAATAGCTGTAGCAGGAAGTGTCCGTATTTAATGAATCCTCTTTTCATTCCATTGTGTCAGTGAAATTGGGAATTTCAAATTATTCACATAAAACTCGTATGGGTATATACATTACAAACGCAATATTCGAATCACGTCTCGTGAAACAGCGACCCTAAATCATGTATACAAAAAGGCAGTTTTCGAATGAACCGATAGTCGGATAAAGGTGATGGCGACGGAAGGGTGAACACCTAACTTATTTATAGACGTAGCCCTCTTTGATGGTGATAGTTCGTATCGACATCAAAGACGCCGATGGCAAACTTTGCATGTTGTTCTGACCTGTGCGAGTCTTTGAAGATTTCCGGAATGTCAGCGTTTTTCGAAGTTTAAGGAGTTTTTGTGCCTGCTGTTCACTGATCTGGAAGTTTTAATTTAAGACCTTCAGCCTCTTCATGAAAATATTTACGTGGAATTAGTTGTCGTAATAAAAAACACAAAAAAGGTTTACAGAAAATGCATTTGTATCTTACGTATGTAAACTATATGTCTTCCCAATTACAATAAAGTTACAACAGTATATTTTTCTAAAACATATTTTGTTTCATATAGTGTTTACGAGTTAAGTGCGATCCTTCAAAAGGGATAAAAAAGGGCATGAATTTAATATAAACAGTTCTCATTAAGCAATCTATAATGTCATATTTTGAAACCGGCACTGTTATGTAAAGTCCACATAGTAGTTTCAAGGACACAACATTTCTTGCCAAGTAGAATGTTTTTGGCATGAGTTAAATATGGCAGAGTGACGGCCTCACGAGCGTTTGAATTTAGTCGGTGCTCAACCAATGATGCAACTATGATCATCACATTAATAATGGGAGGAAAAATCTCAGACGCATCGGCCATGAAACGCGATAGAATGTTGGAGGATGAAGTGAGGAAAACTGTAAGTACCAGTTTGGGGAAAAAATTAAAAAATGTGGTATAATGCTTTGCAAAAACTATCCCACGATAGCAGGGTCGCCTATTGAAATCTGTGAAGACAGTATTATTGAAAATAAATGTACCGCGAATATGAAGACAAACATTATGTGAAAAAAGGAAAACCGACCCAGAAGTTTTATGTGCAGATGGCACCTACAAATGTATTTAACAGGGCTGCAAAAGGGCTATTTCGGGATAGCCGATTGCAGCTACAGTACAAATAAAAAAGTAAAAATAATGAATGTTACATTTGATGACAACTATGTATCAGATTTTCTTAATGTTTTAGTCTCTTCATCGAAAGATAATGTGTATCTACTATTATACCAAAGTACAATTTGAGGATAAATAAAATGCATATACTATTATGGTAACTTTGTATTTTTATTTAACTAATGAATGACCACAAAATATTAACACCTTATGTTTACTGTTGACAAACATAGATGTGACGTCACGTAAACGTCATGACACCAGCGACCGTTTTTGCGTGAGTTAAGACTTAAAATTAAAATGTCAATATTTTTCTACTAAACTTTTTATTTTCTACAGAAATAAGATATTTTTTGGAAATAGTAAATACTTCCTAACATCATAGAACAGTTTTTCAAAATCTGTCACCTTGCCTATTAGATCCTGATTACCTATTTGGGGAAACCCAACCAAGCCTTGAAGTGGGCCTTCGGTACGGTTTCTGGCAATAGACCTTTTTTAGATTTGGTTGATCTGTGGTGTCATCTCGAATTGTCATGGGAACTGGGTGAAACCTTAGGTTTATTTAAGGCAGTTTAATGGTCTCGTATCCCAGCAAGACTTCATGGCATTCTTAGCGTTTCGGAAAAAGTTGAAACTGTATTGATTTCGTGGAAATTGCGCGATGGTTTTCGAGAGTCACTCTAGTCTGGTTGGGTGAATTTGGAGCAGTTTCGGCTACGTGAAAAGATTCAGCGGTTGGAAACTTGGGTAAAAATTTCAGAGTCGTGCCACCTCATTGAACAACGACAACAACATAAATGTTATTAAAAATTACATTTTTAATTACAATTACACTTGTACTTCTGACCCTTGTCGTTCCTTTCTATAAATTTTCTCTAACATCTCTAATATCTTCAGTATGCAATTCATGTATGCTTACATATAGCACTCAATTCGGCAAAAATGGAGAAATGGAGCAGAATTAATCTTCCTATTGCCATCAGAAACAAAATCCAGATAAGCTAAATAATACGAGTTTTCCCCGAACTCTTATCCCGCACTCGAACGCAACTTTTTGCCGTAATTAGATACGCCCCAACAACAAACACACAGTGAGCCGTCACAAAAATTAATTAATTAAGGCACACTCATCGCTTGCACTAAGGTTCTCCGTAGCGTGTTTGACAAGCGTTAAATTTCCACACTAATCCGCGGTAACGTATTTATTAATCACGTGATATCTGATCTAGGAAGCTCTCGCCCTCGCTTTCTCTAGTCCTCCTCGGCCGAACGCGGGGAAAGGCTCAGATCGCAGATAACGTTGGAACTCACTAAGTACCCTGCATTCTGCCGCCACCCTCGGCGCTGCCAGCAGTTTTCAGAATTAAAGGGGATATTTTAAGTTTTTTACCGGATATTTTAAGCCGAGGGTGTTTTCAGACGGCTACAGTGACGTTAAACGCTTTCGGTCTAAACGGAATTTAGTACACTATTATGTCAGGAAAAAGGAGAACGACCCGGAAGGGTGGGACTCCTTCCGAATTAATTAATCATCCGAAACGTTGCCCGAGGGGTCGTAATTTTTGCTGTATCAGATTAGATAGTTGGGACAGTCGCTGATTTTTATTACTGTTTGGGTATGGTTTACATGCTAACGTCGACGTTATACTTAATGGTCTGTGTTTCGACCTGAGGGCATCACTTCCATCGAGAGAATTATACTTTGGCAAGGAAAAACTTCATGCCCATCAAACGAAGTGTCTCAATAAATCTCTAACATCTATTATTGCAGTAAGGCTAAAGAAACATTTTCCCGTGCCTGTTGTGAAAGAACGTATAATACAGGGGACTGAGTCTTTTTATGATCTAATACTTACCACTAAATAATAATAGCATGAATATTTTATTTCTCAACTGTTATCGATTATTCACCTGAAAGTCTTTGTGTTTCGGTATTTGCCTACTGTGGTTAAAACTATAGTAATCGCATGTTACTTTTATTAATGGTTAGTGTTTTATTTGATAAACCATAAATTACAAATTGGTGGATATGTTATTGACATACACTGAATGTAGACAAAATGTTGCGGCCTCAACGACTGTATGCGAATTGTTTACCACTTCTTTCTAGATCAAGTGCCACAAGACTTGCAATACTCCTTCATGGCACATCAATTCCGCTTAGGTATCTGGCTGACTTTGCTATTCTTGCAGTTTCTTTGTTCTACCAACCTTATAAGTATGGATCAATCAACTACAGGGTGGCCAAATGAAAACGAAACAGAGCCATTTTCAGGAACTGCGTCAAGATTGTAGAAAAACGCCCAAACCCGTCGATTTTAGATTAAAGGGAGACATTCTTTGCTGGTATTTTTGAGTCCGCCACTTTCACCCCCAAGCAAGGGTAAGCATCACCCAAAAATATTTAAATGGCATTGGGGGTTGAGTAATATTTCTTTTGAAAGCTCTTACAATTCTCTTTACAACAGACTTTAAATTTTATAATTCCGCCCAATACTTATTAAGAATTTTGATTTTAAAGTTGAAATTTATGTACAAACAATAATTAGTACCTAACGGTAAAAATGTCAGTCATTCGAGTTAAGTACGCCAATGGTATAAATTTAGTATTTCTTGCGTTACATTGGTTTTTGGCGATTTGTTATCACTTTCGTAAAAAAACACAATTGTAAAAAACAGAAATGAATGCTATACACACACAATGAACGTAAAATTAGTGGATTCCAAATTATTTTCTAGTATTATTTGGAAGCGTTGGTTGGTAGTTTATTTAATTGTGTTTTTGAAAATTAAACACTATGGTTTATTCCATTGCGGAAAGGGTAGATATCATTTCGCTTTACTTTATGAACAATAAATGTGCGAATAGAACAGCTCAGCTATTTAATGAACAACATCAAGATCGACATGTCAGGAGGAAGTATGTTCTAGAGTTAGTAAAAAAATTTCAAGAGACAGGGAACGTAGCCAATAAAAAACGAGAAATTGAAAAACCTATAGTTAATGAAGCTAGTGAAGTTGCAGTTTTGGGACAAGTTCATCTTGATCCTACATTAAGTACGAGGCAGCTGGCATCTGTGTCTGGGATCAATCGAACTAGCATACAAACCATTTTGAAGAAGAATAAATTCCATCCATACAAAATACATTTAGTCCAGGAACTTCATGAGGATGATTATGACCGCCGTTTGCAATTTTGCGAAATAATGAGTGAGCGAGCAGGGAACGATCCACAGTTCCTTTTTAACATCTGTTTTTCTGATGAATGCAGTTTTTTCTTGAACGGGACGGTAAATCGTCACAATTGCCGCTATTGGTCCGATTCAAACCCAAGAGTTTTTCACGAGGTGCATACACAGCAACCGGAAAAATTAAATGTATGGGCTGGAATTTTCGGTGACCGGCTGGTGGGTCCTTTTTTTCTACCTGGTAATTTGACTGGCCAAATGTATTTGCAATTACTGGAAGACGCTATTGACCCTGCCTTGACTGATATTATTGAAAATGTTCCAGAGTATGATGAAGATCATTTGATTTTTCAACAGGACGGTGCTCCTCCGCATTATGCGTTAATTGTCCGTCAGTATTTGGACCAACGTTTTCTACGGAATTGGATTGGGAGAAGAGGCAGCATTGAGTGGCCTCCACGATCACCGGATTTATCGCCCCTTGATTTCTTTTTGTGGGGATACCTAAAAAGTAAAATCTATAAAACACAGCCAGCGTCGCTGGAAGATTTGCGTCAAAGAATCGTCGACGAATGCCGTCGAATCACTCCGGAAATGCTTCGGAATGTGCGCGAACGTTTCGAACAAAATCTTTATTCTTGTATGGAAGCGGGCGGTCATCAGTTTGAACATTTAATCAACTAAGTAGTAAGTAAGCAACTAAACATAATTTAAATTTTAAAATGTAAATTTTTTTCAAAGTATTGGGCGGAATTATAAAATTTAAAGTCTGTTGTAAAGAGAATTGTAAGAGCTTTCAAATGAAATATTACCCAACCCCCAATACCATTGGAATATTTTGGGATGATGCTTACCCTTGCTTGGGGGTGAAAGTGACGGAGTCAAAAATACCACCAATGAATGTCCCACTTTAATCTAAAATCGACGGGTCTGAGCGTTTTTCTACAATCTTGACGCAGTTCCTGAAAATAGCTCTGTTTCGTTTTCATTTGGCCACCCTATATAATACTTCTTCTGTTTTGTATTACATTGTATATACCAGAGCTTCATATTTTCTGTCATTCAAATTTCCTTTTACATTCATATTTACTTTCACCTCAATCTGATACATCGAAGCAAAATAAATAAAAGACAACCCAGTACTTACCAGTACACTTAATGTGTTCAATCTACAACAGTTTTATGAGGTAATTATTCAAGAAAAAAAACAAAATTATCAAGATTCTAAAAATATGTACAATTAATGTCTATTCTATTATTGCCCAGAGGTGTTAACTTATGCCATTGAAATTTTGAATATTTCTACTCATTCGATATTTTGTGAAACGTTTTAAAAGAAATTTTATTTTTAAATTTCAAAATCTATTTCGCGCACTGAAAGAAGAACAGCTACACGGTGATCCATTAACTGTAGGGAGTGGCTGTATATGGAAACTAGACTTGCTACGATTATGGGGTAAAAAATCTATTCATAATTACGACCAAAAGAAATTGATTTAAAATATTTTCAAGTTTGTAATTTCACCGCTAGGTGGCGCAACTGCTATAGTGTTACAGGAAATTATTGTACTTCCGAAATTTCGCTTATAAGCTGAAAAGAGAATTTTTAGATAAACTGTTAAACCCTTCACAAGGTATGTTAAACTTTTTTTTGTTATTACCATAGCAACGCCAGTATAAAGGACGCCATCGTGAATTTTTAAAATTGTCATAACTTCCAAATGTCTTCATCGATTTCAAGAAACAACGGCTCATTTTAAAGAACGATTAATAAAATTTATTTTTATTCCCATATCATAAATATATTAAAAATCATAAAAAATAAAAAGCGAATCCCTGATCGCTAATGGTATAAAATTCTGCACATTTTATCTCCTTTAACCATTTCTATAATGTCTTAAAATAAAAAAGATACCTATATTGGCAATTAAAAAATTTTAACAGTGTATGTACAGGATCAATATTAAATTGTACCTTGTAGGATGAGACTACATTTCCCTGCATTTAGTCGAAAATAATTTAATGTGTACTAATTCAAATTTTATAATTCTGAAATATAGATAACTTCGAGGAAAGCAATGCAGAGAAAATGCTCGTTGTTTTATGTTACCCATAATATAATTGGAAAAAATCATTAAAAAAATCTTTAAGAGATCCTATATCCACTTCAGTCATCAAAGTCCTAAAATTACAATACCCCACAAATTCTTACTTGGTCTTTTAATTAATCACAAACAAACACTGGCTTGTTTGTTATATTTCTGTTTTGTAAATTTTTTTCTTCCATCTGCCTGTAAAAAACTGCAGGAGGTTGAAAATATGGTAATATGATTTTTAATATTTCATTTATTATAAAAGTACAAAAAATAACAAGTTCTTAATTTATGTTTAATGTATGGAACATAGTTAAAAAAGTTGTAGTAATTTTTAGAATGGTTTTAATATTTTATAAATGTTTGTGTATTCAGAATGCAAAACTATTTACCAATATCCGTTTCCCATTCAAACTAATACATATCTATTTTTTTTTTGTATTTGGTCCTTTTTATTTCTACCACTTCCATATTAATTCATTATCAAAATGATCAAACTGTATTCTATTAATATTAATAGTCTACACATGTTTAATATTGTACATTTTATATTTTTGAAAAGTAATTGAGCGGGATGTTCATTTTTCAATCAGCGACTATTTTAAAAATGATTAATTTTTCATAATTATATATTTTCGATATTTTATCAAATACGAGAGACAGAATGTTTGAGTACTATATTTACGTAATGTAAAATGAAATTACAATTACCAGCAAAAGAAAGTAGTATTTCAAAACAAATCTAATTTAAGGTCAACTGAAATTGCCATTAAAGAAGATTTAACTGATCGCCATTTCAAAATTTATAGGTATGCTTGTGAAAAATTCAGTTAACGCAATGTGTGGACTAATGATGGAGTTGTGTATGCCAAATTGGGGAACAAAATTATTAAATGTAGGGACTTCAGTGATATTGACGATAGTAATGTTCCTGTTAATTTAGGTGTGCCTGTAAAGCCTGCCAAGTCCGATACTGTGGCCCTCCTTTCATATGTTTTTTTTATGTAGTACACATTTCTTTAAATCTACATTTTTACCTGTGGTAGTTATCTCATTTTTTCTTTATTATAGTTCTTTTTGTTTTCTTTTTGTTTTCTTTTTATTGATATTTAGGTTTTAAGTTACTTTGTAAACTGTAGATAAATTATTTTTATTATTAAAATTAAATGACGCAGAATTCTACAGAATTGGGCCATATAAACGTTCGCTCACTTGCTCCAAAGATTAATGCCTTTAGAAATTTTATATAGTTTGAAACCTATGTTTTTGCCCTCAGCGAAACATGGCTTAATGATGCTGTTGTGGATAATTTATTGAATATTAAAGGGTATTCTATAATTTGGAAGGATAGGTGTAGAGGAGGTGAAGTGGCATTTTACTTAAAAAACACATAAGTACAATATTAAATTATCATAACTAATGACAATATTGAACAGCTTTGGATATCTGTAACTATTTCCATGCAGTACAGCGAAAACATTTACTGTCTTGGCGATATTAATATAATTTTTTTAAATATTTATCTGGAACACGATATTTTTTGTCTATGCTTGAATCAACTGGTTTTCAACAAATTATCAACGAAAGTACGCATTTTTCTAACAGTAATCCGTCACCTCTTGATGTTATAATTTGCAGAGCATGCAACAATATTAAAGCAACTCAAGTTGGTGGTTTGGACATCAATTCAGATCACGAACTTTGCCATAATTTATATTACCTTGTTTCTGCAGATAGTAAATTAAAGTTTTTTAATAACTGTTTATTGGATGTTTTTAACTAACATATCCCTCTGACAACTGTGCGCATCACTAAGAAGAAGGCTCCATGGGTAACTGATAATATTAAATTATTAATGAGTCAACGACATAAGGCACGGACTGTTTTTAAAAAATCTCCTTGTCAGAGTAAATGGGTCTATTATAAACAAATGAGCAATGTGGTAAATAAAAGCCGTGCGTGCCGAAAAACGATCGTATTTCAATTACATTTACAGAAATAAAAATTCTAAATTACTTTGGGCTGAATTAAGAAAACTTGATGTAATAAATAAAAAACCTGTACCTTTCAAATCCTGATGAAATCAATAATTTCTTTTCAAATAATATTCCTCATTAAAACGTTTCCCCTGATTATATAATTCGATATTACAAAGAAAATAAAATATGTGATAATTCATTTAACTTTAGTTCGGTCACAGTTGGAGATATCTATATATCCGAATTATCTAAAACTAGTCAAATTTCTTCTAGTGTTCCGCAGGGTTCCATTTTATGGCCTGATTTATTTAGTATTTGCTAGTACCAGCCAGTTTGTTAAAATCAAATACTGTTCTATTCATATGTATGCTGATGAAATTCAACTGTATTATTCATTTAATTCCTCGGATTATAAATCAGCCAGTGTCAAAATTAATACTAACCTACAAAGGATTTACGATACTTCTCAAAATCATCAGTTTGACTGACTTCTCCATCAACACTTATTTTTCAAATATCTACAGAAGTAAATAACTGAAAAATGTTGATTTAGCAAATGGGAAGACAATGCGTCATATCCACCTACCAAGAAATTCAGTACCTACTTGTACAGTATAAGAGTAATTAGGAAAAGCGTAATACTTCATTCTTTAACACATATATTCTACGGTACTTCTTTAAGAACTGGTAAAAGAGCACAAATGTCATTTGAAAAATGACATTTGACAATGAAGAGCGTAGAAAATTTAGTAGTTACTCAGAAGAAACGGGGAGTAGTCTGGGGTTCAATGAATTACGAATATGAAAAATAAGCTAGATTTTATTCAACGCTACGTTTATTCTATTAATATAAAATCAAATCGATTCTAGCTAAATATAAGACTTAAGCTAGGTTACTCAGGAGGAATTAATAGGCGAGACCCCGTTACACAGACGCTGGTATTGGGATGTGACCAGTCTGGAGACTTGGAGCAAGAGATGTCTCTGTCTGGTGGGACCGTTACTAACGCCAAAGCTATAATAAGATTAGAGACACCTCAGGCTGTAGGATCGTTACCAACAGCAGTCTTAATGACTCAGGAAGAATAGTCTGGCGGAACTGAAGGGCCAACACCAAGCTGGTGAAGGACCTAGGACCATTATCAGTACTGAAGTTTAGCATTCACTGTTATCAGATGCGGTCTAGTGGAGCCGCATGCCAATAGTAGAAAAGTGTACAGATTCGTCACATTCAAATATAAATCCTATATAGACACAGATTAATACCTGCGAAACTCATTGTTTACTATAACAAAGTTTCTTTCAAGTTAAAACTACGGTTAACCTAGGTATGCGAACTCTTTCGTGATAGCAGTATCTCGGCAGCCAACCTGAAAGTTAAACAAAAACTTCTTATATATTTCCATTCCTCGTGGACTTGTTATTTGAAAACTGGAATTGAAAAACCCCTCTATATGAGCCCACTTTTCATGCACTCGTAGCCACAATGCACTCCTCGTATTTCCCCGTATTTCCCCATATCAAAGTATTTTGCGGCAACGGTCAGCTCTGTAAGTATCTGGAATATTTCATATCTGCAATCGATACCGACCCCGGGCAATCTCGCTCCCATTGAAAGCAGTTCTGTGTATATTTTAGCCAATGAACGAAACTTTTAAAAGCAACGAAAATGAAATGTTACCAACTTTTCCATGTCTGGTGGCGATAAATAATGGGGCAGCCGTTCGAAAGTAATTATCCTTAAAAAAATCTCGCTGTAGCAGTTTGGCGCTTTTCTGCATATCAGTGATTTATTTCTGCGACTATAAGTCTTTAATTATTCGTATTTTTTATACTGCCCACTTCACTTAGAGCCTATGAATCACGTAAGTGTCTGTAATATACCAGATTTACTTGAGACTGGGCTAGTTGCTAGTTTTCGTTATTTAATTACCATGACCATATAATTAAGATGTTCGCTATGTACGTCAATCGCTATCGTAGTTTCAAATGGAATATTCTAGTCCTAAAGGCCCGTTTATGTGATTGTGAATAATAAACCAATAAACCTTTGAAGTGATCATCTGGGACAACCGATGATACAGATAGAATCTATCATATTTTTAGTTTATCGCAGATGAGTTCTAAAGGATGGAGCTATAGTGAAACATCGTACTACTACTAATATGGAACCCCGGTCAATCTTTTAATGCAGAATTATTTAACGTAATAGCAACGCATGGGTTACTAGTTCTCTGGCACTGTTGTTGTCTACCTGGTGTGAAATTCAAGCCGGGAAGTTTTTTACTGGATTAATTTGAAAAATTTATATTCTCAACGTGGTAAGATAATTTTGTTTTCCAATATTATTCTGAAATAGTTAACATACAGGGGATTCAGTACCAATACTCTTCTAATGATTAATAGACCCCTACTTAACCTCAAAGTAACATATTTTAATATGTTATCGTTTCCAAACAAGAAACTCTCTAGAGTCCCTATTATGAGAAATATTTCACATTAGAACCTATAAAACACATTGTATAGAATAGTTTTTTAGAGGAATTCCCCTTAACGCAATAAACGATAGAACAGGGAACAAACGGTATTGGCGATTAAAGCAGAAGTGATGGGCTACAAAACAGCTGAGAAAGATTTTAGTGTTCCAAAATTTTTTTTTAACAAATTGCTTCTACGACACTTGGTAGAAAACCTACTCTGGGCAAAGATATCGACGATGAGTTAATTCAATACTGCCTTGAGGAGAGCCCTGAAATTACTTAAGAGACTTCAAATCAGCCACGTCCAGAAACTTCCAAAACCAAAATATCAAAATATTTGAGTGACACTGAAGACGCTACAAATCATACACATCCAAAACTTCAAAAGGTTCTGGTGACACTAAAGACACTGGAAAATCATATCCAGAAAACTCAAAAAGCTCAGTGTACGTGCCGGAAGTGTAGCTTCGATTACGTCCTCTCCATATAAGTATGACTTAACAGTTAGTTTAGATAAGAAACTTAAAAAGGGAGATTACAGAAAAAACATCAAAGTTGCAACATGGACAAAGAAGTTCAAGTTGAATGATTATATAAAAGTAAAAAGTGCAAAGTCAAATGATGCTAAGCAGTTAAAGAAAAAGAAGAAAGTTGATTCAAGTGGTAGTTCGACTAATGAAAGTGACATGGAAGTTGTTTTTGATGATGACAGTGATGGCGAGGAGAACTATGATGGATAGTGTCTCTTTTGCACAGGCTTGTATTCAGCGGACGAGCACAGCTTAAGTGCACAGTCTGTTACCGATGGGCCCTTGAAAATTAGTATTAGAAATTATTAATTTAAGTATATAGTATTTATACAGATTGGTCCAACTTTTACCTGCATAAATTTCAGAATCGATAGATAATCAACAAATAATGTGAGTTTGGTTATTAAACTATACGCGAAAAATGCTTCGCTACAAAGTTACAGGGTGTTAAAGTTTAAGAAAAAATTTCGAATTTTATTAATTGAGATATTTAAATGAAATTTGGCACGTGTAGAGAGGTAATCTAGGTTCATTTTTTCATGTAATAATATTATTTTTATTTCCACCAGTGGCGTGCGTACGGGTACCGATTGCGATATTTTTAATGAAAAAACAGATACGCCACTGGTTTATCTCAAAATAAAAATTATATCTGCAATCCTTATTCAATTTAAAAGAAAAAAGTACGCCTGGCTTTTTTTCGTATGACGCAACATTTTCGAGTAAAAAAATAAAAATCGTCTAAATCAAATGTATTGAAAACCAATATAAAAATAACATATCATTACACGTTTTACACATATTTAACAGATTTTACAGGTTTTTTTTACATAAACTGTTCAAAATGACTGTCATTGTCAATACATAAATGGCATCTTCTGGTGATGCTATTATTTGCTGCCGATAGAATGTGATTGCAGGCTGCACATTTGTTATGGCACAATTAAACAACAAAAACCCTTTACACTTTTTCTTTTAAGTAGCCCCAAGAAAAGAATCAAGTAGCTTGAGTTGGAATCAAACGGCCAGTCCATGGATTTCCATAATGCTTTGTTATTCAGTTTCTCACTTTCTGCCCTAAATGCACTAGTGCACCATCCATTTGAAATTGGTTATACCAATTCTTGTAAATAAAGTTCTAAAATCTTTTTTAAATCTTCATCTACTTGAAATTTATTTAATGACCAATAGCAATAATTACATGAACTTAGGTTTGAATTTAAAAAATGTTTTGGAAATTCTTTGAACTTAAGAGAAAACTGGGCTTGATTGACGTTTGTCAGGGAAAGGCGCATAATTATCACATTAGCTTTGATTAAAACAAAACACTTGGTTACAAAACAAAAATGTCAGTCAATTTGTCACAACAAAATTGTGTTGCATTTAAGTGTTCTTTTTAGTGTTAATAATAATGCCGCGGTTATTTAGTAACCAAGAATACGCAGACATTCATTTAATTTACGGTTTTTGCGAAGAAAATGCAGTAGAAGCCGCAAGGGAGTATGCACGCAGATTCCCTAATAGACGTCATCCAACGAGAGAAGTTTTCTCTCAAGTTCATCGGGCATTTCGATGAAAGGCGTATTTTAAGAACGTTAGATCGAAATCCAAACCTAAGTTCACGAAGAGCTGCTGTCATGTTTAACATATCAAGGTCAACCATTCTTAGGTCACTTCATAAAGATGGTAGAAAGGCTTATCATTTTAGGGCTGTACAAGATTTATTGCCTGAGGACTACATTAAAAGGCGTAACTATTGCAATTGGTTATTGAATAAAGTTCAAGTAGATGGAGATTTCCTGCATAAGGTTTGCTGGACTGATGAAGCATCATTTACAAGAACTGGTATAACGAATTACCACAACCTTCATATTTGGTCACAACACAATCCATGCGAAGTGCGAGCGAGAAAGTTTCAACATCAATTCAGTGTGAACGTGTGGATAGGGGTAATATCCAATAATCTTCTCGGACCATTCTTTTTACCAGCTAGGTTCTCAGCACAATTATTTTTAGACTTTTTACAGAATAATTTAAATGATTTAATGGATGACGTGCCACTTCATTTATGGGCGAATGGTTGGCTTCAAATGGATGAAGCACCACCACATTTCGGGCGGAATGTGAGAAACTGGATAACAAAGCATTACGGAAATCAATGGATTGGCCGTTTCCCTGGAGAAGTCGAAAATAATCATGAGGGACCTATATCTTGGCTCCCAAGGTCGCCTGACCTGACCCCACTTGATTTCTTTATTNAGCACCACCACATTTCGGGCGGAATGTGAGAAACTGGATAACAAAGCATTACGGAAATCAATGGATTGGCCGTTTCCCTGGAGAAGTCGAAAATAATCATGAGGGACCTATATCTTGGCTCCCAAGGTCGCCTGACCTGACCCCACTTGATTTCTTTATTAGGGGCTACCTTAAAGAAAAAGTGTACAGGATGCCGGTCAGAAACCGCGAAGAATTAGTCTTAAAAATTCAAGAAGCTTGTGATGAGTTGCTTCGTAACAATCACATTCTATCGGCAGCAATTAATAGCATCACCAGAAGATGCCAATTATGTATTGACAATGACGGTAGTCATTTTGAACAGTCTCTGTAAAAAAAACCTGTAAAATCTGTTAAATATGTGTAAAACGTGTAATAATATGTTATTTTTATGTTGGTTTTCAATACATTTATATTTTATATTTTTATTTTATATTATATATTTTTTATATCGGTCGATAGCCGCACGGTTTAAGGCGTCANATTATTGCTATTGGTCATTAAATAAATTTCAAGTAGATGGAGATTTAAAAAAGATTTTAGAACTTTATTTACAAGAATTGGTATAACCAATTTCAAATGGATGGTGCACTAGTGCATTTAGGGCAGAAAGTGAGAAACTGAATAACAAAGCATTATGGAAATCCATGGACTGGCCTTTTGATTCCAACTCAAGCCACTTGATTCTTTTCTTGGGGCTACTTAAAAAAAAAGTGTAAAGGGTTTTTGTTGTTTAATTGTGCCATAACAAATGTGCAGCCTGCAATCACATTCAATCGGCAGCAATTAATAGCATCACCAGAAGATGCCAATTATGTATTGACAATGACGGTAGTCATTTTGAACAGTTTCTGTAAAAAAAACCTGTAAAAACTGTTAAATATGTATGTGTAAAACGTGTAATGATATGTTTTCAATACATTTGATTTAGACGATTTTTATTTTTTTACTCGAAAATGTTGTGTCATACGAAAAAAAGCCAGGAGTACTTTTTTCTTTTAAATTGAATAAGGATTGCAGATATAATTTTTATTTTGAGATAAACCAGTGGCGTATCTGTTTTTTCATTAAAAATATCGCAATCGGTACCCGTACGCACGCCACTGGTGGAAATAAAAATAATATTATTACATGAAAAAATGAACCTAGATTACCTCTCTACACGTGCCAAATTTCATTTAAATATCTCAATTAATAAAATTCGAAATTTTTTCTTAAACTTTAACACCCTTTAACAAACTTTAACAGAAGATCGAGTCCCTTTCAACCCAACTCGTGACAGTTCCATCCCGACAATAAAATATATCAATTGCGTAGACAGCTTTATTATCCAATTCAAACTAATCCACTGAAAATGTCTTTTGAATACCTGCATTTGCATGCAACACGTAACAAAACTGTTGTCAGTTCCAGAGAGAATAGATGGAAGCATCTCCAAGATGAGCCAGACTGTCTTATTTTAGTAAATGTTTATCATGTCCTGATTATGTTTAGATTACGTAAAAGTAGCTCCCAGGATCCGCTTTCATCAGGACGTCCCTCATAGGATCGAAGATTAAATATGCATCAGGACTGTGGCGTTCTCCTTAGCTCCGTCCTTGTCCGTTTTGGATGCATCTGGTGGTGTTTGTTTACTGTTACCGTCGAAGGTCGTTACAAAATTAGCTTTATCTATAAGTAGGGGACGCCGAGTAAAGCCGTACTGTGAAATCTACCCGTATTTATTCCAATAACTTCCTTGTTAATACATCGTCATATTTAAAGATCAAAGTTTCACTAATGAAAACATTATATTAAAAATTCGCCACTTTTATTATAACTTATAACTTAATAGTTATTTAAGATGAAAATAATTTAATTTTTTATTACTTGAACTCTTGTTTAAAGATACAAGCGAAGCGAGTGTTTTCCACTCCCACGAAAAGACGACTAAGCCGTTCAGTGGTATCTGCAAGTGTCTTTAAAAGCTGCCTAAGTGCAATAGAGTTTTTGTTTATTTGTTGTAGTTTGTTAGTTACCGCAATTTAATGTGTTCTGTTCAGCCGACAAGCATTAATAACTGGAAAAATACTAAGCAAAATGCTAGATCTTAGGTTACTCAATTCACAGAAGTGAATACGGGTTATAGGACGTCAGTTGGAACCATGCTGATATCAAATCAAATTTTGCGCTGACATCCAGCTAAGGAAGTAATCACAAACAATGCTCTATTGATACACTATCTACTGTATCGGGAAGTTGAGTTGCCTACATTCTTATTGAAAATTGAGTTAATTGCGATACTGAGAATAGCTGAAAAATTTCTGGCTGTCACTTGGTGGCTGATACATGGTGTTCCTTTCCATGTTTCATGTTTGCAGTCATTGGTTCGTATCATTTCAGTTCCTGATTTTTGATGAACTCTCAATTGAAATTTCTTTCTTCTATCACCTCCATTCCTTGGGGATAAAACGTCTATATCACCAGAGTTCTGGTTAATTCTACCACATGTGTTTAACAACTACTGCCTTTTCTACGTTATTATTCATCAAGTAACATTTATGCTCCTATAAAATAATACTGACTTATCACCGTGTTCGTTCAATATACATTCCTCATGTATACGAGATGCTGTATACACCAAGGTCTTGAACTAAACGGTTGTTGCAGTTCATCTTGGGAAAGGCTATGTCCTTATCTGCCTTGAGAGGTTGTAGATTTTATTAATGTTGTCTTTCCTTAAGATGTGACCTATATTGTCTGTATGTCGTTCAGCAGATAGGTCGTCGCCAGTTATAATTTTTTCCTTGTCCTTTAGCATCTTTTGACAGTTTGTTCCATATGTCTGTTCATGTATGCATTTCTTCTAACAGCAGACCATAAGTTAGTGTTGTAGTTCCTTATCGTTCTCGATGTATTAACGTAACGTAACGTAACGATTATTAATGTAATGTTGACAGTATCTTGTTTCGAATCTGTGATCCATGTAGGTTGGCCTGCAAACGTTGGCCTAAGGTGTCGTCCGGTGTTCTCTTCACAATTATGTCCAGGAACAACGTTTTATCCCATTTTCATGGTGAAGCTGATGTCTGGATATATGCCGTTGATATTCATGTATCCAAGTATCAAGTATTCAGTATTCTATATTGTTGAATAGATGGATAAAATAAAATTAGTGAAACCAGGTTTGTTCAGAAAACTGTTGCCTATACTAGGCGATACATGAGGTATGATATATTCTTTTTCAAATATCATATATAGTCCAGGCTGTATTGTCGCTCCCGCAAGGAACATGATTCTCATTCGATTTTTTTTTCATAATCCTACTAAAAAAATGACCCTTGAAACATATCCGCATGTTGGCAGACGTTACTAATGGTCAAACATTGTTTAAACAATTTTATTTAAACAAATTCGTAATTTTCGATTTTTTCGCTCGAAATAAATTGTTTTATTTGGGGTATTCTGAACAATAAAGTTCCTATGCATTTTTTTTCTAAAATCTACCGTTTTCGAGATATTAACGATTTTTTGTTCGAAAAAAAACGCGATTTTAACCATTTTCAACGTCAATAAACTGTATTAAAAATTGCAATTTTTAGTGTTGCCAAAATTCTTAAATAATCTTTGAACATCCTTTAATAAAAATCCGTAGAGTTACGCCAGCATATTTTATTCTGAAGATTTGTTTTTTCATTGTTAATAAGGCACGCGGGCCGCTTTTTTCGGCCGCTCTTGGCGGCCTCCGTATACTGCGTCTCTATCGCACTCATTCGGAGAAATGTCATATTATCCTTGTTACAAATCTCTTGATTTAACTAAATTTTGATATTACAGGAATGCTAACACAGCCCCACACAAAAAGTGGCAGGTCCGAAAGACAAGACCGTGGTATCCATATGGTCGCTGAATCCGAATCCGGTGTCCGTTTGACACGATTAGCTCTGGTTTAAGGTCAATCCAAGGTGAAATGTAGAAAATCAATTGTCGACAAACTAAACCTATGTATCTATACGTTTTTAGGGTCACCGAATCCGAATCTGGCGTTCGTTTGACGCTATTAACTTAGGTTTAAGGTCAGTTCAAGATCAAATGTAGAAAATCAATTGTCAACAAACTAAACCTATGTATCTATACGTTTTCGGAGCCGCCGAATCCGAATCCGGTGCTCGTTTGACTCGATCAGATCTAGTTTAAGTTCAGTTCAAGGCCAACTGTAAAGCCATTTATGTTGTTCGTATTTGATCCTATGTAAGACTATCCTCAAATTATGTATCTTGTTTCAATGTGCGTTAGGTTTATAACATCCATGTTTGAAGTGATTCATCCAACAGTATCATTGTAGTAACCTAAAAATTCTTCATCGTTAGAAAAATATTCCTTATTTCTGTACTGATTGTAAAATGCTTTCACTTTTCCGGCTTGCTTAGTATTTTTTTTAGAAATGATATTAGGAACTCTGCTCCGTTCCCTGCCAGGCCCAAATCATCATTTACTTTTTTTTTTGTGATATTGTTCCTGTCTTTTTCACAACGTGATATGGAATATATTCGTCATCACTAGTATCACTAGCAATATCAGTGACAGTTTCATTGCCACCCAAATTTCTTTCTTCTTTAATATCTTGGTGAAACCTTTCTCTCTGCTCAAACCCTATCAAATTTTTCACTTAGGTTTAAAACCAAAATATTTGTATAAGTATCTTTCGTATGTTGATTGATCTTTTTCTATTAGAAAGTATTTAATAGACCTGATCGCTTCAATGGGACATTAGATTCGGATTCAACGACACCCAAAGCTTATAGAATATGTAAGTTTACTTTGTTTTCTATTGATTCTCCACATTTGACCTTGAACTGACCTCAACCCAGATTTGATTGAGTCAAATTGACATCAGATTTGGATTCGGTGACTCCTAAAAACGTATAGATGCGTAGGTTTAGTTTGTTGACAATTGATTTTCTACATTTGACCTTGAACTGACCTTAAACCAGAGCTAATCGCGTCAGATGGACACCGGATTCGGATTCGGCGACCCCTAAATCGTATAGATACATAGGTTTAGTTTATTGACAATTGATTTTCTACATTTGACCTTGAACTGAACTTAAACAATAACTAATCGTGTCAAACGGACACCGGATTCGGATTCAGCGACCCCAAAACCATATGAATACCATGGTCTTGTCTTTCGGATCTGCCATTTTTTTTGTGGGGCTGTGTAATGGAGCATCGTTACCAAAGTATATGACAAACAATCTTTTGCCCGAAAATCTTGTAAAACCCTGTAACTGTAAAAAGTCGTACAAAACAAAAGCATGCAACTGTAAAAAAAATAATGTAAACTGTGTACCACTTACCGGCTGTGATGTAGACTTTTGTGCAAATAAACTAATAGAATTTTTAAGTTAAGATTGCAACTAATTTTATACAGATGTTAAGTAACAATTTTGCATTCAATTAATAAAATATAAATTAATGTACTGTAAATTACTAATAAAACATTATATATATATTTATTTTCCAACATATACTGACGTTACTATTGTTTAGTTTTCCTTTACCAATAGGTTTTTGTAATTAATATCCTAACTAAATTATCAAATTGTTTTTCATGACAATGATTAAAAATTTTTAAGTTAATTGATTTAATCGAGTATATGCTATATTCCAATAAAATATATAACTTTTAATTTAAAGTAGTTTGGTTTTGAATAATTCGCTTTCTTATTAACATTATTTATTAAATAGTTCATTAATATTAAGTCTATTATTATCAAAAGTCAACAAACCTACATGTCAATATTGAGCAATATAAGCAGATCCTTAGTTGTAGGCGTAGAGTAGGTATATACTTCCAGTGACTGTGAGAGAGACGCAGTATACGGAGGCGGCCAAGGGCGGCCGAGAAAAGCGGCACGCGCGCCTTATTAACAATAAAAAACAAGTCTTCAGAATAAAATATGCCGGCGTAACTCTTCGGATTTTTGTTCAGGATACCCCAAAAAGCCTTTTGAGCGAAAAAATCGAAAATTACGAATTTGTTTAAAAAAATTTTTTAAACAATTTTTGACCATTAGTAACGTCTGGCAACATGTGGATATGTTTCAAGGGTCATTTTTTTAGTAAGATTATGAAAAAAAATCTAATGAGAATCATGTCCCTAGCGGTAGCGACGATACAGCCTGGACTAGTAAACGACTCTGTCACATTTACATAGAAAAGAATATTTATTGGATCAAGTGATGTATTCGAATTATCAAAATTTGATTTGAACTGGAGAAAAATTGGAAGGATTGCAAATGTCAGTGAGAGATAAATAACAGTTACAAGCCACTATATTTAAGTTATGATATCTGGCAATAAACCGAACTGAACGTACTTTCAAAACAATTAAGCAAAATCTCAATTTTAGAATCCATATAGATAAAAATGAGTATGGAAGTAAAGTAAGAGTAAATCTAATATTTTAACAAAATTCTCCTTTTCCGTTATATCTACAAGTTTTAGCGCGAAAATTGACCCAATATTTAATAGTTGTATAAACTGCAACATAACTATAAATATAAACAAATAGTTATAGTAAACGTTTAATATGTGGAATACATTCAATAAATGTCATATTTACTAAATAATGGATTTTTCATGTGAGTTGGTTTGCCTCCGTGTATTTAACTTTTCCGGAAAAGTAACTTTGCAGTACTGTTTGCTGATAGTTGCTAACGAACTAAAATACTAGAATAGCAGAAATAAATCATGTTCGAGAAAATAGAAAATGTAGTTTCATTACTACACTTATTAAAAGTTTTAGATGTTTTCCTATTTTGTACAGACGAATTCTAGAGCTTTATTGGTGGCTTTATTTGTTACGGTACAAGTGTGCAATAGTTAACTAGCTCATTCTTATCTCCATTTTAGATTTTCATCTTCTGAAAACGCAACAAAGCCCATAGTTTCCAACAATTAAGTTGTTAAACTATTTACTGCATCGTCGTATATATGGTGCAATCTTAGTTTAGCTGTTGAAACGCTCTCAAACTGTATAGTGCCCCTTTTAATGAAAACTAACTAATTTAATTTGCCGCTAAAGTTCATGTCAAGTGACTTCAAAGCATTTAGTTGTTTTTGATGCTCTTAGTGTCACGAAGTTTTCGGTCAATTAATGCAACATTGAGAGGCCGACGCCATCAAAATAACACGTCCGTAGGTGCTATAACATCATGAAACATATGAAACAAGATTGTCAAATGTTATAGGATTGAATTGGACCAAAAACAAATTTAAAAACGATCGGTTTATCAAATGAAGTTTGACTACGATCCCAAGCAGGAAAATAAGTTTTATCTTGACTAAAGTAAGTAAATTTTATTAAATATTATCTTGGTGAATTTTATCCTGCCTATTTACAATTAGTCATCATTGAAGTACCAAATATAACGTGACGGTCAGAGCAAATTTTAATTTTAGATATATTTTAAATAAAATTAACCTAAACCTAAAACGATCCAGAATAAACTGAAAGTTAATTTCAGTTTTAATGAGATTGATTGAAGGAGATATGTTAGTGACGGCTAAAATACTGGGGAGAAAAATTATGAAGTCGCGTGGTACCAGATTTTTCCATTACTCATTTTATGCTTTATAATAAAAACTTTTGATTATTGAAGAAGAGCAGTTTAATCAATCCTAAGTCACTATTGCTTTATTTTATACCCTAACAATATGGTACTTTAAACAAGGTGTCCCATTTTAATGTACCAGGATGCACAATTTTTTTAATTGGACTTTTATGAAAAAATATTTCGAACAAAAGTTATCAGGTTTCAAAGGGGCCAAATTATGGTGACCTTGTAGTCAATTATCAAGGTCATTCCAAGGCCAACCTTTGATTTTTTAAATTAAAACCCATATTTTATTGCAGAATCGTATTCTTAAGGAAAAAATACGTAACTTTTATATGAAATATTTTTTTTGAAAATGCTTCGTTCTCTCGCCAGAATGCGCTATTCTTTTATTATTCCATTTTAATTCTCAGGCTAATAACTCAAGAAATAAGCAGGATGGTGAAAAATATTTTAAAAATAGGTTGACCTTGAAATTATCTTGATAATTGACTTCAAGGTCAATTATGCGGCCTAGTACATTAAAATGGAACACCTTGTATATTTCTAGAAAAAACATATTTAAGGCAAAAATATTTTAGTTCAAAAACATACCCTTTAAATTTCAAGGCTGGAATGAGTGTATTCACAATAAATATTAAGTGGAAATATAAAAGTGCTGACGAATAAATTACTCCAGCATTTTATACTTTGCACTGTAGAATTCTACCTCATCTTCATTTTATTTGTAATTTTGTGTTATTCTACACGCAAACATAACATTTTTACAACTTATTAGCTACATGTTTAATTTTCTTATTCATGAAAATATGATGTATAACCAATAGATCATTATGACTTAGTTTACTTAAAATTTATTACTAACGACGCCTCAATCCCCACTTACCTAAATTTTACACAAATTTTTAGTTAATAGTAAAAATCAGATCTCATAAGGGTGAACATTACATAACTCTAACAAAAGGTGTTACTTGGGATTTGTTGCTAGGATATGAAACATTCGATAAGCTGTGGCTAAGGGAATAAAAATGAGTCGTAAAACCAACCACAAGGGGATTCTTTAATTTTTTCCAACGAATGGATTAACGAATAGATGCTAAATGTCTTTTATCTTTATTTCCCTGTTACCACTGTCTATGTTCAGCAGGGACATTGGAAATGTCTAGAGACAGGAAGCAAGTTGTAGTTTGGCAAAACTTAGGGTCGACTTCATAATCAAACTAGTCGACTTTAAAATAAAGTTCGTTAAATTTTAAAGACGTTTAGGTGTATTATAAAATCGGCCCTTACCAACGTAAAATAAACTCATCCCGCAGCCGGTAGACTGTAGATTAGCTATGCTAGTACGGAAGATTGGCCCCCTCTGTGCAGGTATGGTAGGATGGAAGAATGTTGGCTTGGGTCAATGTGGGAGATTGACACCGGTTGGCATTTGACCACCCCCCTAATTAATGAGGTTTTCCAGGTTTCTCTCATTCCTGTACTGAATGGTGGTTAGGGCCTACCAACATAAGACGTTCCTGGGCGCAAATGCGGCCTGCTTAATAATAATATGCCGCCTCCTCTCCTGCACAAGTCTCAGTTTTCTGGGCTAATTCTCGTAGTTAGAATGAGGAGTAGATATATAATTATTATTATTATTAATTAGATATAATGAAGTAAGGAGTGCTACATGAATAAACATGACAATCATCTAGTCACAGTAAACATAATCTTCTAGTATGACTTTAAAGCGCATTCGGTTCTATGCGCGGTTATATGTGCTACCATTTACCTTTTATAATGAGTGTCCCAAAATTCACGCAAGATTTGGATTTTGCGTCATTTTTGCGGCAAAGTGATGACAAAGAAAGAAATAGACAACGTGACAGTTGTTGAGCAATATTTTTAAAATAATGAAGGTTTGGTGGCAATTTTCATACAAAATATGGTCGGAACAGAGATTTATCTTCATCAACTGTGAAGAGATTAATTAGAAATTCAGGGAGACTGGATCATTTACTGATCTGAAACACTCTGGTCGTCCTGCAACAGGCAGTTCGTGAGAATGTTTCGAGAATCCCTCTACAGCGTATTCTCACGAAAGATTTACATCTTCAATTGACTCAAGAACTGAAACCTACTGACCACGCAGAGCGAAGAGTTCGTTGAATGGGTTATGGAACAATAAGTGGATGCTGAGCAATATTACTAGTAGAAGACAACCTGTGTAGATTGTGGCAGGCGAAAGAAGGCCAAAGAAACTTTAAAATTGTGGAGTAATACATTCTATTTAGGGATGGTCGTTACTCGTAATCGAAAAGTATGGTAAATCAATTCTGTGCAGAATGAAAAAAGACATTTGGAAATACAAAAAAACATTATCTGGTACATTATTATAAAATCAAACCGGTAGTTATGTTTCAAATGTAAAATAATTAATTTAATCAAGCTAACAATATGGTTACTTTGTATAGAAGCTATCCTTTGAAATTAATTCACATACACGATGTTAAATATCCGGTGGATATTATAAAAATACGTAGTGCAAGAATATACGTATCTCGTATTTTTTTTAAAGATTAAAAAGTTTTCCGTCAAAACCCGTCCGGAACTAGAATATTTCAAAGTTATTCTCTTCTCGCCCTATGAAAAGTACTGAAAGATAATATTTCGTTTACGGTAGTGCAACGTCGCGAATTTTATATTACGTATCATATTTTGTTTTATATTTTTCTCCTCTGACATAATCTAGGCGCTCCGATACTACATGTGTTTCTTTTATGGTGATGTTTTTCACTGAAATGCTTTTGCAATGCTCAGTCGTAAAGTTGGATGCGATCGTGAATCGTAATGAACGATGTGTTATATTTACATGTTACTTTATGGTGCAGGTAAATCCCCTATGAATATTATTTGTGGATCAGATATACATAACAGGTTTGTTTATTTCTAAGACCAGCTCCCACTGAATTTAAAGCTACAAGTTTAAGTAATTAATTTTTTGTACACTGAGATAAGTATAGCTTTTGACACTCTTAAGAACTCGAATGACTCGAATTGTTTGCAACTCGTTCAGATGAGGAGACTTCTATAATAATTATTTTGAAATTAGTTTTCAAATAACTTTCACAATAATAATCCGATTTGCATATGTTTTGCACTACTATTGTTTCTGGCAAGGTTAAAATCAGTTCTTTTGCTTTTAGGGCTACGTTCTCTCTACAAAGACAAAAGATATAATTATTTAATAGTTGAACCTGTTTTTTACTAAATATGTATGAGTAACTTAATGTTATATCACCTGGTTATTTTCAAGAGCAATGTAAAACGACGAGCCAAAAGCAATAAAAAACTTAGACATCTAGAAACGTATCTTTCTTTTGTAGAAAACTACTGAGATTTTATTTGACTTCAATTGATTTTCCTTATGTTTGGCTTTGAATATGACATTAATTAATTATACAAGGTGAAGTTTAACTACTTTAATTTTAACAGACGATAGAATACATTAAAATAAACAAAAAAAAAACTTATATAATGTGGGTCCTAAACTCAACCATTTGATTAAAAGTTAAGTTCCTGTTTTAAGAGATTTATAATTACTAAAATTCGAGCTAAAATTTAAGCACAACACTATCTTCGTACTACAAATCGATACATTTTATTTTATTTATTTAAAAACTGGGAGACAATTATCTTGAAATTTACTAAATGTTTCATAATAATAGCTGTTTACATTTTTTCCGTCGGTCGCATGTACACGTGGTGTGGATCAGCACGTTAAGGGCCCCATATTCTTTAAATAGTGTTTTCCGCAAAGACAAATAATTTCAAACATTTAATAACTGAATAATCTAAAGCTTATCAAATAATAGGAATGTTATGTCATGCCATCTGGGTATTTTCAAAGACGCCGCAGTAAAACGAATAAACAGATGCAAAAAACGATCAAACCATCAAGGTTTTAGGTACTGAAATCTACGAAAATACTAACTTTTTTATATATAATTCCACATGTAAATATTCTTATAAAATTTACTTGCTTAGTGCTACATATGAAATTGTTTACTTTTATTTATAAGTACGTGAAAATAATTCTTAAAATGTGGGGTTAGAATAACAGCAAACGCATGTTTTACAAACGCTTTTTTTTAGTTATTATTTTATTTGAGTAAATTTAAATGGTAACAATGAATAAACAAAACATCAAGGATTTTATTTTTGTGCTTACTTTTGTTCTACTCGTTTTACTTTTAAAGATTTCAGTACCTAAAAACGCCAGAAATTTCACTATTTCTCGGCCGGGAATATGGCCACCTTAAGCGCTGTTGTCACGTTGTGATGAAACTCCCCAATATTAATACTCGCTGTATTGTGAAAACTGTTAATCTTACTCCCCTGTAAGATAGGTACAACATTTTTGTTCATTTATGATTACTCTATCTCATGCTGAAGTAATGGCAGTACAACTTGCACCCTGTAGAAGTCTTTCTGGAAATTTTATACACTAGTGGAAAAAATTAAAAGAACAAAAAATTTTCAGGAATTTTTTACTAACCTCAATGAAAATTGGTCCTATCCAGATAATAAAAAGAGTATTTTGAAGCTTTTAGTGCCTGTTTCAAACGCTTTAGACAAAAAATTTATTTTTTTAATTACGGTTATCGAGTAATCAAAACAAATACCTACTTCGAGAAAAATAAATCCATTTTTTTTTAGATCTGTCCATGGAATCAAGAAAATTTTTTTAAACTCAATAAATAAAGAGATCAATTAGCTTATTTACCCAGCTTCAATTTGGTTTTTCATAGGTCTCTATTGGTTGCCGAGATATCGATGGTTCGATAAAAAATAACACTTTTGTCTTTAATTATTATCGATATCTCGGCAAGAAATTATTATGCAGTAAATCCAAGGACAATTTTGAAAACTTGAATAAATTCTCTACAAGGATCTGTCATGGTTTTCGAAATTGTTTTTTTCAATCTTGACATCAATTTGAAAAAAGTGCAAATGAAAACTTTTTACAGTTTTTTAGAAAATCGACCGTACAAACATTATTACAAATATTTATGAAAAGACTAACGGAGAAATTTGTACAGCTCAATATACCCACAATAACCCTGCAAATTGACAAGTTGCTGCATCAAACATGATCAAAGTAAAGGAAAGAATTAACGTTTATTGACCTAAAAAAAAATCGGATAATTGTTTCCCAAGGTATTTGTTTGATGGCTCGATAACCGTAGCTCAAAAAAATTTTTGTCCAAAAATATTGTACCGTTATTCGGTGAGAGCCTTTCGAAAATCACTAAAAAATGGATGAAATTTATTGTTCTTTTAATTTGTTACAGTAGTGTATAAACCATCATTTTCAATAATATTTTTAAGTGAAAGATCGTTACCTTTAGACAATATGAATCCTAACAATATATCTAGCTACATTAATATGTACTCCTTATCTATAACTTCAGGAGAGTTTAAAGTTTCTGACTTTAAAATTATATGGATTTGTGACATGCGATGTGTCATCGCCGTCTAACGAAATCTGCAAAAAGTTCATGGTCGAATACAAATAAACATTATAAGAGAACTCGTCATTACTTCAGGGATTGACTTGTGCATGTAGAGAAAAAAGTTTTATCACAGATTACTGATTTCCCAAATCTCCCAACTTTTTTTAAGCGTCCAATTGAGCAAGCAATCCTTAAACGGATATTAATTAATGTATTGCGTTTGACTTTCATGTTGATCTTTGTGCAGTCATGTTATAAACAAGAATAGATGTAACTTGAGATTTCGAAAGAATATTTAACGTTTTCAATGCGAGCATTGGCACTGTCATTTACATAATGCCTTATCGTTTTTGCCTTTCTATGTAGTAAAAATAGTAGGTCATGTAAATTATTAGATCGATCTTTGTCTATCTTTCAGAATGCTCCATAGAAGGAAATTAGGTCTTCCGGATCAAAAGAATTATCTTTTTATAAGAAGAACTTATTTAAAAAAATGTCCTAGTACACGATGGGACTATTATCAAAACTTACCTTTTATAGTATAGTAAATAGTATAGTTCCATGGCAATCTTAATTTTATCCATTGTGGAGTGTTGATAAATAAATTAAAATAATATGCAAACTATAAAAGAAGATATATGACATGGGTATTGCTATAGTGGACTGTACCTAAATATTTATAAAGCGTAGAAATGGTAAACATAATACTAACACTGACAAGTAACTAACGATGTGGTAAATTTTATCTAATAAATTGAATTGAATTGAATGAAAAAACTTACAGCGTAGTTCTGTATCACTTTTTATCACTATCCTTTTTCGCACACTTACCAAAAGACAATAAAAATGAAGAGTCTGTTTCAAATTTGTACATTGTACACTATCTGTGACAGAGGACAAAAGTAAATCAAGAAATCGTTAATATTTTTTTACTAAATATGACCTAAACAACATGGATGTACTATATCGTCGTAATCAGAAGAAAAAAAAAGAACGAAATCTAAATAAAAACAAATGTTCAGGGTATTCTATTCGAAACAATTGGTTTATGTCTCCTAAATGCAACATTCAATGATTTATATATATATATACCTTTGAAGTCGCAGGGGAATACTATAATTTTGTTCTTTACTATTTTTTTCTAAACATACAAACAAAGTATGTAAAGGGAGTATAATGATATGTGAATGTCGGTAAATATACATATTTGTTTATGGGCTAAATATAACAAAGTATCTACATCATAAATTACAGTCCCACAAAAAAAAAATAAAAGTCCTAATCTGGATAACTGACCATGTTATTTCTATGTATTTTTCGACGCTGAATCAAAATCCGGGGTAAAAAAATAAAACATCCATTAAATAGGGTAAAGTTATGAATTCAGCGTCGAAATACATAGAAATCAAATCAGGATTTCTATTTTTTTCGTGTGTTATCATTTGTACCTAATACGGCTAACTCGCAGCGAGCAACCTGCTAATCGACAGCTAGTATAAAAGCAAATTCACTAACGCATTAGCCGAAATAAAGTTTTAATAACTAAAACTATGGAAGACCATAGTCTGCGAATGTCTCGATCGGCAAATTATAAGCTCAAATATCTAATAGTCAGTCATTCGTCAGTAGAACCGCCAGATACATATCGGTTTCGAATGTATGCCGCAACTGAGACGTAAGACAAATGATCGACATATTTTGATATCTATTTACATTTTGTTTGTTTTATCTCACTCGTACTTGCAACATGTCTGAAGATAGAAATCAAAACAGATCGTCCCTCAGTCGTCTCATCTATGCCATCCATATAAGAACAAGTTCGATACTAGCATATGTTTGGTGATTCTACCTATGATTAGTCATGGCAATCTATCACATATTGTGGATATAATTTAATGCTGGTCATGACATTAACCTGCAGAGTAGCTGTTTCCCACAACATTATTAGTCTGAGTATTCGTTTTATTTGTAAATAATTACTTACCTATACAGGGTGTTAGTAAATAAGTGCAACAAATTTCAGGGGGTGTTTCTACATGAGAAAATAATGGCAGTTTGCTTATAAACGTATGTCCGCAAATGATTCGTTTTCCGAGATACGGGGTGTCAAAGTTTTTCTTAAAAATTGGCGATTTAATTTATTGCTCTGAAACCGGTCGAGATGTCCAAATGAAATTCGGTGGGTTTTAAGAGATAGTTATTGCGCATTTTTTGACATGCAATTAAGAATTTTATGTTCATCATTGGCACGCGTACGGGTAATAATCTCAATTTTTTTAAAGAAAAAAATGGTACGCCACTGAGATATTACAAATTAAAAATTATTTTTGAATTCCTCGTTCAATTTGTGACAAAAAATCTCTCTTGCCTTTTCTTCGTATAGGGCGCCGTGTTGACGCAAAAAAAATAAAACATCTTAACGCGTATTTTTTATTTCTTTAATACAGTATCAAGAATACAATAACATTAAACCAGAACAGTAACAGAAAATAACACTAATAAAATTTTGAAAAGGCGCAAAGCTACAACAAATGTTTAAAATGACCTCCCTCAGACGTGACACAAGATTCAACTCTTCGCCTCATTGATTGTCGTATTTGCGCAAATATTCCTGGTATATTTCTTATTGTCTCACTGCCGACTATAATTCGATTCCTCAGGTCATCAACATTTTCAACGGGAGTGGAATAAACTTGAGAAAACCCCAAATGCAAAAATCAAGAGGATTTAAATCCGGCGATCGAGAGGCCAATTTTCCGTACCTCCCCTACCTATCCAACGATTTGGATATACTGTGTCTAAGTGATTACGTACATTAATGCTAAAATGGGCTGGTGCACCATCATGCATGTACCATAGGTGTTGTGTCAGCTGTAGAGGAATTTCTTCAAGAAAAACAGGTAACTCTTCCTGTAGGAAATTAAGATAAGATTTGCCTGTTAGTCGTTGTGGGAGGAAATATGGACCGATTAAATGATCATCAATTACCCCAAGTCATACATTTACGGAAAATTGATGCTGAAAATGAGCTTCAAAGATTCCATGGGGGTTTTCCTCAGCCCATAAGTGATTGTTATGGAAATTTCGTATACACTGTCGTCCAAAAGTAGCCCCGTCAGTAAACAAAATGGCATTTAAAAAATTAGGAATTTGAGCCATTTGATGATTAATCCATTGGCAAAAAAATAGGCGCGGAAAAAGTCTGTAGGTAGTAGAGCTTACACACGTTCAATATGAAACGGATACAATAGCTGTTCTTTAAGAATTTTAAATACAGTGAAGTTGCTTACATTCAATATGTTGGCAATTTTTCGAGTACTTGTGTCAGGTGACTCCGCAATTAACTCGAGAACTGCTTCTTCTAGTTGCACAGTTCGTACTTCTCGAGGGCGCCCACAGTCAACCGTTTGTTTCTTAAATGAACCATTTTCGCGCAAACGTTGATGAAGACGAGCAAATATTGTGTGATGAGGTACCCTACGTCCTGGATACAACTCAGCATACAATCGTCGAGCTTGTCGAGCATTTCCATTACTTCGATCATAGACAAAATGCATGTCCGACAATTCCGCATTTGTAAAATTTTCCATTCTTTTCGATAAAAGAAAAATTAATTACTTATTACCACCAATGTTGTAGCAAACTAAAAGCTTAATAAATTAATAATGACGAAACGCTAATTTGACATTTCTTAAAAATATTCGTATTTAACAGACAAATGTTGACAGTAGCCTACTAGGTAATGTATTAAAGAAATAAAAAATACGCGTGAAGATGTTTTATTTTTTTGCATCAAAACGGCGCCCCATACGAAGAAAAGGCAAGAGAGATTTTTTGTCACAAATTGAACGAGAAATTCAAAAGTTATTTTTAATTTGTAATATCTCAGTGGCGTACCATTTTTTTCTTTTAAAAAATTGAGATTATCCGTACGCGCGCCCATGATGAACATAAAATTCTTAATTGCGTGTCAAAAAATGCGCAATAACTACCTCTTAAAACCCACCAAATTTCATTTGAACATCGCGACCGGTTTCAGAGCAATAAATTAAATCGCCAATTTTTAAGAAAAACTTTGACACCCCGTATCTCGGAAAACGAATCATTTGCGGACATACGTTTATAAGCAAACTGCCATTATTTTCTCATGTAGAATCACCCCCTGAAATTTGTCGCACTTATTTACTAACACCCTGTATATAATCTAATTATTATTTCTACATTTGGCCATTGAAGTACTGTCAATAAGTATAATATATCAGATAATGACGTCGTCGAAAGGTAAATTTGTTTGTGAGGATTTCGTGGTCGTTTGTCGACAAGTAACGTGCGTAATCAGCTGCAAACAATAATTGTTGTTTACATGTAAGATTTATAGTTGTTGTGACAAGGATGTAGATGCAGCAAGTAAGTCATTATGTACAAGAAAATCGATCGGAGTTTATAATTGTGGAATTAATCAATAACATTGCAGGAGAAGGGGATATCACTATTCTTCTTGAATGCTTTGATCGGAATGATAATACACGTACGGGAATGTGACGAAACGGTAGATGATTACCAACATCAAAATTATATAATATAGCTAAGTTCTTCGAATTTATTCATACTATCAATGATTTCATTTTCTATTATATTATATTTACCTAAATTTGCAGACTTTAAGAAAACTTTTGGTAGTAAGTAAGTATTATTATTTAAGTCTAAGAACCTCCAATTTATAATACATTTTTTTTTATTATCGCGTAAAATCTGTCTCTACTAGCGACTGCCCAGCGGATAGACTTAAATGGCGTTGATACGTTAACCGTCGTTTACACGATTCAAAGTGGTAGTTAAATTGAATAAAATTGAGGATCTACCGTCAGAACATGCAGACTAAAGACTCTGTGTCACTATGTCATGCGACATTTTTATCGTTTCGATAAAATAACGGAATCCGTACCGTATGAACGGGCAGTAACTGTCGTACTATTATCGTTTTTGCTCCACTACTCAACTCTGGTCTGTTGCTTTAGTCCGAGAGCCCGAAGCACATTTTAGTGACAGTACCAAGTAACTTCGGAAGTCCCCCAAGGGTCGTACTTAGGTCCTTTTTTATTTATTATATATGGTAATGATATATCTAAATGTTTAATTTTTTTTTGTTTGTAATGTACACTGACGATATTAAGGCTAATTTTTGTTGTTTTCCAATTTCTTTTTATCTTCCAGTTGTATAATATACTTAGAAATAAAAGGGGCTAAGCAACTCGAAAAACTCCCCATTTTATAATACTGCTTTATACATGTGAGCACCGTTGGGACTTCAAATTTATGTTTATTCAAATTTGTATTCATATAAAATTGAAATATTCATATTAATACGAAAATACGTTCAACTGCAATATTTCCGGACGCCGCGGAAGAATTTTAGACACGACTGCGCCATAATATATAAAATCCCATTCGAACAAAAATAGAATATTATACACACGGGTCCTATTACCTAAATCTACCTACAGCAGAAACGCTTCCACTTCTCGTCCGCCGAGCACAGGGGTTATAAAGGGGGAGACTTGGCACTTTTTAAGACCTGACATATTTAAAAACATATAACAAGTTGCCGGTTCGTGCGGCGGCGGTTTTACACTTTTATTAAACCGTCTTTCGCAGATACCGCTTGCATTAATAACGCTAATTGGATTAAATTGGATTTAAAGTGTGATTTGGGGTTCCCAGGGGGACTGGGGATAGGAAAAATTCAAATGCCATTGAAAATTAGGTTCTAGCAGGGTTTTCTGACAGTTCTCCATCATTTCAAAAGCAGTAGGGGTGCTTAAAATTTATTTTGAATTGAGTTTTGTCTGAGAATTCACTTTTCCCTAACGTGCTTGGTGCTGCTTTGAATACATTGAAAGATGATTTTAGCATTTCTAGAATAGGTTATTTTTTCACATATAATAAGCCAGACTATAATCTACACATAATAAATCTATGAAGATAGTTACTCAATATTTTGTTTCAAAACATCCATTTTTAGAAATGCCTTCAAATGTTACTTTAATGCGAGACATATCTTTTTCGGCGATTAGATCTGTTTTAATAGACTTTTTTAGTTGTGACGTCACATACGCCAAATAATAGGCAACATCATAGTGCACATTGTTAGGAAGAATTTCTCAATATTTTTACTAGATCGACGATTTTCGACTTTATGTACTTTGGACATAAGTGTCAAAAATGGCTTTTTTTTATCATGACCTTAAATATTGCGATATTCTGGCAATATTAGAAATATTTAAGAAGTTTCAAATCCCAAGTAATAGAATTTATATGTTTAAATAATTTATACAACAATATTGACTTTTATAGTGATTAATAAATTAATATTATATCAATGTTACTGAGCATGCACATTAAAGGTAATTTCACGTAAGCGAAATAGGAAAGTTTAGTTATGGTTAAGAATAGATTACGTCTATAAATAAACCACTTAAAGAAAAAAATACTCGATACTTATTATTTTTTTATTAAAATTAGATTAAATTTAAACAAAAAAATTTTTTGTTTAAATTACTATGAAATTGACCAAAGTGGGATTAATTCAAAAGCGATTTTCTCAGAAACCGTTAAAGATAACGATTTGAAACAAGAGTACCTATTTAACGTAAAACAGTTCGGGAAAACGGAATTTGCTGTCCAATTTGTTAAAAAGTCAAAGATGAAAAAGTTACACACGCAAAGTACCAAGGGCCCCCCCCCCCGTACCCACCTCAATGGACCTTGTGAAAATAAATGGATTAGTCCATCAAATTGCTCATCAAAATTTAGCTGGGTATACCAAATTTCATTCATTTATCACAACGCGATTGAGAGATATTGCAAAAAAATTATTTCCATTACTCCCTCTTCAATGAGTCCCTGTGCCCTTAGGAAGCATTTCCGGACCCTTGTTTATATGAACTTTTTTACTTAGTTTTGATCATAGAATCGGCCTGTTCAGGGTTGGCAGCTAATTATGAGACACCCTATATAACTTTGTAAAACATTGCCTATAAAATAATAACCAATAGACCATGGTTTAGATAATTTACAGGCGACGAAGCTTTATTTTTATCAGAAAACCCAGTGATTTTAGTTCACACTAAAGAGATTTTGATTTTTAAATTTGCAGATATATAATTAAAGCTATTTTCTCGACTGTTTATAATAGTGCAATTTTTCAGGGATCTGTTACATTCAGCCTTAACTTCGTCTCTCTGTCTCATCAACAATCTTCTTCTTACTTATATGTACTGTTTTGAGAGGAATTGATGAAAAGTGACTTACTTTTGCGTCAAAATTATCGTAAATCTTGACAAAACTCATTTTCATTTAATTAATTAAAAATATAATAAGTTATACGAATAGGCAAATATTTAGGTTGATTAGAAACCCATATATTCCTATAATAGAGCTAATCTGAGACATGGAAGATTTCCTTTATATGCGCTGATACAATATATGCGCTGATATACATATATGCGCTAATATATATATACAGGGTGGCCAAATGAAAACGAAACAGAGTCATTTTCAGGAACTGCGTAAAGATTGTAGAGAAACGCTCAGACTCGTCGATTTTAGATTAAAGGGGGACATTCTTTGCTGGTATTTTTGACTCCGCCACTTTCACCCCCAAGCAAGAGTAAGCATCACCCCAAAATATTTAAATGGCATTGGGAGTTGAGTAATATTTCGTAAAAACAAACACAATTGTAAAAAAGAGAAATGGATGCTATACACACACAATGAACGTAAAATTAGTGGAATCCAAATTATTTTCTAATACTGTGTGGAAGCGTTGGTTGGTAGTTTATTTGTTTTTGAAAATTAAACACTATGGTTTATTCTATTGCGGAAAGAGTAGATATCATTTCGCTTTACTTTATGAACAATAAATGTGCGAATAGAACAGCTCAGTTATTTAATGAACAACATCAAGATCGACATGTCAGGAGGAAGTATGTTCTAGAGTTAGTAAAAAAATTTCAAGTGACAGGGAACGTAGCCAATAAAAATCGAGAAATTGAAAAACCTATAGTTAATTAAGCTATTGAAGTTGCAGTTTTGGGATAAGTTTATCTTGATCCTACATTAAGTATGAGGCAGCTGGCATCTGTGTCTGGGATCAATCGAACTAGCATACAAATCATTTTGAAGAACAATAAATTCCATCCATACAAAATACATTTAGTCCAGGAACTTTATGAGGATGATTATGACCGCCGTTTGCAATTTTGCGAAATAATAAGTGAACGAGCAGGGAACGATTCACAGTTCCTTTTTAACATCTGTTTTTCTGATAAATGCAATTTTTTCTTGAACGGGATGGTAAATCGTCACAATTGCCGCTATTGGTCCGATTCAAACCCAAGAGTTTTTCACAAGGTGCATACACAGCAACCGGAAAAATTAAATGTATGGGCTGGAATTTTCGGTGACCGGCTGGTGGGTCCTTTTTTTCTACCTGGCAATTTGACTGACCAAATGTATTTGCAAGACGCTATGGACCCTGCCTTGACTGATATTATTGAAAATGTTCCAGAGTATGATGAAGATCATTTGATTTCTCAACAGAACGGTGCTCCTCCGCATTATGCGTTAATTGTCCGTCAGTATTTGGACCAACGTTTTCTACGGAATTGGGTTGGGAGAAGAGGCAGCATTGAGTCGCCTATCGCCCTTTGATTTCTTTTTGTGGGGATACCTAAAAAGTAAAATCTATAAAACACAGCCAGCGTCGCTGGAAAATTTGCCTCAAAGAATCGTCGATGAATGCCGTCAAATCACTCCGGAAATGATTTGGAATGTGCGCGAACGTTTCGAACAAAATCTTTATTCTTGTATGGAAGCGGACGATCATCAGTTTGAACATTTATTCAACTAAGTAGTAAGTCAGCAACTAAACATAATATAAACTTTAAAATGTAAATTTTTTTCAAAGTATTGGGCAGAATTATAAAATTTAAAGTCTGTTGTAAAGAGCATTGTACGAGCTTTCAAAAGACATATTACTTAACCCCCAAAGCCATTTAAATATTTTGGGGTGATGCTTACCCTTGCTTGGGGGTGAAAGTGGCGGAGTCAAAAATACCAGCAAAGAATGTCCCCCTTTAATCTAAAATCGACGGGTCTGAGCGTTTATCTACAATCTTGACGCAGTTCCTGAAAATGACTCTGTTTCGTTTTCATTTGGCCACCCTGTATATATACGCTTATATTGCTGATATAATAATATCTATTGCAAAAGCAAACCCGATGAAAACTACATTATTTCTATCACGCGCGATCGCTATGGGACCTATAGCGTAGGGGGTTATGTGCACGGAAAGTGCCAGCGTTGCGCTATGAAAATAACATCACGCCGTTGTACTATCTGACACTTTCCGAGTACATAACCCCCTACGCTATAGGTCCCATAACGACTCGCACTTGTGATAGAAAATAGTATGTGCAACTCATTTGGAAAAGTTGCCATAGCAACTTGGGCGCGTGGCGCTATTGGCAACTTTTCCTCACTCGTTACACAACGTATTATAGACATTGTGTAACGAGTGGGAAAAAGATGCCAATAGCGGCACGTGGACGCAGTTGACGGAAAGCGTCCAAGTGGCGCTATGGCAACTTTTCCGAACGAGTTGCACATACTATTTTCTATCACAAGTGCGAGTCGTTATGGGACCTATAGCATAGGGGATTAGGTGCATGGAAAGTGCTAGATAGTACAACAGCGTGATGTTATTTTCATAGCGCAACGCTGGAGCGTTGTACTATATAGCACTTTCCGTGCACCTAACCCCCTACACTAAGTCCCATAGCGAGCGCTCGTGATAGAATAATTTTTTAATTATGGATCTGATTGTAAAATTACTAGATATAATAGGACATTCACGCAATCGTGACACAATTAAATTATGTGTGTTCCTTCATGTTTTTTTTTTTTAAGTAAAACGAGAACAGATGATATAGACTTCCTTTCCAACTTCCGTCATGGCTGAAACTAAGTCCATTTCAAAGTCGACAATAGAAAAGTGTCCCGCGTTCCATGAATAAAAAAAAAACAGATATGTTTATTTGCCGCGAACTTTATAAAATTTAATAACCTAATGTACCTACTTGTCACGCCAAGATTCCGATTGAATCCTTTTCGCAATTCTCCAAAACCCGAAAACACCCCTCCTCGGAAAGCACGAAAATGTATTTGGCAAACTTGGTGTTGTTTTATTTTGCGTATTGTAGGTGGAATAGAAAACTTCGATCGCGGGAAAGTGCTTTAATATATTTTGTCATTCGCATTCCTGATAAATCCTGAGATTTCATTTTTCCACTCGTACATATTTAACGTTGAGGTGCCACAAGTCATTCATATCAGACTGCCAGGCTGAGATATAACAATAAATGCCGGGACAAAAAGTGGGCAAAACTCCCGAGGGAACTCCGTAACTCACAATTTACATATTTAAGTGTGTGTTTAGCTGCGACATACCTTTTTCTTTGCCTCCCGGCGTCGCTGTCAAGAGGAGAGAGTGGAATAATATATTTCGGGGAATGAAATCGTGTGGCGGATTTTTTATGCAATATCATAACGTCGCGACCGTGGAGATTAGATTTGTATTTCACGGGAAATGTGAATTTGATTACCATAAGCTATTCATATAATATCGCGACAGTTGACCTTTTCCCGAGATGGAATGTTGTCATGCGGAAGATGAATACAGAAGATGAAATGTTAGGTGGAAATACAATACAAAACAACTTCCTTTTGCTGGGAGTTGCGGGGACTACCAAAATAAATAAGTGAATAGCATTCATTGTCTTGGTACCCTAAAATTTTCCTGCCGGTTATCTCGAAAAACTAAAGAAATATTTTATTTCCACATGATGTCCCTTCATGATTAGTCCAGACGGTATCTGTTTCAAAGAGTCCATATTTGGGTGAATCGTATATCTACGGAGATTTTTGGCTTTTTGGCTTTCAAATATCACTAGAAATGAGAATTTTTCTATGAGCATAAAGCAACGTGGACTTAACATTTGGCGGCACAATATGTTAAAAAAATTCGAAAAATGTCATATTTTTCTTCCTATTTAATTATGTACCTTTCTAACAGTTGATTTTAGGCGAAAATGGAAGAGAAAAAAATGTTTGCAATAAATTTTTTTACAATACGTAACTAGTTACAAATCGAATAAATCATGATTATTTTTGTAAAAATCGAAAAAATCGCCAAACATGGGGTATAGAAGGATATAGAAGGGCTCTCACGCTTTCAAACGCTTTTTGAAAAATTCGAATCCGTCAATTAGGAGAGCTCTGGCGCTTGTTTAAACATTGGTCGAATTTTTGTACTACAAAATTGTATTTTTGTAATATGAGTTAATTTCTCATTTGCTTATATTTTAAACAGTAAACAATATTTGAATTATATTCTAACCACAAAAGAAATGATGATTAAATTAATAATTAATTAATTAATTACTAATTGTCGACATATTTTGAAAATAATTGTTGTTTAAACAATTTTAGAATATTTAAATAAATTGTTTTTGATCCTTGATAAACAGTATATAAGTTTATGCACTTACCTTCGATACAATAAAAAATAAAGTAAATTATCGGACTGTTGAAAGACCAATAATTATTAATGATAGGCATTTGAAAATACGCTAATTGTTTTTTTTTAATCGCAAGACATCGATTTAAAAAAAAAATCATCAAAATCGGACCTCTAGAAGCTGAGATATTTTGAACTCGCCGATTGTATTTCGAGCAGGCCGAAGCGGTCGCGATCTCTGCTTCCCCCACCACCACCACCCGTACCATTTTCTTGAATTTTTCGCTGCATAAATAACTTTAAACGCGTTTTAAAGTAGGTTGCCAATGAAGAAATGTATTGCAAACTTAGACCTGGTAAGAACTCGAAATACCAAAGGTATTTTTCGAAAAATTAGCCCGGATGTACATTTAGTGTAAATGACGGTTATCTTTGATCGGCTATAACTACGTAACTAATTGATCAACCAATCTGTTTTTTTTAAGAAGCCTTTCCGCTTTCAGCTTTAAAAAATTTGGTTTGATTGAATATTCACAAAGTTATTCTAATTGTTTATAAATACAAAAATTCGACCAATGTTTAAACAAGCGCCAGAATTCTTGAGCCAAGTATGAAGGTCCTATACCCAACTTAAAGTCCCCAAAAAATTCCCTAAAAATAATGTTTTTTAACCCCATTTATGTCGATTTTTTCGATTTTTACAATAATAATCATGATTTATTCGATTTGTAACTAGTAATATTTTGTAAAATTTAATTACAAATATTTTTTTCCTCTTCCATTTTCGCCAAAAATCAACACTTGAAAAGATACATAATTAAATAGGAAGAAAAATATGACATTTTTCGAATTTTTTTAACATATTGTGCCGCCAAAAGTTAAGCCCACGTGTTTTTATGCGCAAAGAAAAATTTTCATTCCTAGTGAGATTTGAAAGCCAAAAAGCCAAAAATCTCCGTGGATATACGTTTTACCCAAACCAAAACAGATACCGTCTAGTCTAGATGACAAATTTTGAAAAACTGTTTTATGATGTTCGGAAGTATTTACTGTTTCCAAAAAATATCTTATTTCTGTAGAAAATAAAAGGTTTAATAGAAAAATATTGACATAATTTTAAATCTAAACTCACGCAAAAACGGTGGCCAGTGTCATGGCGTCTTCGTGACGTCACATCTATGTTTGTCAAGTCAACAGTAAACATAACGTGCTAATATTTTGTGCTGCTAGATTTATTAGTTAAATAAAAATACAAAGATACCATAATACTATATGCATTTTATTTACCCTCAAATTGTACTTTGGTATAATAATGGATACACATTATCTTTCAATGAAAAGACTAAAACATTAAGAAAATTTGATACATAGTTGTCACCAAATGTAACATTAATTATTTTTACTTTATTATTTGTACTGTAGTTGCAATCAGCTACATCGAAATAGCCCTTTTGAAGCCCTGTTAAATACATACATACATGTAACTGCCATCTGCACATAAAACTTCTAGGTCGGTTTTCCTTTTTCCAGATAACTTTTAAAAGTCTTCATATTCGTAGTACATTTAATTTCAATAATACTATCTTCACAGATTCCATCAGGCGATTTTGCTATTGTGGGATAGTTTTTGCAAAGCATTACACCACATTTTTTAAATTTTTTCTCCAAACTAATACTTATAGTTTTCCTCACTTCATCCTCCAATATTCTATCGCGTTTTATCGCCGATGGGTCTAAGATTTTTCCTCCCATTATTATTAACGTGATCAGAGTTGCATCATCGGTTTTGCACTGACTAAATTCAAACGCTCGTGAGGCCGTCACTCTGCCATATCTTAACTCATGCCAAAAACAGCTTTGATATTGGTCTCGTCTCTTCTTCAACTTTCATGTCATCTTCATTAGTCAATACGAGTTTTTTTAAAAATGTGTCGCACGACTGTTCTTTGTATTTCAGCACCAATTTATACATGGATAAACTTTTGATCACAAACATAGTCTTTTTGATGTTTGATTAACTCGCAGTTATTGAGCTTTATTTTCTTTCTTTCTTTTTGAAACTTTTCAAGTATCTAACGTTTCCTGATTATGGTTTTAGTAACACAAAACTAAGCAACTGATAGTTGGGAAACACAAAATTTTTAAACGAAGGTAAATACTGCGGATATTGTCGAAGTACAAATGACATAAAATGACATTTACATAGATGTGACGTAATTCGCTCTAATTTGTGTTCAACCTATCATGGCGGTTTGCTGTATTTTGTAGTTTTATTTTATCAAAAATATTATCAATCTCGCTCATAATATAAAAATAATTACGTCTTCTATAATCCATGAATCATATTTCATTAGATAAATACATAATTTTAGTTATTCTTGGTTACTTATCATCATCTCTATGAAACCAAAATGATTACCATGTAGGAATAAGTTTGCGGACGAGCAGCTTTCTGATAAACTTCTAACAGGGTCGAATGAGGTATATTTTTATTAGGTTATGCTTACCGCTTGGAACAATCTTCTCTAAGAAGAAATCCCATAGTTATTACATATTGTCAAACTATAAACTTAATCATGGAGTTTATATCTAAAGTGGAGCACAAGTGACCAAATGCAGAAAGGTGATCGCAAACGTAATCCACTTCATGCAACGCGAAGCGGAAGAAAATCACCACATCATGGACATGAGCAAAGTTCAGGAACATGAGCAAAGTTCATGCAACGGGGATAAGTTTGCAGACTGTAAAAAATGAAAAAGAATCAGTATGGTGAACAAAGTGGTCTTTAAACACCTAACAAGAAATATGGCACCAAAAATTCGTCTGGATAATCACACAAGGATTCTTCGTTTACAGTTATTAGTTTTGACACAACTGGAGGAATGAAAAATTTGTCGCAACCAATAATTACGGAGGATCGTGTGAGAACATAGGACAAGTTCTAAAGCAAATGAGAATCCGCTGAATCATTTTCTTAAATGAAACTTTAACTCTTCGCATACGCACGATAAAGAGTGAAATGAGGAAATAAATGAAGGCTTACATCGGACGATCTGGGAGGAACGAGTTGCTGGTAGTACTAACCGCTGGAAAAGAGTATTAACCAAACGCATATATGTCGAAATCCAATTATAAAGAAAAATGGATAGAAGAAAAACTAATACCTAACTTACTATCTAGGTGCATATTGGTAAAGTTGCATGTGAGAAATGTTCTAATATATGTCCTAGGAAGGAATGGTTAACTCGAAAAAATATTTCTTTTACTGAAAATATGTTTAAGGTCGAATTACACGGCTTAATGAAACTCTACAAACCGATTTTTGAAACCTGCGTTATTAACAAACTCATGAACAACAAACGTCACGAAGTATTAACACTTCTTCTAGATCTGTCGATCTTAAATCAGATCAGTCGGTTTTAGCAACTATGTGGCATTTTGTTGCAAATCAAAACATACACTTTCGTATGAAGACTGTTGAAAAGCTGCGTTAAGAATCAAGCTCTCACAATGTTTGAAAGGTTGTTGCAGATTAAAATCTCTTGCTGAATGCAGCAATTCATGGAATTATTAAAAATGTGCAAGATGATATTCACATGCAGTGAAAATAACAGTTTTAGTGATCTTACTGAATCCTTTTTAAGTGCTGTATTAATTAATTTTTTGTGGGCAATAATTATTCAATGTCCTTTAAAATAATGCAAATGGCGAATTTTAGTTTTTGGATGGAATAATGTCAAAGGGTGGAATAGGAGAGCATCGAGACAACAATGTCGCATACACAAAACTTTAACTCTTGAAACAACAAAAGATATGAACTTTATATATATTTTGCCTACTTCTTCCGCGAAGAGGCACACAACACTGTACAGTTATGAAAATACTGCAATTCTATTAACTAAAGATCATCTCTTCAGGCTAACCTCAAATCTACAACCTGATTTAAATTATCAAAATAAAGCGAAGTTTTAGAACTTCTTATCACGCACAACAATTACGTACACATTTATAATTGTGTTTTACAATATAACTCACCTTCATAAATATTTACCAGCCGCCGAACTTAGGCTACCAAAATACCAGAGTTGGTACTGGTATAGTCTTTCCAAAGTCAGTTGAATATGTAAAAACACGCCTGGCAGAGTTGGTACTGGTATAGTCTTTCCAAAGTCAGTTGAACATGTAAAAACACGCCTGGCAATAAAATTTAATGACTTTAATAGTAAAAAAGTTTTCTGCTAAATGTAAAAAATTATAATAATTTGTATATAATGCGTAGAAAATTATATAATATTATATTAATTATATGTTCATTTGGCCAACAACATATTTAAATTGTTTATGTCCTCAAACAATTTTGTTATATTGATGGTAAATTTCGTTTTGTTCCGTTTCAAGGGATCAATAGCTGAGATTTATTGCCCAGTGGCCCAATGCAACTGTATTTGTATTTCGGTTGCCCGCGCTCGCATTCTTCAACTGGGCGTATACATTTCTACCACTTCCACGTGTAGTTCGACCAGACCTGTTATAAGGGAATAAGTTTTTCAAATATTTCAATGCCGAATTGCTGCGTCAGCGACCGAACCTGGTACATACTTTCAACCTCTTGGTTCTTCAATTGATATCGGAAAGACTATAACGAAAAGTTCCTAAATCTCATCAATATTAATGATTTATTTACAATGAACAAAGACAAACCGTTACGTTTACGTTTGAGATAATGCGATCGCTGATTGGTTGAATAGAATCTGGTGAAAAATTGCACCAATTACAGCCGGTAAAACATGTTCTGTTTTAATGTAATTCTGATCTCACTGTTTTAATAATTTTTAAGTTTACCGAAATTTAATTGCCAACACGAAGGAAATAAAATTACTGTTCCAAATAAAATTAGTGGTCACGTGGCTGGTATAATTTATGAAGTAGTTTCCGAAATAATTAAATTAAGCTAACAACAACGCGCTCGTAGACTTTCATTTATAATTAGCCACTTTTGATTGTGACGTCGCTAAACAAAGGAGCCTTGTATGCAGATGGCAAATATATATTTAGCTACACGAATAGCAGATTATTGTTTAGATTAAACTATTAATCCTTATAAATTGGCTTGCGCAAATTATCAGAGAGACTGAACCCGTCTCTACATGAGTCTGCGTACAGCTGTAAACACTAAATGATCTGTCCTTCCGTCCAGGCCCGGGGCCATTAAATACCGACCCGTTTCTTCCTTAATGAATCAGATCCAAGCACAGCAAACACAAGACTTCACGTGCAAGGTATGACCAATTTGTTTGGTGATAAACTTTTCCCCCTCATCAAAAGCTGGGGCCGCTTTACATGTTTCAACCCATGTCACTTACTCTTTATGCCATAGATCCCCTTTCAGATAAATTACGCTATAGTCCAGGCGCTCATAAATTACGTGAATCACATGAATCATGCTGTGTGTGTGTGCTTATAATAATAATGGACCCATAAAAAGCTGACCCGGCTTGACATTTATTTGACTTAAAAATTGGTCGGCGTTTCTCAATGTGTTTGAAATATATGGAGTTATAGGCTAATACCGTTATTGTCCTCTGCATTTGAATTGTCATTATTGAATAGGTTTATTCAAAATAATATGCACAAAAATAGAATTGAAATAAACGCAAATTTATTTAGGTTTATCTTATTTCTGGTCCATGTTTACAAAATGGAAAATCCATGACCTGATTATACAAAGTGTTAACTAAGGACGTCGATAAGGGGTGTCTCTTTGAATGGTTTTGCACCAGTTTATAAACGTGAGTTCACAAATCGGTAATTTTCGAGGTAAAGAATGTTGAAATTTAAAAAATATCTTTCCTGAAATATATCTGAAGATATGAGCAGGGATGAAAGGGTCTCACCGGGTTTCCACGTGAAATCTGCACTGGCGTGTTTTCTAACAATGGTGTCTTCAGTGTGTTCCTTGTTGATAGAAATAACTTTTGACCAATTATCAGAGCTCTATCTTTGCTCATTTTTAAAAAAATGGGGTTGCTACCCTTAACTTCGAAACCATTTTTCTATAAAACAATGATAGATATTTGAATAAATCCAACGGCATATGAAAGCTACTGATAAGAATTATATTGCATATATATATAGAAGAAAATAGTGACGAGGATTAGAATAGATTAATGACTATGTATACAAAATAAAATTTTCTGAAAAGTTTAAACAAATGCTGTTTTCATTTTAATCTTAGTAATATTTATTGGATTGGTCATAATATACTAATATACTAATTTATATATTACAGCTAAAATAAAGACAATCCTATGAGTTGCATGACACGAGATTTTGATTTTTACTATAGGCGTTTAGTAATCTGGAAGTTAACAGCATTACAATAAGTATATCAATTGATTTATGCATAGTAATGGGAGAAATCATTAAGATAATGATCCAGACTGCCAAGATACCGATCACTTTCAACAAAACTGGCATGGCTTTACGTTTAAAGTTTCCTATTACAAATTTATTTTTTACAATACCTATTGTACATAGCAACATAAAATGATTATTTTGAATATGATAACCCATCGCAGATCTATGCATTGTAGCTTAAGACTCACTGATTATACGTGATTTTTTTGGTTAGTGTATCTCGAAAAATAGCCACAAAAAAACACCCCTAATTTTAAAAATTTTTTTTTCTCACTGTTTATATAGTTGAAAAACTATGGAAAAATATGCAATATAATTCTTATCAGTAGCTTTCATATGCCGTTGGATTTATTCAAATATCTATCATAGTTTTATAAAAAAATGATTTTGAAGTTAAGGGTTGCAACCCCATTTTTTTAAAAATGAGCAAAGATAGAGCTCTGATAATTGATCAAAAGTTATTTCTATCAACAAGGAACACCCTGAAGACACCATTGTTAAAAAACACGCCAGTGCAGATTTCACATGGAAACCCTGTGAGACCCTTTAGGCTAATGGCTTATATACAGGGTGTTCTCAAAGTTGAGTCATTTATTTTAACAGCTAGTAGAACAGCTTTAGATGGGGTAGAATTTTTTTTTCGACATAAATTTGAAAATTCTGCTCTAAATGTTTAAATAATAATATTTATAACCCCTTAGACCAGCAACCAAAGAAAAACGAGGGTGGTTCTGAGTTGCTTATAGGTCCCTCTCGCCGACGTATTTCGAAATTTTTGTGAACGGGTACGTTTAGATGGATTTTTTTTCGGTATAAATTTTAAAATTCAGCTCTAAATGTTGAAATAATAATATTTACAAAACCCTAGACGGGCAACCAAAAAAAAACGAGTGGTTCTTAACTGCTTATAGGTCCCTCTCGCCGACGTATTTCGAATTTTTTGTGAACACGAACATTTAGATAGGGTAGAATTTTTTTTCCGGCATAAAGTTGAAAATTGTGCTCTAAATGTTCAAATAATAATATTTTACAACCCCCTAGACGTGCAACCAAAGAAAAACGAAGGTGGTATTGAGTTGCATACTGTGGCTGGGGAAACCGTGGATAACATCACACAAACTTTTCATTTTTCGGTAATGAAATAAATATTTTATTCGGAGTCGATCCTGAGGTACTTTTGGAGCCTGGAACTATTCAATATTTGTACAATCCTCAGTTTCGACCCATTTAGACATAAAAACAATGATTAACGAAACTGCCAAGCGAACCACACACCGTATGTATTAACACAGAATGGGATGAGAGCGAGCGGAGTGCACTGCCAGTCGCCCGTACCGGTATTATGACGTCAGCAATGGTTGCTCAACGTTTTTCCGCGCTCTGTTTTCATTAATTTATTTCACACATTTCTCGTTGAAACAAAAAATTGATTTTTGGCATACTAACTAATTAAAGGGTAAACTTTTGAAATATGCAATAAAAAATTTTTACTGAATGGGCCTATTGCATCAAAGAAAGATCATTTGAATAATGGCTCAGCAGAAGCAGCATTGGGATTGTCATAGAACTTCTAACTGGTCACGGACATCTAAACAAGCATTTCAATAGAATTAGACTGAATACCAGCACGAGATGCAGGTTATGTGGATGTAAAAACGAGGATTCCGTAACATCCTCTGTCATTGTGCTTGCTTATTTGTAAAATGACGGCATTTCTTTTACCTCTGGACATTACAGAGTTTCCAGTAGAGCTAATGCTTGTCTTTGCACGAAGCACGGACCCACTTTACTCTTACTGGCAGCATGCACAATGAAATTAATTTAATGAAAATTATTTTAATATAAATTCCTATACCCAATATTCTTTTACCGTTAATTTAATTTAACAGTATAAATTGAATAAACTCAGTATGATTGAATTTTGGTAGAAATTCATTTGATAGAAAACTTTCAAAGCCTTTGACGCTGTCAGTTATATTATGCTTCTAGAATCGTTAGAAAATATATAAATTGGAGGTCAATGTCATAAACTCTTAGAGAGCTATTTGTGAAATAGAAAACAATGTATAAAGGTTGGAGGTGAGTGCAGCAAATGATTACCTGTCGAATATGGTGTTCCGCAAGCCACGGTTTTAGAACTCCTGTTATCTTTAATATACATATAATAATAACTGATTTGGTTTACTTTCCAGTGGAGATGTTATAGGCTTTGCAGACGATACAGCTATCTTCCATAAAGGTAACATTTGAACTGAAAGAAACTGTGGAGAATGATTTGTCTTATGTAAAATATTGGTTCAATTACAAAGTATTGACAATTAACCTGGAAAAGACGAGCTACTTGCCTGTTACATGCAATAAATCAGTTTTCCCATTTTTTGATTATCTGAATTTAGAAATCTAGGGTTATACAATTAAAATCTTACCTGCAATAAAAATAAAATATTTAGTTGTTTTTATAGATTGTCCATTTTATATACGTTTAAGTATCTCTGTAGGATGTTATCTAGACAATATCTAATAATAGTCTATCATGTTTTAATACAGAGTCATATGAATTACACTGTACTATCTTGGAGTTCAGCGGTTAGTAGTCACATTGAGCCACTCAAAAAAGATTTTTGAAGATGTTGCAAAAAGAATTAACTTACCCTAATAATGAGTAGTACCTCGAAGCCAACGTCTTCAATGTAAGATAACTTTATTACTACAACTGTGTTTGTAGGTATCATTATACTGATAATAAGCACGACATGTCTCATAACTATGAAACCAGAAGAAATCAAAAGTACTTACCTCCTTTAATGCAAAAAATTTTGGACCAAAGATCACTACTATATTTAGCACCTAAACTTTATGACACTGTACCTGTATTGTTATCTACCTCAAAGTTACTCAGTACCTTTAGTAAATTTTTTTAAATTTGGCAGTCGAGAATGTACCAATTTGTTTAATTTAACTGGAGTTGAACTGATGTATAATTTTTACATAAAGTAATTTTTGCTGAGGTAGCTGTTTTCAACGTAACTGATATAGTATAATTGGTGGCTAAAACGAGAGAATCAAGGTTGCTGGCTGAACTTCTACGTCCAACCTTTGTTGTCAAACCCTGCATGTAACATCTGTAGCTGTAAATCAACTTACCGCCCTCAAGGCCATAGCATTGTGAGAAATATATATAATATTTATTTCCCTTTCTATTTACCCTTCATTCTGAACATACAGGGAAAGAAAACGTTATAGTTTTATTTTTTAATTTTTTTTTTTGACTAGGTTGGGTTGGCGCCCTAATCACTAACAATGTTTTTATTCCCTTCAGTATGTTGCAATTGTTATCATTTATGCTGAAATCAGTAAACTTATTTTCATATGTTACATGAGATTTGATATTATTTTACCTGCTGTGTAATATTAATAAATATATATTTTATAAAAAAAGATAAGATATATCAGAAATAGTTTATATTAGCAACCAGTTCATTATATTTAATACACATATTTGTGACTTTTGATGTTTTCGAGAGGAATTTTATGAGCGACCTACCCCGAATGGACAACAGCTAAAATTTATTCATAGCGTTGGTAGTTCCAGAAAATCCCTACAGAAACAGTGGCATTTATCGAATTTAAAGGGTACCTTTTAAATCTAAAATCCCAAAGGATTTAAGCAGCCCTTGTCTTTTTAAGGGAAGTAGCATCAGATTTGGACGAAATATTTTACTTTTCTGATTTGATAAATTCACTGTCTTTTGCAATTTGAATAAATTACCTACTGCATTTTTTAAGTCTTCTGACGTCGTCAGTGTGACAAGGAGACCATGAATAATTCATTTTTGTTATGATTATGAATTGGTAATACGCATAAACGATGAAATTGGGGTAATGTGTATAAAACGTAAGTCGCATTTAACAGTTTTATTATGTCAATGGAATGTTAATTACATAAACTACCTAAAATGAATGCAATATTTTTGTGTCCTGCAGCCCTGAAAAGTTTTGTAAAATCTCTATGTTGTTATGAATCAATAACATATAATTTTTAAGTATTAATATATCAAATTTTAAATAAACCAAAACTGCACATCCGTTGGAAAAACTGAAAAAAGATTTTATTAATTATATAAATCTTTTTTTATAAAATATACCACCATTACAAGATTCGCCCTACACCCCGAACTAGTTTTGTTTTTAGTAGTGACTATGAGCACGCAAAACTCAAACCCTTATTGAAACATTAGAATACAACTCTACTAGGAACAGAAGACAGGAACTTAACTAATAAGAGGAGCTTAATACCAATTAATTCAAAAAGCAGTGTTCAATAACGCATCTCCTATCAACTTTGGGTGGAAGGGGTCGGACATGACATATATCATCGAGCCTGCGACTCGGACTCTCGTAATTGGTTGATTGTGGTAGCGCACGTGCTCCCTTGCATTTTTTGTGAACCGACCGAATACCTACAGCGCTTTGCTGATTGTTTAGTTTTATTTTTATTATTGTTCCACTCAAACCTTTGGTAAGAAGTAGACGGAATATTACAAAATAGAAATGGTGTAGTGTCGAAAAAAATTAATATTATTAAATGGAATTGTTGTGCAGAAAGTGCTGAGGAAGTCGTTGGTCGATTTATATTTTCATACCCCGACGAAACAGTCCCCACTGCTAGAACTGTTTCGAATATTTTTCATTAGTTTGAGGAGTGTGGATGTGTTAATCGGTGTACGAAATGTAGCAATCAGGAACCTCTTCAAAATCCTGAAGCAAGGAAAGAAAAAGAGGTTAATATCTGTGCTTTTGTGGAAGTAAGTAAGCCGTGTTCTTCCTACAAAATTTCCGAAGAACTTGACATTCCAAGTAGTTCGTCGCATCTTAAAAAAGAATGGTCACAAAGCCTATAAAATGCAAACTTCTCAAGAAATTATTCCTGGTGATCAAATATGGCGTATAGAGTTTTGTGAATCCATTGGGGAAAAAACAGATGAAAATAATGAATTTGCTAGATAGATTTTATTTACAGGCGAATCATCTTTTTCCCTACTTGGCCGTCATAATCCTTCAGTGGTCCAATGTTGGTCCCGGGAAAATAAGCATTTAAGTATACCATTAAGAACACAGTACCCTCAAGAGGTAAGTGTTTGGGCTGGCATTTTAGGCGATTATATTGTGGGTCCCTTTTTTATTGATAGTAACTTAAATGCTGAGAGATATGTGCATTTATTACAAAATAGTGTTGTACCAGCTGTACAAAACTTTTAAATTTTAAGGAAATTTGGTTTCAGCAAGACGGATGTCCTGCACACAACGCAAGGCCAGTTCAAGATTATTTGGAACAAACTTTTCCTGGAAGGCTTATTTCACAAAAGGTATCATACCTTGGCCTCCTCGATCTCCAGATCTGACACCCTGCGCCTTCTTTTTATGGGGTCATTTAACGCAACTTCTCTACAAACATCGACACGAAGAAGCCGCAAATTTGGACGATTTACGGTTTAAAATTAGAAATATTTTAGGATCAGTTACTCCTGAAATTTTGTCAAATTTTTACGACAGATTAGGTTATTGTGAAGCTCAAGCAGGTGGTTTGTTTGAACACCATATTAATTAATAATAAGCTTTATTTAATAAGCATTTGAAAATAATTCAGTATTTGACTTAAGAATTACCACTCATTTTATTTTAGAATACCGTTTTAGTTTTTACTAAAGGTAATTTGTAATAAAGTAGGAATGCTTTAGTATGGTCTCAAAACCTCATCATTTCTTGTAAAAAAATATCGTACAAATAGGGTAATTACTGTACGTATGGCAACACTGCTGTCAATTCCAGGCCGTGGCTTATACTCTTTATGCCATCGCAATAAATGTATGTACGTATCTTAGACGTACGTTTTTCCCAAATTCCTAATGCAAGACAGCATTTGCACATTTCTTATGGCGTTTTTTTATTCCCTTGTATCAATGGCATAAAGTTATATAAATTATTTGGGGGCGGAGTCAGAATTATTAGGGGAGACTGGTAAAATATTTATACAGCGTGTTAAAAAAAGAGTGTAAAATATTTAAGGAGGTAATAGTATAAAACAAAATAAGCAGAAAAGTCTCAATAAACATGGGTCCGCAAAGTAACGATTGCGGAGATATGGAATGTTTTATGTTTTTTAGCCCCTTTTTTTATTTTGCAAAAACGTTGTGTATTTTCTTATATTATGATTACTGATGTTTAGTGAAATAAATAGTACGTATTTGACAGTTGTTCTCAGGCACAAGTTTTCTTTCGCTATGGCTGGTTACTCTAACGCAGAATTAACAGACATGCATTTCATGTATGGTCGTGCTAATGGGAACGCCACCGAAGCGCGACGTCTTTATGTTGACGCTTATCCAAATCGCCAGATTCCTTCACAACGCATGTTTGGAAGAATTCACCAAAGATTGCGTGATACCGGTTCCTTGAGCAAACAGTGCCATTTATCCGGAAGACCAAGGTCGGTATCCACTCCTAGAGCAGAAGAAGAAATTCTAGCACTGGTAGAGCAGAATCCAGGTACGAGTGTGCGGAGAATATCAGCCGAGGTAGGAATTAGTGGTCCTCTTGTTTGGAGAATCCTTCACGAGCAACTGCTTTATCCATACCATGTGCAACGAGTACAGGCCTTAAATCCAATAAATGATCATCAAGCACGTTTGGTTTTTTGCCGCTGGTTTCTACGTCATGATGCTGAAGACCCTCGTTTTCTTGCAAACATTCTTTTTACTGATGAGGCCGGGTTCACAAGAAATGGAGTGTTTAATTTTCACAATACGCATATTTGGGCCGACGAAAATCCTCATGCTCTAATAGAATCTGGACATCAGGCACGTTTTTCATTAAACATTTGGATGGGTATTGTAGGTGACAGGTTTCTAGGTCCTGTTGTTTTACCAAACCGATTAACAGGCGCTGCTTACCTCAACTTTCTGCAGAACACACTGTATGAGTTTTTGGAAGACATTCCTTTGAATCAGAGGCAACAAATGTGGTTCCAGCATGATGGTGCTCCAGCTCATTTTTCCATGGCCGTTAGAGAGCATTTACACCAAACTTTTCCACATAGATGGGTAGGAAGGGCCGGACCTGTTTTATGGCCTCCAAGATCGCCTGATCTGAACCCTCTAGATTTCTTTGTTTGGGGATATTTGAAGACATTAGTGTATGGTACTCCTGTAAATAGCCTGGAAGAGCTGCAGCTACGGATTAATCAAAAGTGTCAAGAAATCCAAACCAAGGAGGGTGTTTTCGAAAGAGTTCGAATATCGTTGAGACGAAGATGTCGTGCCTGCTTGGAAATGGACGGAGGATACTTTGTAACTTTGTTTTTTGTTTGTTAAAAGCTTCCTTTGTCGGTTTATTCCTAATAAAATAAAATGTTTGAAAAACGAATAGTGGTCCATATCTCCGCAACCGTTACTTTGCGGACCCATGTTTATTAAGACTTTTCTGCTTATTTTGGTTCAGACTATTACCTCCTGAAATATTTTACACTCTTTTTTTAACACCCTGTATAATTTACTAACTTTGTATCGGAAATAAAAATATGACCAGACCTGTATATGTATATCAAAACTGAAATTACTTGCAAAATAGTACTAAGTTTTTGGGACGCACAATAGACCCAATAAGGCCGCGGTGCCATGGGACTTATCAGAACCACCCACTAGGAAACTGTTTATAAATGTCTACGAATTACATATTATAGATTTTTTCCAGAATTTTCACTCGATTAGAAACGGTACAAAATGAGAACAATATTTTTGGGAGGTCATTTTTTATACAAACTCCCCCAAAAAATACAGTTTATTCATTTGTTATATATATATAAATTACAGAAGAGTCGAATTGGTGGGACATAATTAAAAAAATAGTCTATATCAAATATCCATATAAAGAAGTGTAATTTGACAGCAACAATCATACAAAGTATAGATAGAACTACAAAATAATTAATTAGAATCGGAGCTTAATTGCCATTACTATTTTTTTCAATAGTTGTAGTACAAGTCTCACCACATATGAAGATCAAGTTGGTTTTAAGATTTTGGATTTGTAACAGGCTTGTAACAAACAAGTCTATAACTGCCGCTATTGGGAACAACAGCCCATGGTTCTATTTCCTTTTACACAATCACACACATCTTTGAATACCCTTATCGCTAATCAGGTTTAGTGTATATTTAATATAGCAATTACATGTTTTTTTTTTATTAATATCTTGATCGCAGGTGTAGTTTTCATATGCTTAATAGGCTATACCCTTTTCCTAAACCAATAATGATTGTCACTTTTTTATTGCTTGAATTTAATTACGTTTAATCAAGTGAAAGTTATATGTTAATATACGCATATCCCCCTTAGCTAGTTTTTATGTGGCAATGTATCAATTCTGTCAGCGACTGAACCAAAACCGGGAATAAATGGGGTAACAAGGTTATCTGTTCGTTGCGTACCCCACTGTTTGAATATAGTTGTAATATATGTCTGTATAGTTGCAATTATATATTGTTACAGTATTTGCCAGACGTTATTTCACATTAATTTTAGAAACAATTAATGTCGCTGACTAACTCCGCTGTGATTTATATGATATGATGGCTTTATGTTCGTTCGCCTTGTTCACTACACAACCCTGTTTTTCTTGAGAGCCGGCGAGTTGCTGATAATTCATCGAGCACATTTTTAACGAAAAACAGAGAAGGCTGTGGTATTTCCAGGAATGCGGATAGTTGCGCAGTCTTAAAATACTATCAGTGCCAAAACAAAAGTAGTTAAATCTTTGTTCTCTTCGGGACGCTGCCAAGTAAAATAGTCGTTCCCGTTATCTTTCTTTTTATAATTGGCCACATTCCTGTCTTCAGACTTGCAATTCGCAGGATAGAAAAGGTCAGGATTCTACCACAAAACAAACGGAATGTCTTCTTTTGAAGTAATAGCTTCGTCCCCAACTCCAAGTACGCTGCTGTCAGATAATATCGAGAAGTTTCTTTCGTTGCATTTCTGTACAGTCGACTGGGTACAGAATGCGCAGCGCCTCTTGCGAGGAGAGCACATCATGTTTTTTTGTGTGTCTCTAAAATGAGAATGTCGTTTCGCAGATCTTCTGCCATTTATAAGTTCGTCGAGTTTCCGTTCAAATCGGCCTGTCAACCGTATATCCTGGCAATTGAATTTCGCCTTTGTAGACATCTGAATACATAGTTAAAAGGGGTTTATTTATTTTTAAAACAATTGCGCCATTTCAAACAATTCTGTAAAGGGATTTATTTTTATGTCTTGTTTGATTTCTACTTACGCTCCAAACACGCCATTTGTTTGAAAGTTTGCCACTCGTTACTCCAACATTTGACCTGTAATGTGAATTTCAATATTTTTTTTAGGTTTTAAACAAAACTTTACGACTATTTCTGAATGATAAAAAATTATTTTTGCATTCTTCTTTCCAGAATACAAAAAACTTTACTTATATACCTATCTATATACAGGATATCGCTTTGAATGGGGGTCATATTTATACTTACAGAGGCTATCTTTGACCTTTAGAAACGCTTATCATAAGTTCTTTTTCACAAATTCCTATCGTATTACGAACATATTCTCGTAAACCGATAAACTGAAAACTAAAATAAATGTAATAAAATGAAGTGGCGACATATTCAACCATTCTCGTTTCGTTTGTTTTTTGTCCATCCACACCTCGATCTACATATATTGGATATAAAGTCAACTTGCATATTCCAATCGTCGATTGATCGAAACAAATTGAAAGGCCAATGATGCAAAATCGGACTCCATATAGTATAATAGTTATAGTTTTAATTTTATACGTACGTATCATTTCCGCCTTAATTTTGTTATTATTTTATTGATTTTTCAATTAATTTAAGATAGTTTCAGAATTGTATATATTTTCAATAGTGCATGTTTCAACATTTGCATCCCTGTCTACTCTTAAGATCACGCTGCTCCATTGGAATATGTAAAGTCACTCTAGTCCACTTAAATTAGGTCAATCTCAGAGGTATTGACTCAGAGATTCACAAACTAAATACAGTAAAAATAGTAAATACTTTTATTAAAAACTTGAAATTATGTTAAAAGGTAATTCAATTCTGAGATTAGTAAGTATTTTTGGTTATTTTTTAGTATGGACATTTACATACAACAAACATAATTATTTTTGAACGTAAATTTGATTTACTTAGTATAGTATAATAATGTATGCATATCCACAAACCAAATTAATGCATCATGCAAAGAAGCATTAATAATTTAAAATACTGGAAAATATGTTTAATGTACGGAGTATTGTTCGCATTGACCTCAAAAGAAAATATGGTGTCTTTAAAGTAACATTTCGCAAAGTTACACCACGTGTGTATAAACTGCTTGTTCTATCGAAAATCCTTCACCTCTGGGAATTCTTTGCTTCTGATCTAGAATGGAACTTTCTTCATAGACTTTCTTTAAATCGGATTTGCTTTTTATAATACCGTTAAGTGGTGTCCTTGCAACACAACTTTCTAGCACTGCTATTGACCTTTTCACCTTCCACAATATTAATTAATTTTGAGTTCAAGAACAAAAACTTTCTTTTTAGAGACATGATAATTGTAATTAAAGCTCAGTTAACTATAAACTACCTCAAAATCTGTGAAACTATAAGGGATCTAGCAAAGCCTCTTTTCTGATTTGGGTTTTTAATACAAAATGTATTTTTATAACTCTACATATCTCAGAAACACCACTTAATAATTATGTACTCCGTTCACAAAATTTAACCACGAAATGTCGAATATTTAATCGTTTCATAAAGTTTACATACCAAAATTTGAAAATAATTTGTGAATTTTTACTTTAATTTTACATTTAAATCGTAATTAAATAACTAACAAAATATTGAAAAAATAAGCACTTTGGCTTAATATGTAATGAAAATAACTTTTTAAATGAACGATAGCTTCATTTATTTATTTAATAATAGTAAAATAATTCCGAAATTGAAATTTTAATTAATATTTCGTTTAAAAATAATTTTTGTGACATTTTTGTAAATTAACAAAATTAAGTATAAAAGACGCATTTTTTCTGGGGTTCAGGGCTATTCTACGAATTCATAAATATGCCCATTATTTTATCATCGAGCTACCCCAGTTTAAAAAAGAAGTTTCTACGATGAATAGAAGCCGATATATTGCAAAATTTTACAGCGCGCATCAATTTGAACTTTGGATTTCACTTTTCTCGCACGCGCGACTCGTTTGGACGAGCTTCTCCCACCACAACGCCGGACAGTTTACTTAGCAAGTACCTTCTCTTTAAAAGGCTCTTGAGTAGTTAATTTTCCACATTTTTCAGTGCAATTCACGGGAAATCGTAGTTTACGTCGTAAACTTTATTTTGCGAAAAATTCAAGTCTTAACGTTTATAAACAATTGCGCTACGATTTAAAAAAAATTCTTATCTTGGCTCCTGTTGGTCGTCGAGGGTGCTTTTTTAAATTTGTATTTTTTTGTCAGCTATTCATAGAATCTATTTTCGGTGAGGTAGCCTAAATAGCAACAATTTTATTTGTTTATAAGCTTAAAATGCACAGTTTTTAAATACACAATTTGAGAACGTTAATGTCAAAAAAACGGTGATATTTTTTAATAGGTCGCTTAATTACGTCTTTAAGACGCAATGACGCCTTCAGAATCATGTTTGGTTGAAAATTAACGCCTGTACAGAGGCTTAAAATTCATAACTGTTGGAGCCTCCGTTATAAACAAATTGAATTGTGCGAAAACTATTGCACCCACTTTTGGCACACTTTTAAAGTATGACAAAACCCTCAACTTGTCATAAGTTTTATAAAATTTTAACAATAAATGTGATAGTTATAAACAAATTAAAAAATGGGCACTTTTCTTGTTTTTTTGCAATAACCTTTTTGTTTATTAACCGATTTTAATTTAACAAGTCACTTTTCCTTGCAAACTGAAAAAACTGTTTTCCTGATTTATTTGTTTAAATAGAAAAGTTAGCTAATACATTTTTTTGACTCACGAGATGAGAGATGTCTTCTATTATGTTGATTTAGACAATTTTACAATAATCTCGAGGATAAGAATTTTTTCGAGTAAAAATTTTATTTGCATGGCCTATGATGACAGATATTAGTTCTCGCTCTAAACGTATGAAAGCTAACTCTTTGCCTAGAATGATGCCTAGGCCTATTAAAAGCAATTTGCACTAAAAGTTCATGACAATCTCTCTCATTATCCAAATTATCTATACAAAAACTTTAAAGAAATACGTTTTCTTCTCAACTCAACATTAAACCCATTTGTTAAATAATTATAATTTATTCCTCTTACACGATATTGACCATCAATTTTTGCGTAAACATGAGAAATATATAGGGGTACCAAATCAAACGTCTATATTCTAACTTAGCACGTATAAGAGAAAAACATAAAATGTTCAATTAATTAAATAATGTTATTAAAACTTTTAAAATTTCTGACAATAAACCCAAAATATTTCATTGCCTTCAAAACTTTGAGGTTTATATGAATATTAAATGACAGTTGATCAGAAATTTTTCCTAAATCTTTAACTGATGTGTAATGACATACTCATATTTATACAAAAACTGTTTTTACGAATGTTACTATTTTGCATTTCGATGTGTTTAAAAGTATAATTTATTTTTCTCATACCAAGCTTGAACAGTATTTAAATCAGTTTGTAAAAGTTTACAGTCGTCGAATTATTCCACTTTGGAGTATATTTTTAAGTCATCCGTAAAAAAAGTTTGTGTGATCATCAATGAATAAAAGACAGAGTAAGGGGCCCAGATTGGATCCCTGATGAACTCCAGATGTGGCTAGATATTTATTAGAGTGTCACCTATTTATAAGATACATACTGCAACCTACCAAGTAAATATGATCTGAAGAACTGTATTAATTCTGGATTAAAATAAAAGCATTTTAGTTTTGAAAGTAAAGTAAGATGATCAATACGATCGAACGCTTTAGAGAAATCTGTATAAGCCAATACATATTCCTTGACTATCTAATTTGATTAAATAGAGATAGATCTATAATTGGTGATTTCAAATTTATCACCACTTTTAAAAATCATCTCTTAAACGCCCTCTAGATATAATTAATTATTCTTATATGGATTTAATTATTCCATAAAACCACTTAGTATTCATTCAAAATATTCACACATATCGTATATAATTCCACAAGTCTTTTTGAAATTAATATGGGACAAATTCACTACTAAATAAAAGTTAAGATTTCACTTGAATGAATTCTGTGTTCTATATAGGGTAGAGAAAATTATTTTATTTTACTTCATACATAAACATCTGTTTTACTTTATGGATTCTCCTATATAAAAAGTCAGGAGCAAAAACTTTATTTATTAAATTATAGTTTTTTTTACACAATAATTACAATTTATATTACCTATCTTCTTGTTTCAGGTCCAGGTAAGACAAGCACTGTGCCCTTCATAAAAGTAGCCATTTTTGTCGTGTAAGTACAAATATTTTTACCATTTTCTTATCGATTAAATAAAAAAACAGGAAAACAAAAAACAAACGGAAGGATTACATCTCTTTCCAGTTAAATAAATAACATAATTTTCGTAAATCCATTTCAGGAAAGAATAGGGCGGTAGCCACTTTATTTCATCATAATATTGCCATGAACACAATAATAAAAAACTATCCATTGATTCATGCATTAATATAAGGCTTTTACAAACTTGGGGTGGATAAACAAATCGGCAATTGTCAGGAAGATTTATTTATTGTAAATATGTAGAATACATTCTTTTTTTTTAAATAGCTGATTCCATCTATGGCTGTTTACACAAATAGCTGTACATAAATGTCTGGAGTTAGCTCATAATTTTCAACAGTGGCTCGCCATTGACTGTTATTGTACTGACATTTAAAAAATATATGCCTTTCGCCCGGATATTTTTTCTTCCCAGATTACAGTTTAGAGATATAGTTTATAACGTTAAATGATGGTTTTAAAAACTTGTAATTTAATTTCATTTTCATTTAATGCAACTGAACTTTATTATAAAAGTAAAGAAAATTAGTTATCATATCGTCCCTTTCACATTCTCTAGAAATTTCACTTTACACTTTTTATAACTTACTCGAATATATTAATTAATAAGCTTTCAGAAGTTTGGAACTTTCAGGTCAAAAGAGTAGAGCTATAATATCCGTCACTATTACTTGAAGATAATTTTCCAGTTAGACTAGACATCTGTAAATATATATAGTATTATCTTCAGAGAGATTAGGAGGGCTTTGTATGTTATGCAAATTGTCAGCTTTTAACATGCATGCAAGCTTGTTTTATACAGTGGCACAACAGGATCATTCCGAACTTTAGAGCTTTGCGTACGAGTTCATTTCATAAAGCGCCCCGACTGGCAGCCGGTAATGTTTTTCCTCGTAAAGATCGCTCAGATTAATTGAGTTTATGAAATAAAGGCTGTTAATTAATTGTACACTTTTATTATTTTCCTATGTAAATTGGAATAATGGACCATTTTCGTAATTAATGGTACTTCCAGGTAATTACGACACTATGTCGGCCGCAATGAACGGCTTTGCGATAAAATCGTTTCATGACAGGATTGAAAGGCTAGTGAACAATTTTGTGTTTCCCGAATTATTGATAAGTACTCTAACAACAAATCAAAAAACTGAAAATGTGTTTTCATTCGAAAGGATGAGAGATCCTAGACTGTAAATCAGGGATGCACAGACTTATAGGGAACAAGGGCCACTCGGCAAAAATATAAGCCAAGGACGGGCCACTACAAACAATATTTATTAACACAAAATTTTTTATTTTTAAATAGTATGAAATACATTGATAAAAATAAAATAACTTTCAAAAATGTTTGTTGTAATAATTATGTAATCATTACAATGTAATATTTCATGTTTTATTATTTTGATGCATGACATTGCATTGAACTAACAAGTTTTTTTATATTTGGCTCCACATTACTTGTAGCCACACGTATAATTGCTTCCAAATTTTCATTTGCCAGACGGTTTCGGTTTTTCGTTTTGTTAAGTTTCATCACTGAAAACGTTTGTTCACAAATATACGTCGATCCAAATAAGCTTGCGCATTTCAATGCATTTATTCGCAACTCTTTATAAGCGTTTTTATCAACGCAACGGTAGAAGTTGAGTAAATTACCTTTATTAAATTTGTTTCTTAAATTATCATCATTTTGCATGTCTATTAATTCCAGCTGCATTAATTCCGGCGCATTTTCGGGTGAAATGTTGAAAGGATTGCTGAAAATGTCCAATAGCGGTTTAAATTTTTTGAAGTCTACAAAACGATTTTCAAAAGCTCGTATCAAAATATCAATTTTTTCAACATAAGCGAAATTGACGTCAGTTTTATTGAACTTCTCCATAATTTTTTTGTAGTTCGGAAAATGGCCGTAATTGGCTGAATTGATTTGTGTCCTGAAAAGACTCAATTTGCATTGAAAGGACGAAACATGAGAGTATAGCTGCGAAATCAATTGATCTTTGCCTTGGAGTCGCGTATTTAAGACATTCAAGTGATTTGTGATGTCTACAAGAAACGCTAAGTCACGCAGCCAATCAGGGTTGTCGAGTTCGGGGACGTCGTTTTTCTTTTCCGCCAGAAATAGTTGGATTTCTTCAATCAAGTTAAGAAATCGCTGTAGTGTCAACCCACGACTTAGCCACCTTACTTCAGTGTAAAACAGGAGATCACCATATTCGCTTTCAATATCCTCGAGAAATTGTTTGAATTGTCGGTGATTGAGACCTCGTGATTTTATAAAGTTTACGGTAGGTACTACAACTTTCATAACATTTTCAAATCCCAATAATTTTGAACAGAGGGCCTCTTGATGTATAATACAATGAAACTGCATTAATTCCTTGGTATTTATGTTTTTAGTTTGTAAATATGTTTTTAACAGAGTTACTATCCCAGATGTACTTCCAACCATTGAAGGTGCTCCGTCAGTTGTAATTCCAGATATTTTCGTTAAATCCAAATCCATTATAGAACATTTTTCTAGAAGAGCTTTGAGCATGTCACTTCCCCTGGTTTGACTTGTCAAAGAACTCATACCAATCAGTTCTTCACTCACTTCAAAATTTTGCGTTACACCTCGTAAAAATATTAATAGTTGAGCAGTTGAACTTATATCTGTAGATTCGTCGAGCGCTATAGAAAAATACTCAAAACTTCTCGATTTCGTAGCTAATTGCTCTTCTATATTATCTGCTAATGCGGTAATTCTTCTTTGAACAGTCATCCGATTTAACTGAATTTTTTCAAACTTCTTTACATTTTCCGGACAAATTTTTTTTGCGGCGATATCCAAACATTGCTTAACAAACTCACCATCTTTAAAAGGCCGACAAGTTTTCGCTATTATTCGAGATATTTCAAAGCTAACTTCAGTGGCTGTTTCAGCATCTTGAATTGGTTTTGTAAACATAGATTGCTGGCCTATTAGTTCCCGTTGTAAAGTGGAAATTCTTTGCGTTCGATTTTCGCCAGTTAATTTGGTAAAAGTTGATGCTGGGTTTCATAGTGCCTTTTCACATTATATTCCTTCGGAATAGAAACACTACTCTTGCATATTAAACAGACAATTTTGTTATGCGATGAAATAAAAAAGTATTTCTCGGTCCAAATATCATGAAACTGTCGATTTTCATCATCAACCTTACGACTACGTTTCTTACTGGGGCCTGGTTTATCCATATCAAAATTAATATTATATGTTACAGTCGGTAAAAGCCAAGTTCGAACGACGAAATATTTACTCGTCACAGATTACAGTTCTCAAACAGTATAACGTTCGCTTATCCGTAGTCAAAACTTAACTGCCTCGGTAGCCGGCGATGCGTCGTATTTATACGAGTTACCAAACATCCACTTTGTTCGGGGATCGACGTGTTTCGCGAATCTGTAATCTAGCTGATGCGACAGATTTCTAGCCTCGTAATAATATGCTTGGACCGGAGCGCGGCGAGTAGAATACTTTTAAAATTTGTTGGCGGGCCGCATAAACATCGACAGCGGGCCGCATGAGGCCCGCGGGCCGCAGTATGTGCATCCCTGCTGTAAATAATTGGTGTGACTGAACACATTAAAGATCCTGAATGAAATTTAATTGCTGAGTATTAAAGGACACTAACTCCAAAAACCTGCTGTATTCAGTTAAACACGTGAAACGATACTTTTCGATATTTCCCATCGGGTGGTAAAGAAAAGAATTAACTCCCAATAAACGGTGCATTTAAAATTACAGTAGATTGATATGACAGAGTCGTGAAAGGAACTAAGTCCTGGAGTTAGTTCCTTTTACGACACAACTCACGAGAGCTTGTTGTCAGTAGAGTCCTATGGCAGAAATGTTCCGCGGCAACAAAAACAATATTTTGCTCCAGCCTCATTCATGGAGTTTAAATATCTTCAAAATGGCAACTTGAAAGCTGCAGAATTTATAGGAGGCTTAGTAAAGTACACTTTTCGTTTGAGGCAACCAGAGGCTGTCTGATCACTCAGGTATTCACTTGCAAACAAGTGTTAGTAAAGCGGAATACAGGGCAAGAATAATTTACCGTCCACTGACGGAGAGCGGTTTACGCGAATTAAATGACTATTTACTGGACCAGAGTTGGATGTTCATTGAAAACGCGCATACTACCATAAATAAAAAATTTGAACTTTTTATTAGCATTATATCCCAGGCAATGGATAGATTTCTCCCTATTAAATCAAAATTAGTTAGTTCTACTGACAGTTATGAGGTGCAATGGTTTTCCAATGAACTTCGAGACATGCGGGTGCACTTGTAGTTCTTACGGGACTACTCAAGATCACATCCCACCGCGAATAATACTTTGATTTATAAAATGTTCAAAAATCGTTACAATAAGGAGTTACATGAGAAGAAAAAGCAGGCTCATGACAATTACATAAACTCACACGATAATCCCGGTGAAGCGATGTGGAGAATAATAAACATTAAAAGACCAAGATCAAACAAAGCCGTTAGTCAATTATTGCCCAATGAATTTAACGATTACTTTGTTAACATTGCAACTGATTTAACTAATGCACTGCCTCCCACTAACATATCTTACTCTAACTATATGAACAATATTGATGTACTTACTAGACTCATTATTACTGAGGTTTCTGAGGAAATAATCGGATCTATAATCGACAATCTAAAAACTAAAAAAAGTAAAGATACTTTTGACATGAGCACTCAAATATTGAAGTACATTAAACAATCAATATTGATTCCTTTAACAGCGCTTATTAATATCAGCATTTCTCAAAGTATTTTCCCAGATTGTCTAAAAATATCTAAGGTCGTTCCTATTCACAAAAAAGGATGTACAAATGATCCCTCCAACTTTAGACCTATCTCGGTAGTGCCTATGTTTGCTAAAGTTTTTGAGAGTGTTATAAAAAACCAAATCGTGAATTTCTTTGAGAGTAAAAATCTCTTCAGCATAAACCAGTTTGGATTTAGAGCTAAATTATCCACAACGCTAGCAGTAGACAAATTAGTAACCGAAATTAACGCAGGTTTTGAGCAAAAAGAATATATAGGTTCACAGTTCTTCGATCTTACGAAAGCCTTTGACTGTGTGTCACATACCATCCTAGCAGAAAAATTATATTATTATGGTTTTACGGCGCATAGTGTTGGTCTCATTCAGTCTTATCTGAGTAATAGGCAGCAGTATGTGTTGTATCAAAATATGACATCTACTCGTCTCGGTGTTGATATGGGAGTACCTCAGGGATCAATCCTTGGTCCGATTCTCTTCTTGATTTATGTTAATGATTTGCCCTTTTCAGTGGATGACTCTATGTTGACGATACAGTTTGCCGATGATACGAGTGTTACCAATCGAAGTTGTGAAATTGATGATTTGCTTGATAAATCCAACCAGGCTGAATCAATGTTAAAGGATTGGTTTCTTTCCAATAGATTAAATTTAAATTCCGCGAAGACAGAGACTTTGATATTCAGCTTGAGAGACGTTGCTTTCGCATATGAACCGGAGCCAGTAAAGTTTTTAGGGGTGTATCTGGATGCTAAATTGTCATGGAGCCATCACGCAAGTAATTTATGTAAAAATATTTCCAAGAACATTTTTGTTCTTCGAAGTCTAAAAAATCAAGTATCGTCATCAACACTGATTACAGCCTACCACAGTCTAGTACATTCCCTGTTATCTTATGCTATCTTAATTTGGGGTCATTCAGCTTCAGCTGCGGATGTTTTTGCTGTTCAAAGAAGAGCTATTAGAATAATAACTGGTCTTAAATACAGAGACTGCTGTAGAGAGAAATTTATGGATCTCAGAATCTTAACACTTCCTTGTATACATTTTACAGTGTTTGCTTTATGTAAAAACAAATACTGGAGTTTATACCAACAGAAACGATGTATGTACATACGTACGGTACCAGAAACAAAGATGTCTTACAAAGTCCGTATCTTAGACTTGAAAAAACTAGAAATGGGTCGGGCTTCTGGGGAATAAAATTTTTTAACGCATTACCAGTAGATATAAGAAATTTAAATTTCAGATTTTTTAAATTTAGAATAAAACAGTTTCTGTTGAGAAATGCATTTTATAGCTCCCAAGAATTTTTAGATCACAGTTTGTCTACTATTTGATGTTTTATTTTGGATCACAGTTTGAACTTTATTTGATGTTTTGTTTATTTATTTTTTTAATTATTATCAGCATTTGTATTAGACCAGTGTTAGTATTTGATACTCTGTCCAGTGCTTACCCCGAAGGAAAAGTGCCTATAAATAAGCATAAAGTCGATGCTGTCAAGAAGTTATTGAAATACATCTCAGAATGAAATGAACAGCATAAACTTTTTTATGAAGGTCTTTTTACATGGCCCATAAATTTGGAAGAAGAAAATATTTACATAATTAGTTGAAATAATAATGTATTTTGTCATTAATAAACCTGTTCTGAAAGTAATAATAATTATTATTTAAGTATATTTTTAATTATAGCAGTTAGGTTTTAAAAGGAACTAACTCCACTACTGTTTTATTAATATATTTTTTAAAAAACATAAAAGAATAGATTAAACATTATATAAAAATTATCCCACATTTGGTTTCAATCTACCATAATAATATTTTATTCTAAATTCAAATCTAGCTCTAGTTTAGTTTTTTGTAATATCCCAACATTTTGGTTTTTTGGAGTTAATTCCTTTTAACATTCAGCAATTCAATTATCGACTACATTTTTTACTTAATATTGAGTATTTTGAGAATTTTACACAGTTATGTTATTATTTGAACCAAAACGGATTAGTTATATTTATTATTATTTTTAAGTACCTATCTGGACAGGTTCGCTATTGCAAGGTGGCTAGAAACAGAGTTATAACAATCAAAAACAATAATATATTATGTCTTCATTAAAATTATTCCTAGGCCAAACACGTATATCGAGTGTTCTAAAATTCACGCAAGATTTGAATTTTGCGCCATTTCTGCGGTAAAGTGTTGTTGACACTTCGGGGTTATTAAAAATGAAGGTTCACAATTTTCATTCAAAATATGTTCGGAATAATGACTTGACTTCATCAACTGTGAATACATTAATTGAAAATTTCAGGGAGACTTTATCGATTAATGATCTTAAACACTCTGGCCGTCCTTCAACATGTCGTTCAACACAAAACATTGAAGCAGCCGAGAGTCCAGGAACATTAATTCGGCATCGTGGTTCAGAATTAGACATTTTGTGGTGCTCTCTACAGCGTATTCTCACGAAAGATTTGCATCTTCATGCTTACAAAGTTCAATTGACTGAGCGCAGAGCGAAGAACAACAAGCTGATTTTTCGAACAAAATCATCTTCAGCGATGAGGATCATTTTTATCATCATAATTATCGCATTTGGGGTTCACGAAACCCATGATTGAGAAACAAATGCATCCACAACGTGTTACTGCTTGATGCGGATTTTGGGCTGGAGGCATTGTCGGACCATTCTTATTCGAAAATGCGGCTTGACAAGTAATAGAGAATAGAATCAAATGTCAGTTGATAGTGGTCGCCATCTCGAGATGATAATCAAGTTCTTTGTGCCTAAATCATAAAATATAGATGAAGATGGCATGTGGTTTCAACACGATGGTACCATATGCCATACAGCCCCAAAAAACAATTCAATTGCTGCATGAGTCATTTCGTGGTCGTGTAATTTCCAGTTTTGTGGATCAGATTTGGCCACCCAGATCATACGATTTAACGCCATTGCGACTTTTTTCTTTCGGATTCTTTGAAATCTTTGGTTTTTGCCAACAAGCCCACGACCACACACGTCTTGAAAGGGGAACTGTATCGACGGACTTCAGCCGCATTCATGCTAAACGGTTATGGAAATTTTCGACAATAGGGTTCGTATTGTCAGTAAAGCCGATAGACTATTCCATACATAACCCTATACTGTATATTTTCAGTCAATAAGAAATTTACTAGTTTTAATTAAAAATCTGGTGAATTTCGACAATAGGGTTCGTATTGTCAGTACAGCCGATAGACCATTCCATACATAACCATATACAGGGATGGCCAAAAGTACGGAATAAAATTCATATATTTTGAATGAGTTAATTTTTTTTAAAACGCCGAAACACGTTAACTGATTTTGATTTTTTCCCATCTTTCGGTCTTATAATTATTAATTTTTGTTCAACCCCCTAACCCCCAGCTACCCCTACTTTTTTTTCAAATTGAAACATAAGGCATGAGGGGGCTCGTTGAAAAGCTTATAGAAAACCGAATCCAGCCATACCAAATAAACAAGTTTTATTTTTTCAATAACAAGTTTTTTTTTTTTCATTTAGAAATTGAAACAACTAGATAATTTACAAAAATAAACTCAATGTCGCAAATGCTGAAAATGTCCTCCATTCACTATTTGGCATTCTCCAAGACGATAGTAAAAGCTGTCCACAGCATTCTAAATGACTTCAGCTGGTAAATTATGAATCTCCTCCCTAATCTTGTTCTTTAAATTCTCAATATTATCAGGTCTGTCCTGGTAGACTCTTTCTTTCAAATATCCCCAAAGAAAATAATCCAGGGGTGTCAAGTCGGGGGATCTTGGCGGCCATTCAACTGTACCCCGTCTACCAAACCAGCGATTTGGAAACATTTCATCTAAGTATCTTCGAACATCAATACCAAAATGTGGAGGAGCGCCATCTTGTTGGAACCAAATTCTTTCATTCGGTATATCTGGATCAATTTCATGAGGGAAAATCACAGCTAGACAAGGTATCAGGTCAAATGTTAGGAAATCCAGGTAGCGTGCGGTAGTAAGATTTTCTTCAAAAAAGAATGGGCCCAAGATTCTGTTGTCGATGATACCTGCCCATACATTAACTTTTTATGGATGCTGCGTATGCGATTCGCATATCCAGTGTAGATTTTCCTGGGACCAAAAGCGATAGTTGTACCTGTTAACCACTCCATTTAAATAAAACGTAGCTTCATCCGAAAAAAGTACGTCTCGTTGAAAACCATTATTGTCGTCACACCGTCTCATCATTTCCTCACAAAATTGTAATCGCCTATCACAATCGTCTTCCAAAAGCTCTTGGACAAGACATACCTTATAGGGGTGGTATTTCACTTGTTTCAGAAACATTCTAATTGCAGTTCGAGAAGCATCATGATTGCGGGCCAATGAAACAGTTGAAGTATGAGAATTTTCAACAAGTTCTAATGCAATGTCTAATTTCTTTTCTTCATTCAAAGCATGTGCCCGTCCAGTTTTGGGCAAAGTCTGTACTGTACCGTGTTCCTCAAATTTGTGGAATATTTTACTAACTGTCCCTTGCGAGATTTGGTTTTCGGGATATTTCGCATTAAATAAATCGCGCACTTCAGCCTGACTTCTTATTTTGTCTCCACATCCAAGCAATATCAAGATTTCGATGCGTTGCCTTTCCGACAATACCATTGCAATTCAGTAAATAAATTGATTTTGACACAATAGTAACGTTTCAAACTCCAATTTGCAACTAAAGCGAAAAATTAACCAGAAAGCCTGGCAAGTAAGAGGTGCCAAAAAAACGCAACATAAAAAATATATATTTTTTGCGTTAGCAGCGATAGGTACAGTGAAAATTCATGGAGGATAACACTGAAGATAATTTTATTTCACTTGTTAAGTAGGTGTTTTACACAACCCTAAAAACCTTGCTATTGAAAAAATAAAACTTGTTTATTTGGTATGGCTGGATTCGGTTTTCCATAAGCTTTTCAACGAGCCCCCTCATGCCTTATGTTTCCATGTGAAAAAAAAGTAGGAGTAGCTGGGGGTTAGGGGGTTGAAGAAACATTAATTATTATATAACCGAAAGATGGGAAAAAATCAAAATCAGTTAACGTGTTTCAGCATTTTAAAATAAAATTAACTCATTCAAAAGATATGAATTTTATTCCGTACTTTTGGCCATCCCTGTTTTGTATATTCTATGAATCAATAAGAAATTTACTATTTTTAATTAAATATCTGTGTTTTCTATCAAAATTGCTTGTGTGAATTTTGGAACAGAGATTACATGTTTTTATTTTTCAATGTCAAAAAAACTAATCCTTTTCTCTATTTAAATATCGATATATTTTTTAATATATATAGCTGTTTAAGATCTTCACACTGATGAAAAAGGTGTACCTGTTTGTTATCTTTAGAGATAGAACGTTTGGCGATAAATATAATCTTAAATATCATCCTACTTATGTCACATTTTAGTAGCACACATTCGAAAACTATCAAATGTCAGTTTTAGATATTTACTGCTGTTAAGATGTGAGGTATATAAGATGTTATCTTCATTATTAAATAAAAAATGATAACAGACAGGTATACCTACCTTTTTCAAAGAGTAACAAAAAAATTTTAAAGTAAATCTATTTTTTTCCTAGCTCTCAAAGTATCTACCAATAAATTGAATACATTAGTAGAAGTAATTTCAAAATGATCCAAATTTAATGCAAAAAAGTTAAAAAATACAACTTAAAAAAATTATATAAATTCGTGACGTTATTTTTGCAAGATCTATCGAAATCCAGCAGATTGTCTGCTGTTTTCTAGACACCCTGTAAAGTATCTTTTCCACTCAATATTTATTTGATTAAAAACCAACTAATTTTGTCCATAATCATCTTAATGTGGATGAAATTAAGGTAAGCAATGGTACAAAGAAGACTTCAAAGCAAAAGCTATTGAAAATATGCTCCTGTACTACCGACCTAAGCCTGGGAAATATTACCTTCGATGAGCAACATATGCGGACTTAGCTCTATTAATCAAGTGATTATAAGACATAGAAAAAGAACAAAAAGATGATTATTTGAGAGGTCCACAGTTAAAAACTTTTTTACCGATATCTTGTGGGTAAAATTCCTTTCATTGATTCACAAAATGTATGAAATGATTGTAAATTTCTTGTTACTTATACCCTATTTTATTTTGTTTATATTTCGTTACATAAAAACAGGTTTACTTATAACAAAGTTTTGGGTGTTTATAATTTGTTTAAATGTAGGCATGTAATATGGGTAATATTTTTTTATATTACCTACTTATTTTTCTATGAATATATTTTGTGATCAAGAATTACTGACACTTAAATAATAGGTAATGCGTCACTAAAGAATTTAATATCTTGGCAAAACCAATTCCATAATTTACATAATATTAAAATATGTATTTTTTGTGTTGGTTTATCCCAAATCTTATTAATAATTTTATAGGGATTACCTATCATTTAGATGCCAGTGAAATGTAGCTTTGAACTAGTTGTCACGATAAATATAAAGGTATATTACAATTGAATTTCAAATCATTAAGCTACGATAAACGTTCGTATATGTATAGAATGCCTTAATGGAATAACATAAGTGTGTTTAAAATTTAAACAACATATTATTTAGGTTACTAATTGGAAAATAGTACGAATATAATATAGTCCGAGAGTTACATTTTTAGGGTAGTCATTTCAGCAAGACTGATTTTCATACATATGTGAGGTCTTATATATTAATAGTACCAAAGCTGAAATTGTGTGTATACTTTGTTAATAACAATAAATGATAAAAAATCACATTCAGCTAAAAAAGTGTCGGTGGAAAACGCTTCAGCTGCGCATATAAACGGGTATGAAAATCATATTATAAACATTTTTATCAGGTATCAAACGTGAAATCAATTTTAATATTAATACCTATAGAACGTGTATGTTATAAAAACAAGCTTCAGGTGAGCACGTGTCGCCGGGGGATAGCTTTCAGCTGTGGTGAACAATATTTCGAGAATTGAACGTATCTACGACGTTTTTGTATCTTCGTCATTCGTGTAAGTGTCTCACCTACACCTGCTACAGTCGAAGCCTGAAATTTATACACCTGCTATAGTCGATTAATATTACTGTTTATCGTACGTATTATGGTACTTTTTTCCGAAGCAGAGGAAAAAGAAGAATAGATATCGATTTGAGCGAACATGAAAGCGATATCGAGAAAAGTGATGTGGAGGAAAGTGGCAATAGCGACGAATAAAATAATTCATTAATAAAAACATTTTTTGTGCAACATTTATCCGCATTATACATCTTGTCGCCCATTCGGTAAAATCATATATTTTTTACCGAGTAACAATGAACATATTTGTACAATTTCATTTTTGCAAAAAATCTTCACTTTTTTATTCTACCAAAGCTTAAATTTCATAAAACCATAGGTATGTGCATACTATTAACGAAAATAAAAATCAGCTAGCTTAGGTGAAGGGGAAAACTCTTTAGCTGACTGTGAAACTCTCGGAAATGCACGGCCCGCCGAGCAGCCCGCTACCTGCCTGAATAAAAGTTAATTGCCTCAGTTGAAGACTATTCCCCACACGCATGCTCACCTGAAGCTTGTTTTTATAACATGCACGTTCTATAGGTACTATCATTAAAATCGATTTCACGTTTGGTACCTACTAAAAATGTTTTGAATGTGATTTTCATACCTGTTTATACGCGCAGCTGAAGCGTTTTCCACGGCGTTTTTTCAGCTGAACGTGATTTTTTATCATTTATTACTATAAAGAAAGTATGCAAACAATTTCAGCTTTGGTACTATTAATTTTTTTGACATTTTTCAACGCGGGGGAGGCTCTATTACTCCCACTTCCACCCCTTTCGCTTATGTACCATAAAAAAACTTTACATATGGATGAAATTCAGCCTTGGTCACTAAAATGTATGGCGGGCTCTCGGACTAATAGTAGAGGATCAAGTTACAACTGGCTGGCGTAGCGAAATTCTAGAAAAATAGGTACTTAATATAGTGATGTAGCACCTAGTAGTTTTTTGTGTAAAATTTTTTGTTAGGAAAATATAGTTGAAAGCAGTCCTTGATTTTTGACTTTGGCGCAAGGATTTATTTAACTATTTGGTTAGCAAAATATGCAAGTAACAGAGAAAAAATAATCGGTCAGCCAGTGTAGAAAAATTTAATTACTTCATCAGTTCCCAAAATTTTGTAGATTAAATCTAAATTATCACATTTGAGGCCACGTTCAAATATTTCCATGCACTACACATTTTTTATTTAAATCTACGAAAAAAATAAAATATATTCTGACCTCCCCTTTCATTTACCTTCTTTGAGCCCCCAGGACTCGTCTTCCTATACTTTATATTCCACTGGCGGAGGTATTTTTTCTCCTATCTCTTATTCAATTTGTTTTTTAATGCTCGCGGTATATATTTCCCGCACCGCATCGTTGTGGCAGCCGCATACAACCAAAGGTATAGCCTCGAGCCATTCCTGGGATTTTCTATATAGTCGAGAGACGTGACGGAGTGGGTTAATCTATAATTTATTGGTAGATGATTTTATAATTTTAGTAATAAATTGAAATATTCATCGATTTCCTTTACTGGTTACATAACACATTTACTATTCAATATTCGTAAAACGCTTATTAATTCCCAATTTTTTAGTCTACTTATTTCACAGTAGTGGAAAAGCTCAGCGATGATAGAGAAATATAAGACAACAAAGGAGTTTAATACATCTTTCTCTAGTTTACTCCTCATTTAGTGCATTCGTATAGCCCATAGCCATTTACATGTCTGTACGTTGCTTATAAGATTCAATCAAATCTGAGAGGCTTCGCATCATTTTTGAATACCTTGTATACAGACTTGACAAAAACCTTTGATTGTGTATCTACTCATATTTTTGTTATAAAGCTACAATTTTATGGGTTTACCGAGTACAGTATACAGATGAGTTCTTACTTGACAGATAGGCAGCAATTAGTGAGTTACAATGATGTAAAATCCGACTTGAAAACTGTTAAACACGAAGTACTCCAGGGATCAATGCTGAGGCCCATACTATTATTAACCTATATTAATGACCTACTTAACTCGTTGGATGATGTTCTGGGAAATTTGTTTGCTGATGACACAGATATGTCTGTCAGTAAGAAGTAAAATACTCTTAGATTTAATTAATACAATCCCTCAGACTCAGTTTAATGAAAGGTTTACTGCTAATAAGCTTTGCTTAAATATATCTAGGTATAATAGTAGTAATAGTATAATAAGTCCAAGACGCGCCATTATTCCATGGCTAGAAATTGGCCTCAGTGATTTGGGATCGAGGGGGATTATCCCTCTTTATCCTGCCTCATCTCGTGTAGGCCTGGACAGCCTTCGTAGGTGGGCGTCGTCTACCCCGACCGCAAATGCGGCCGGTGTAGGCGCTTTGTGGGACCTCCTTTTGTCCTGGCTGGGCCCCGCCGGCTAGGGCCCTTTCTTCTGGCGCTCTTCTTGCTTCGCCGGCTCGTCTGTGTAAACCCCGGAGGTACTGTCATGTTTATGTGTGGTATGGTTGGGTAGGGTAGTGCGGCTATGCAGCCTGGGACGCGCTTTGCAGTCCAAGACTGACATTTTCATTGCGAGAGATTGACTATGAGGCTAACTAACTTCGACGCTGTTAAATTCTTGGGAGTTTATCTGGATACTAAATTGTTTTGGGAACAACATGTACTTACTTTGTAGCCTTGCAAGAAAGGTCTCAGTGAATATTTTATAGTGACAGCATATTATGGTTTTATTCATTCCCACAAATCGCGTGCACTTATTGTGTGGGGTCATGCTACTTCTGCTATGGATGTGTTCGCGCATCAGAGAAAAGCAATTTGGATTATCTCAGGTCTTAGTTATACAGATGACTGCAAAAATCAATTTATTAAATTAAATATTCTAACAATTCCATCAATGTACATACTGCAATGTTTGCTATACATAAAACATAACTTAAATATTTTTCAGACTAGAAGTGAAGTTCACACTCATAATGTTAGATCTAAACTAGAACTGGAACGGGTTACATTGGTGTACATATTTTTAATGTTATCCCATTGCATGTGAGAACTCTGAATTATAAACAATTTAAAAGCAAAATGAAAAATTATCTTTACAAAATGCTGAACAGCTTTTAACAAGTGATTTTAGCCATATTTAATTTATTGTTATTTTTTAATTGTATACTTTATATTACTTTTGTATTTTAATTTATATAATTTTTATTTCATTTTAAATCAATTACTTGTATTATTCCCTATATGATATTGTTATTTTGATATTTTACTTTTGTCTGTATACTATTATGTTCTGTTAAGACAGAACACTCTTACATGTTTTTCAATAATTATTTTATATTAATATGATGTACTTAGTGGAATAATTTCCTGGTTCTGACGTGTGTAAACACTTTGTGTAATAACACTAATAATTATAAATAAAAGTTATAAATTCAGTCATAAAGTCAGTAATTTTAAGGGAAATATAGGGAAAAAATTAGTACAATTCGAATAGGCTATTAAAAATATTTTAAAATGCCCCTTTTCGGACCGCCGGTAGGGGCATATAGCCCTCGGAGTAGTTGTTTCTCACAACACTGACAATTAATACGTAAATGATTGTTAGTCTTGTCCAAATGGATTTCGATAGTCTGCCGGGAACTGACGATCTATATCCCCTACCAACGTTTTAGGTATGTCTATTTCTTCCATGACTGTTTTAAAAGATTTCTTGAAATTTTGTATGATACTGTTGTCCTTTACCTTTGCAATTCTATGACCCCCAGATAGATTCAAGTATTTTGACAGTACCAAATTATTTCCGTATTTTCAATAGAAAGCCGTATTAAAAATCATGTACCTGGCAAAACAAAGATATACTCGTAATGAACAGAATAAATAGTTGATAGAGGTTAGTATTTTTACGGGGAAGGCTCGCGATGCTCGTCCTCCTTCTGGTGGCCTGTATGTCGGTGTATTCACAGAAACTATACAAATTTAGACGAGGTTTTTATAGGAAGACATACCATACCTCGGAAAGGACGTAAAACCGTTGGTCTTTTGTCTAAACAATGTTAGGCAAGTAAAAGATTCCTACCCCCTGACAAAGTGGTGGGCTCGCCAAAATTTCAAGGTTGAGGGGTCTTCTAGCGTTGGTGTTTAGCCATAGTAGCAGAAATAGGCCGACATAAAATAACCAAAAAGCAAAAAGCAATAATTCAATATCGAAATTTGTTTTGATACAAATTACCTTGATGAAAGATTTTATTCATAATAACATTTTAATCTAAATATGTTAATGTCAAAGTTCGTCATTTAGAATTAATTACCAAAGGTCAATACGTCGTAGAGTTAATTGATACTGACTAAAGTTTTAAGCAGTACCTATACAAAATAATCCATTTATCTAGATGAAGACCATTTAATTCAAAACGAAAATCATTTATTAACTAATTCATTAGAATGATAATGCAGATGAGGCACACTCCTGATATATATCCTACTATATTTGGTATTCTGTTCGCTGCTACATTTAACTTCACTCTGATGTCAGATTAACCTGCGGTCTCACCAATAATGACCACAAAATGATATGGGTTTCAATTAATGATTTAAACTAAATGGAACCGTACAGTCCTCTCCATGCTAGATCGTCATTTGTTAAACCCATTTGATGTCAAAATGAAATCTGTACGTTCAGTTTTATTGGAATTACACAAGCAATTAAGTGATACCTCCAGATATTTTGTTTATAAAAAAATAAGAAAACATTCCCTCTTATACAGTGTAATACACGAAAGAGAAAAATTGTAATTGTTTCCTGTCGGCACAATTTGGTGAAATCCAATTTGGTGTGCTTCTTTCTACATTTCTAAGTGTTGAAAATTACTTACCAATAAAAAAAAGCGTAATATCAGTTCTAGATGCGTCTATCTATTTAACTTAAAAACAACAACTGTTGCCTAATAAATTTTCCTAAAACTCACCGTTTTTTTTTCTGTTTTGTATCTATTGAAATAACGCTAACGTACTGGCAATTAATTAAAGAAGTATTAAAGTGACGAATGCGAATGTTTTCTGAAATGATTCACTCATTGCTAACATAAACACTTGCACTATTCCCATATTCTGTGTTGCTTTCTGTTTATTATTAACTCACTAAGCGTTTCGACATTATCATAAAAGTTAAGAGCCTTTGGACAAAAAAATATTTGTCGAAAGTTGTTTTCGATCAGTTAAATGATAAAATTTTGGTAGTTATTTATAGGACCCTATATTTTTGACAAATTATTTTACCGAATTGACAATGATTTTCCATTTTTTTGGAATATAGTGCATTCATTGAAAAAACATGTATTTTATTATTAACTAAAACATTTTTTGCTCATCTTTGAAACTGGTCCAATCAAATTCAAAAATAGTTTTTTAGATCTTATCAAATGAAGTCAAATAATGCTCTTTCATACCAGAAATCTAGGTATGCAAAATATATCTCACAGACAAGACTTCCAACTGCTGATTTTGCGGAAAACAATTACTCTATGGTCTACATGCCCTAACCAATATTGAATTATACCTAGTATGCGGCTAATAATAGATAATTATACAAAACAAAAAAACTAAAAGTTATATGACTAAATATAATTAATATAAAAACACCTGATACACTGGAAATTGTTAAATAATGCAGTCATACAAAGAAATATCATGTACTCTTGCTATCATGTTATAACTATTGACAAAGACTAATCTTGTAAAACTACAAAGAGAGCTTGTTGTTTCTATGTTTTACTTGGGATTGTTTCATCATATATTTTGCTTACCTTGATTTTTAGTATGGAACTTACTTGCTAAAACAATCCCAAGTAAAAGGTGAAAATAAAACGGTGTCTTTGTAGCAGCTGTTTTTACGCGATTAGTGTTTGACAAGGGTGATAATAGGACAGCGAGAATACAAGATGCTTCTTGAATGATTGCATCGTTTAACAATTTATACATGTATCCAGTATGTATTTTCGTATTAATTATATTTAGACATATCACATTTAGTTCCTGCTTTGGATAATTATTTTTTTATTATTTTTAGTATGGAAGAATATGAGAATTTTTTTTTGGAATTTAATTAGTTTAAGATCTTTAAAATTGAGTAAAACAATAAAGCACCCATTTTATTTAATTCTACAAAATGGTTATTTCATAAATTTGGCCTTATTTTGATGAAACTAAGAACAATCACAAAATGTTCGCTGTGCCTGAATTTTCCTTTAATTTTCAATATTGTTTTATGTAATAGTAACCGAGATAAATGCCATCCATTATTCTGATTGAAATAGCATAATTATTTCTTATTTATGTAAAAACTGTTGGTAGAATCAATCATCATACATTTTACAAATTAATGTACAATCCATATTTTGTGACATTTCGTGCCATCAGCGAATATAGTAATAACCTAACACTTAAATAAATAATATGGACGGTACATAAGTTCATTGTATAAGCCCCATTGTTGTTCCCACGTCATCATATGAATAATTCGGAAATGAAAAGTATAATTTACGAAGTTTTGTATTTTCTGTTATTATTATCTTGTTCTATTACAAAATGCAAATAAAAATCGATCCAGAGGTGGTACTTCTTCAAAATTTTCAAATAATAATTTTGTTTCAAAATATTATGTTTTTCTCTTAGAATTGCCTACAAAATGACCTGAATTAAAAATACACTTTCATTTATTTAAAAAAAAAGGTTTATACAATTACTTAATTTTGTTATGTGAATTTTGGAAGCACGTTAGACCATGTCTCTGTCTATAATATTTTGTTTCTGTTTTTTTCTGTTATATATTTCAATCGAGCTCCGAAATTATGATACTTGATATTTTTTCCAATTATTTTGTGAATTATTTTCTTATGTTTGAGCAATCTATTCTTGCTACCTTCTTTTGTTTGAATAGTCTACTTTTTTTCTACATTATTTTATTTAAGTAGTCTATTTTTCTACCTTCTTCTGTTTATTCATTTACTGACGTCTACGGACAGCTATAGTATTTTCGTTCACGCCTGTGCAATAATTTTTAAGACTTACGCTTTTTTCATGCGTTTTACATATATCAATGTCTATCCTCACCTTAATTTATCAGTTTTTTAATTCATTACAGAAACAGTCTATGTACAATTCTTTAACATATATTTTTTTCCTTAACAGCAATTGCACAATGTTCCAAGTGCATTATAATTAGAACTGTCAGAACTGAGCCACGAGACATAGGTGTACGCATCATTTATTAAAAAGCAACAAATTAAATTGTCTGCAATACACCACCATAGACACCAACGGATAGGATTAATTATGCAACATCCGCACGATAACAAAAACAACGTGACGTGAAAGCATTCTGAGAAAGCGGCTCACGCATGTCTCGGTTAACCCGCTTGGCACGCCATTGAATTGCAGCCCTCTCTGATAGCCATATCTATAATATGAATTAGTAAGATACTTTTAGATTTGTAACACAAAATGCCACGAACAAGAAATTGTTACTTAGCCCCTTTCTGAAATAAACGATTCGTGTACTCTGTTTACACTTGTTGTCAGTGAAAAGCTTATAATGATTTTTCGTTATGCTTTGCACATACTTGCATGTACATCACTGAAAACGCCTGGAAATCCCCTGCTTACGATACGTGATGAGTTGTGTACATAGTTAACTATAAATTAGCTAAAACAAACATGCCGGCGGGCACGGAAATAGTTTTAAGTAGTAATTGCTTTCAAATACTGGTCCCAGCGCTGTCGTCTCAATCCCATAAGTGGAAACTGTCTTCAAACAAACGATACGATAGCAACAGAGTGGACATAGAATTCCTAGATGTAAGAGCAAGCAATACAAATGTAACTAATCTGATTAGGATAATAAGTAAAATTATTCAAAACAATCTGCTTTGCAAGCGCACAGCAAGTGCGTTATCTGATCCAGCAATTTCAAAACAAAGTATTTTTCACCCATTATTTTACACAAAGCAATTGGATGTAATAAAACTGATTAAGTACCTGTTGCATATTAAATGGTAAGTGTATTCGATTCATCATTATTAACTGAAATTAAGAAACGAAAACCATTTAATAAAATTTAAATTAGGTTTAATGTCATATTTTAATATATGTTGAATACGTAACAAACCTGTTTCATATTTTTTCGGAGTTATAGTATTATAAAATAAGTTGCCTCAGTGAATTTTCATAAGGTATTTCTAAGAAAACAGGGAATAGTTTTTTTTCAAATCAGCTCAGTAATCAAAATTTGACGTGGTAGACCAGGAAAATTAGCGAAAAAAAAAGAGAAACTTGAAAAAATTCCTATCCGCGATATTATTGTAAAATTGTCTAAAGGAACATAATACAAGACATCTCTCATCTCGTGATTCAAAAAATTTGATTAGCTAACTTTTCTATTTAAACAAATAAGTGAGGAAAACAGTTTTTTCACTTTGCAGGGAATACCATCAATTTGAGCGAAAAGTGACTCTCAGACAGCTTCTAGGGAATAAAATTATCTACAAAATGAGACTTGTTAAATTAAAATCGGTTAATAAACAAAAAATTTATTGCAAAAAAACAAGGAAAGTGCCCATTTTTTAATTTATTTATAACTATCGCATTTATTGTTAAAATTTCACCGTTTTTTTGACATTAACATTCTCAAATTGTGCATTAGAAAACCGTGCATTTTTCGCTTATAAACAATTTGAATAAAATTGTTGCTATTTATGCTACCTCACCGAAAATAGATGCAATGGATAGCTGATAAAAGTTCAAATTGATGCGCGCATCGTATAAACTTCTTTTTTTTTAACTGGGGTAGCTCGACGAAAAAATAACAATGGGAATATTTACGAATTCGTAGAATAGCCCTGAACCCAAGAAAAAATGCATCTTTTATACTTAATTTTTTTTAATTTACAAAAATGTCACAAAAATTACTGTTAAACGAAATATTAATTAAAATTTCAATTTCGGAATTATTTTACTATTATTAAATAAATAAATGAAGCCATCGTTCACTTAAAAAGTTATTTTTTTATATATTAAGCCAAAGTAAACTTATTTTTTCACAATTTGAGAATGTTAATGTAAAAAAAACGGTGATATTTTTTAATAGGTCGCTTAATTACGTCTTTAAGATTACAATGACGCTTTCAGAATCATGTTTGGTTGAAAATTAACGCCTTTACAGAGGCTTAAATTTTATAACTTTTGGAACCTCTTTATAAACCAATTGAATTGTGCTAAAACTATTGCACTTACAGCGCCCAATTTTGGCACACTTTTAAAGGATGACAAAACCCTCAACTTGTTATAGGTTTCATAAAATTTTAACAATAAATGCAATAGTTATAAACAAATTAAAAAATGGTAATTTTTCTATTCTTTTAAATAACTTTTTTGTTTATTAATCGATTTTAATTTAACAAGTCTCATTTTGTAAATAATTTTATTACCTATAAGCTGTCTGTGAGTCACTTTCGCTAAAATTGGTGGTTTTCTCTGCAAAGTGAAAAAACTGTTTTCCTCACTTATTTGTTTAAATAGAAAAGTTAGCTAGTAAAATGTTTTTACTCACAAGATGAGAAATGTCTTGTATTATGTTCCTTTAGACAATTTTACAATAATCTCGCGGATAGGAATTTTTTCGAGTAAAAATTTTATTTACTTGGCCTATGGGTCAATGTGGCAATTATGAGTACAAAATGGGCTGATAAATATGTGATACTAATTTCGACATTAGGTGAACATTACAAAAATAATACATTAATATTATTATACTAAAAAATTACCGAAAAAGAAAAGCTTAATAAGATAAAACAATTGTGAGAGAAAAATAATTGAAAAGACATGTTGAAGAAGACACAAAGAAAGTAAACAGAATATTAAAGACAAAACAGGAGGAGATAAAATAAGTTCAGATAAGAATAATATAGGAAATCATTGAACGAAAATTTTGAGAGAGATTTTTACACTAGAATTGTAACAAAATTTAAAAGTTACAAAGTTCTTGTTGGTCAGTTCATGCAACAGAAGAAGAGATATTTTTAGGAAAATGTGATTTATTTTCTTAAATCGTCGAAATTTTTTCCACTGCGGTAAAGTGTTGCAGAGATATTAATTTTTTTCGAAATTTAGGGCCCCACTTTGTGGGTTAATAACTCCTCAGGGGTGCAACTTTGTATATAGGTAAGTTTGGTTAAATTACAATTTTTTGGACACCCTTACATGTACCTGCCCTGTGTCGGTTCTTATGTGGGACACCCTGTATACTGCAAAGTAGAATCAAGTTATGTTTCTATTGATACAAAACGTAAATACTTTTCAACAGCAAATTAAAGCGTATTAAAAAAAATTAAAAACTTGTTTTCTGATTTATTTCACCTTTTAAGCTTAATTCAATGGTGTAAACTGTAATTTATTTTTAAAAGTGCAATAATATACAGCATATTCTATTTAAATTAAGGTACAGTAGAAAATTGTTAATTTTGCTTATTTATATAGCTGCACACTTATAAAAGTTTTTAATTCGCAGTTTTCACTAAATTTTCATATTAATATTTAACGCACCTATCAGAAGTAGCGAATAAAAAATGTTAAATGTCGAGTTTGCGTAAAACACTGTTCAGGCGATTTCAGATTATCGTATTCCAAAAGTGCCTTAATTTATTTTTTAGTTCCAAACGAATCGAGGGAATCTTGACCCTTCATAATGTATGGGTTCATTAAGTTTCATAAAGAGGATAAGCTGTTAAAAGTCGTGACAACTGAATAAAAATATCTCAGATTTAATCTTGACCTTGATTCGATTCTATGACCTACTTGCCTTCCGGCAATAACAGGACTGATCATTAAGTTCATTATTTGTGGGTTTGGAAATATTTCTCCAATATAGATATAAAAATAACGTAGAGTTAATTAAGGAAATAGTCATGCTTGTTTTGATAGGTTGATAGTAAAATATATAAAAAAAATTGGGTTTTCATAGAATAATGTTGTGAACTTCTGAAATGTAGAGTTTATTGGTTTATTTATTTTTCAATTGGTCGACTACTATAGATGCCTTGAAACCAAATGGGTACAGTTGGAGATAAAAGGGAACAACCAAAAGTTCATGAAACTAGTTTTAACTTCAAACGAGTGAAGCATATTTAAAGTACGATATTTTTCCTGGATGTCAGGACCTACCCCTGTTGTTCTCGGGCTAGGTTTGTGTGGCCGGACACGACAAAACAACCCGAAAACACATTGTACTATTAGTGAAGAATATTAATGAATGAATTAACTAATAACATTTGGGAAAAATACTGAACATATATTTAAAACATCACTAAAGTACATTACCAAGAGTATATATTTTATTGATATTAATTTTCAAACGGAACTGACATACACAATGACATAATACATTAAGCGCTAATACATAATGAGCTTTTTTTGTTATAATACTACTAGAAATAATTTAACAAATATATAAGGCATGGTGGAGAAAAAGTGAAGAAATATCTGTATAATATCCATTGTATCATTAAGAATATTAGTAACACTGTGTCTAGTTAAAATTGATATATTCCTTACAGTCTTAAGACACAGTTTTTACAAAATTCCTTAATGTAAGGAAATAATCATATATGTATGTACCTATACATATATGTAAATTCCTTGTTCATCCACATTACAGATTTGGAAATAGAATAATAAACAAACAACTTTTACTTATTATTATTAGCTTCCAAATATCAGGTACACTGGTAAAAAAATATTTACTGATATGTACCGTGGAAATTATTGACATCATAGTCGTGTGCCAAATAATAATCTTTGCCTTGATAACGATTGTTGGGATACTGTTGGTTATTAGTTTGTTGGTGCTGTTGGTATTGCTGCGAATGACTAGTAGCTGGTTTATGTTGCTGAACACTAACAGGAGCACTAAGTTTCACGGTATATCGACCTTGGCCGTTATTTTGAATTTTGTTGTAATACTGTGGCGGATTCGTGATACCAAATGGTTTCCGAGTGGTTTGACTACCGATGAAACTTCCTCTGTTCGCCACAGTGTTAGTTGGAAGCCACCTTCTTTTTACGAAATCTACTCCCCTCTCGGCCATCATCACGATGGTGGCGTGAGTGTTTCCCGAAACCAAGATCGGCATTGCGGAGGCGTCCATCACCCTTATACCGTCTATGCCGTGCACTTCGAGTTGATTATTGACGACTGCCATTGGGTCGGAAGATGGGCCCATTCTACAGGATGAGACTTGGTGGTTTTCAGGTCCTGTGTAGTAACGTACAGCGCAATGCCAAAATGCATCAGTGTCATACCTGTGAACAAAGAATAAATTATTATCTACCAAGGTATTAGATTTGTTTCTGCAGCAGTTGATTTGAAACTATCAGAGATATTTGACCAACTGATTCTTGACCTTATGCTCGTTGAAAATACGTGCCGAGTATATCTGAGGGCTCGACAATTGTTTGAAAACTGTTATTTGAAAAAATTGGGAAACATACTGTAAACGATGTTATAAAAATGTTCAGCCAAGGAAAAACGCCAAGTTTACATCTTTTTGGAATCGGAATAGACGAAATGATAACAGAACGATGAGCAACAAGAACGCTATTCAGTTTGCAAATAATGCTCTGGTTACTAGAGTCTACATCCATATTATCTTCTTCTTTCGCAATCTTTCGACGCTTAAGTTAAACCCTTTATACCAGTAGTTTTTCAAAACAGACTCTACGATGCTTTGCCTACTTGGTCCCATATAAAGTCATATGATAGTGTGCTATCCTGTATGCAAAGGTTATTCTGGTTGCTATAGCTTACTTTTAAATCTTCTTCCAAAGAACCAGCGTTGCCGTCGATAGCGTCTTCTCGACACAGACCTTTCGTCAAAGTACTTTCGTTCTAAAAAGTTCGCTTCTATGGAGGAAGCCTCAATTTGTTCGTCATAGAACTAAAGCGTCTGACAACCTGGTGATTCCGCGTTAGATTTGTTTCGGTTAAGTTAGGTTAAGCTAGTCAGGATAGGTTAGGAACTAATTATTCTATGTGCGTCTTTTCGGTAAACTTGTTCATCCAAAACTAAAAATCGCCCAAAAAATAAACTAGCGAATTAATTTATTTCGGAACACCTGAGTAATAAGTTTTAATTGGGTCTTGCTATGTTACATTGAACTAGTAGTCAATGATTGCTTTGCCTACGATAGGTTTTTCCGTATCTTCTTCCCAGGCACCAAAGTTGGCAGCTATTGTGATGGGACATTACCACTACCTTTATCAGTAGCTTCGATTCATTTAAAGAACCATGAACTTATTCATACGAAAATTAATTTTATAGACAAGTAAGTAGCGCAAACGGGACGGATGTAGGTAATGTGAAAATTTGAAATATTATCAGTTCCAAGATTTAGTATATGTTTATATAGTCCTTATATATTAAAAGCTGTAAGTTACTCTCGCTTCCACACTCGGCCACGAAAACAGGCGTACGGTATTATCAAAGGCTTTCCTTGCGAAGCGGTCCTTCCTTTATCCAAACGTCGTATTTGTAGCTGATTTTGTAAACTCATGACTGCGAAGCCGAAGGTCCGGGGTTCGAATCGCGGGCGGGTCGCATTTTTTCTTTTTTTTTTGAAAAATGTTATATATTATTCACCAACCCACAGACAACGCACCGAGGAGCGATGCTCTGTCGCGCGCAGCGCTGTCCGAGGGCCGAAGGCCCGAGAGAAAGGTGAAGTCCGTAACAGCGGACTTGCCTACCTTTCTAGTTTCCTCTTTAAAATGAGTCCTCGCCGAAAATCGATTTTTTTTTTCGGTGCGAGAGAGGTACCCGAAGTACATCCGATATTTAGACATAGATGCAGACAAACGTCAGTGAAACGTTTTCCCGGCCGATCGGTCCACGGCAGATCGTTATTTTGCCGTTAGACCGTTAGGCACCGGTTTTTTGAAAAATGCTATATATTATTTATTTACTAACGCACAGAGAATGCTCGGGTCGCGCGCAGCCGAAGACCCGAGAGAAAAGTCAAGTCGGCGCAAGCGGACTTGCCTACCTTTCTAGTTTCAATTTTAAAATATGACGACTTACCCATGCTTTCTCTCGCAGTCACCATATTCCTCTTTGGGCAATACCAGTCCATACTTGTTTCTCAAAACCGTACTATTCACAAGTCTTTGAATCACTCTTATCCCAGCCACTAGAGTGTTGGCATCGTCTGGTTCCGTTAAGTAATTGGCAACCATAACAGGAGGATCAAGAGGATTTTTCGATCTCAGTCCAATGTATCCCTTACTTTTTGGATGTAGAGTAACTGGTGATACGGTCAACGTCTTGGGAGCATCTGGATTATCAGGATCTGCAGCAGCTCTGACTTCTCCTGAACTGGCACAACGTGCCAAGAAACCGGAAAAGAATATTTGAAGATCGGGGTCAGTACCACTGGGATCTGCGTATGGGGAGTTTATTCGGGCGGTAACCTGGGACATACCTGAAAAAAGCAGTTTTAAATTATGTGAAAAGACAAGGTTTCCGAAGAAATTATTTTTATATTTAGTACTTAGGGTATTTACCACAGGATTTATTGCTGTCTTCCTACGTCACTTTTTTAAGCAAAAAAGGAGAACCTCGAATAGATTTATCTTTTAAAGTTATTAAACATACAAACATTACATTTTTCGGGCTACTCATTAGAATTACTAGTTGCCAGATTTCTAATTTTTAAATTCCAAAAATAAGATAAACATAGCACCATAGGAGCAGAGCGTACATGATACATCTGACTTAAGAATCAACAATTTTTTTCAGAGGAAATGAACCTGCCTCTTCTACAAGAATAAATTATATTGGTGTTATCTATATTAATCTTTACAACAGAAATTAATCTAAAAAATGTGTAGATTCAAAGCTGCTAAAGTGTATCTACTACGTTTCACGCGTGGTATTGTTGAAAATACAACGTATTTGTTTTATACAATAAAGAGAATTACAAATTTTCAACACAGTGTACTCCAATTCCCGTCCACTTTCCACTGTATTAATAATATATTTATTCCATGCTTTTAATTTCACCTTTGCTTATTACAATGTTGAATTCTATCGACGTTATTAGAGCACTTACTAATAAAGTATGTAATCATATTGTTAGAATTATCGATTTTTCTTTGTGTCTATAGAAGTACAAAGTCATTAGGCAAAGTAAAATTACATTTATAACATAAGATACATGGTGTTCCAAAAAAAGTTCTGTGCTGACAAGAATTTGATAAAATATAAATACAGATTCTTTCATTTCTTTTATTTATATTAGATACAAAATGAAATAAGTTTTAGTAACTGTTAATAAATTTGTTTTTGTAATATTCAGTAGCTTTTTGAGCAGCTTTAATTATTAATCATATAAAACATTTTTAAAGTTGTTAGAACTGGGACAAATATGAAAATATTAATATTGTATAGTTACATTAATAATAACCGTTGATTAGGCAGCAATATTGATAACTGTGCTTCGTGCCAAGGGGAAATTTATATACAAAACATATAATCAAATTAATATAATTACTAATTCATTTATGCATTGTGAAATATAATGTTTTGTTTAATTTTAATTTATTAAACAAGTAAATTTGAAATTCAATACATACGGATGTTGACTTTGTTACATGGTTTTGTGTTTTTAAAATGTTCAAAGGGGTATGTGTAGTGTTACCCGTATGAAGTTGTTTGAAAAAAAGTGGACATTGCTACAACGATACATTTTTCATTATGTTGATGCTGTTCCACTGCTTTTTCAGAAATGGGTAGATTATGTTATTCTGGATTTAGCAAAAGAAAATTAATGTATAAAAGAATGCGTTGAAACGTTACGAAATAGAAATGCAATGAGATTGAAAATACTTATGCATATTTATACAGATCAAAATAAGAAAAAGTTTTAAAATGTAACAAAATTAAATAAAAAAATTTATAGAAGTAACAAACGCAAATTCTGGTAAAACAAAATGCAAGAAATAGAAAATAAATTTGTAACTAAAGAAATTATAAATATTTACGAAATGTTAAACAGTGCAGATGGTTTCCACCTAAGACTAAATATTACAGACAAGGAGATGGAATATTGATAAGGGATACTATTAGATAATTAGATTTATAGGCCGATCACTTTGAGAAACTACTTAAATCAGAAGACGGCGAAAATCTTATTGATGATAAAAATAAAGTTATATCCAGAAAGAAATACGATAGTGAGGGAGTCGTCATAACAAGAAATATCAAATATCACAAAAACAATACTGTAGTTTAGAACTTAATAAAATTAACACCAAAAGAAACAGTAAGGTAACAGCGGAAGGGCAAATATTTTAACCCCTCATTAGCACATTTGGAGCTAATGAGGGGTTAAGATGGAATGCCCCTTTTTTCTTGAATTTAGTTATAGTAGTTAATAATAATGAGACAGTAAAAGACAAATAAGTAATGTTTACGTGAATGATATTGTCATTATGGCAAGGAATTAATGTGATCTGATGGAATTGGAAATAACAGTAAAATGATATAGATATAACAAAGTACATGGTGATATGGACAAGATCATGTACAAAAAATGAGGAAGAGAGAGTGAAAAATAAAGAACAATTTTGAGAGAGTTCGGGAATTTGATAACCTGGAATTCACTTCAACAAGTAGCTGTAAGGAGGATTGGGAGCTCGATAAAACAAGAAGAGGAAGCAAAGCAGTGAGAACAATATCAACGTTTTTGTAGTCAAAAAACATTTCAATGAAAACCAAGCTAAGAGTGATTAGGTCTTTGATGTAAGCCTTAGTTTATGAATAAAAATATGGAAAAGAGATTAGACATATGGGAAAGAAAAATATTAAGTTGAATTTTTGAGTGTATTAGAGATAAGAACGGTCAGTGGAGAAGGATGACAAGAAGTAACTAGGAGAAAATAATATAACATGTGTAGCAAAAGCGAACGAGATGGCGAGAATACGATTATAGGATACCTTAGGTAAAATAGCCAAGAAAAATATTGAGTGGACAAGGAAGAAAGGGAGAAAGGGTATAATTTGAGTATCGAAGACTAGAAATCTGTAGCACTGGATAGAGAGAAATAGTTATTATTTTATGTTCATAATTATATTGGTAAACTGAGTCCGGTTCTGTTAAAAGTCACGTAACACAAACTCTATTTCTAACAACATATTTACATGATTTCTTCTTGTTTATTTTCACAGTGTTCTCTATGAGAAAAACACTTCCTATAAAATATTCTGAATCCTTGTTGATTTAATTACCTAGTGCCGTTCTCTGAATTTAGAAAAACTAATTAATTTTTAATTTTAGGCGCTAAACGACCACCTTGTTTATTTCTTTTTATTTTTATCCATCAACAAAGAATGCTGTATTGCGAGTGGGTTGCAAATTATTTGGGTTGTTTCGATGACCGCAATCTTTGCGAAAATTAAAAAAAAATACGGTAAGTAATTTAGGGCTGGAATGGGAAAGGGAGATACGCTTCTCGCCCATAGGTCTTTAGGCCTGTTAAGGCGACACGCATAGAGGGCTGGGGTTAACACTCCAGAAAAGTTATACAAAAGGGCAAACAATGGGAGCTTAATAAAATGGAGAAGAACAATAAATCTGGCATAGCCTGACACAAATTTATTGCAAGCTTATGAAATCTAATTTGGGATTTTGTTGTTGGATACTAAGTATTAATTATAAAATAAATTAATATGTGGTCTTCACTGATATGATGATACGCCGAGAACACCTGTAACTTTTTCGATTTAACAGAACCGACGACACAACTTTTGCGAATGTAATAACATATTTTAAATACATTAGAATTATTTAAAAGATAAAAAGATTCAAATAACATTTAGAAATCGCGAATCATTAACAGTATTCATCAGTATTCTTAATTGTTTATTTTCTAATTAAGTATAGATTTTTTATTATTAATTCTATTATATTTACGTTACTATAAACATATAAACTATGTAAATGCAAAAAAATACATGCCAGTCGTATTGTACATTGCAAAAAAATGTCTTTATTTATTTCTTTTTCTGCTAGTTGTAATAATGCTTTGGACAAAGACTACAACATACAACAGTTAACTGTCATATGATTTTTCAAAAGCTTTCCTTTAAATAATGGAATAATAATTATTACAGTACAATAGATACTAAATTATATATGAAAAGCTTATTAAAGATGTTTTAGAGATAATGATACTTTAAAACGACAATGTTAAAAGGCTCTCATTTTAACATACTTGACCTTTCAACATAATTGTTTTATTTTAGATTAATGACTAGTCCATCTATTGAATTACTTCTTGAATGTACGAACAATTTCGAAATTAATTGGAATTTTTAAAATTAATTTGCTGAAATACATCTAAGGTAAGCTTACAACTAGATATTTAAGTATCAGCCACTGATGGAACATTACTTATTTAATTAAAAATCATAATTTTTTTTGTTTATAATTATCTAATAAAATTATATGTTCCCCTTGATATTTAAGATAATTATTTCATATGGAGGAAGAACAAAATTATAGCTATTGATACGTTGATTTCGACCTTTAGATATGCATTTTTTAAATACAATTATTAATGCAAAGAACAGAGGTTACGGAGAATGTACAATTTATCACAGATTTTTTTTTAGATAATCTTGAATATATATATTACTCAAAATATATAATAAAGCCTGGAGATATGAACAGACACCAAAGGATTGGCAAATTTCATTAATAGTACCAATACATAAAAAGGGAGATATTAAAGAATGTAGTAACTATAGAGGAATAACATTGTTGAGCACAGCTATGAAAATATACGAAAAAATAATTGATAGAAAAATAAAACCAATACTAGAGAAGACATTAGAGGAATCACAAAGTGGATTCAGAAAAGGAAGAAGTACACAAGATCACATATTCACTATCAAGCAAATAATAGAGAAAACCAACATGAAACAAAATAAAATATTTCTGGCATTTATTAATTTAGAAAAGGCTTTCGATAAGGTACCTCGGGAAAAAGTATGGGAAAGTTTAAATAAAAGAGGAGTAAATGAAAAGACAATAAGAATAATACAGAATATATATAAGAACAATATCAATTTTGTTATAAGAAATAACATGAAGTCAGATGCTTTTACAACAAAAGAAGGTCTAAGACAGGGAGGGGCTTTAAGCCCGACGCATTTCATACTATTTATGGATGAGATAATAAAACAATGTGCACTAGAAATAAAAAAGTTAAACGTTGGATATAGGAACTTACAAAGGATAGACATTTCAGAGGGAGCATTTGCTGATGATGTGGTAATCATGGCGGGAACTAAGAAAGATTTACAGCACAATTTAAATATATGGAACTTGGTACTTGAAGAGAATGGAATGAAAATGAATAAAAAGAAAACGAGAGTGATGGTGATAGGAAATGAACAAGAAAACGTGAATATAAAAGTAGCAAGTGAAAATATACAGCAAGTTGATGTCTTTCAGTACTTAGGAGTAGAGGTGGAAAATAACGGAAAACAAGATGCGGAAATAAATAGGCGAATAGATAAGACAATAAAATTATATTATACAATGAGTACGAAGTTTATAGGAAAAAAAGAAATATCGCAGAAAACAAAATTAAATGTTTTTAAGTCAATATATCGTCCAATCCTGACATTTGGCTGCGAATCATGGGTTCTATCGAAAAGACAAAAAAGCAAGATACAAGCAATAGAAATGAAATACTTACGAAGAATAAAGGGGATAACAAGAGAAGACAGAATAAGAAATGTTAAGATAAGAGAGGATATGAAAATACAGTCCATATTAGAATTTATCGAAAAAAGACAGCTGAGCTGGTGGGGTCACTTACAAAGGATGGATAGTGCAAGACCGGTAAAAAAAATATGGCAAACAAAGACACATCAGAAAAGAGGAAGAGGGCGACCGAGAACAACATGAGATAAAGTAATTGGAGAAATATTAAAGAAAAGAGGAAAGAAATGGACAGAAGCAAAGGCATTGGCAAGAAACAGGCAGGAATGGAGGAAATTTGTGTATAGTTAACTGAAATTTCTACTTACACTACAATGTGGTAAAAGGGTATTTCGATTATATATATTGTTTTCACATAAGACGTCCTATTTGTTATTTTGTCACTTTTTTACTGGATATAAAATTAGCAACATAATTTCATAGTTACATATAACTATACAGGGTGTTTATTTAGTACTTGTAGAAACTTTAAAGGGTGAATCTTTGACTAATTTTAAGATAAAAAGTTCATATGAACATGGGTCCGCAACGGCTTGGTTCTTGATACAAAACGTTTAAAAAAATTTTTGTTTCAGCAATTATTGTAAATGTTACTAATACACAGAGCGTAAGTAGCTCCATTTATCGTGCTACTTCCCAACTACGCCATTGACCATGGCTACTACTAATAGGAAGTGACCTGCTAAAATTAGCTAGGTACTTATTTGCAGGACTGGACGAAACAAAATGTTTTTAATTTTCAGTGTTGCGAGAAACAACTACTCCGGTCGGCATTGGATTATACTCGCAACGCCTAGTACAACAGCTAGGATCGTTCGTCAGTTTAACCCACCAGAATGTCCAGAATATGGGATTAGAAGCCTAGGCAGAAATTACTCGGAAAATAAGCGCCACAGGTAAATTGCGCATTTTCGAGTATTATAATAGTTTACATAAAACTTATTGGCATGTAGGTACATACATAGATAACTATTCATTTTTAGTTACATATTGCAGTATACTTTTCGCGTCATACAATTTCTGTTTGCCGATGTGACGTGATATCAGAACTATGTGTTCTTGAACATTATTTGATATATCAGGGTTTGAACATTCCGAACTTAGTAAGTTTAAACGAACATATGTCCAATTCATAATGACTGCAGCAGCTACTTTTGAAGTTGATTTAAATGGCGTAAAAGTTTAATAAAAGTAAAAATTTATCAATTGCTGAACAATATTACAAATATACAGGGTGATTCACAACTTCATTTATTCACAAAAAAATTTGGGAATAGATGCGGCATGAGAAATGGAGTCTTAAAAAAAAAGTTGTAAAATCCTTACAGTTTCCGAGAAAAAAATTATTGAAGTTGTAGCACGTTCAACCACATGGAGAGCCACATGGCCTCAGCGACTCCGAATACTGAACTCCGATTTTACAATCGTCGCCGTCGTTGCGTTAGTGTTTACTTGTTATATGTGGTGTTTACAATAGTTTTTTAGTAGTTAGTGTCAAAAATGGCTTGCGTGTATATGAACTCGGAGTTGATGGATATCGTTTTAATTTATTTATTATGGTGAAGCATCTGTATTATGGTGAAGCAAGACAACATTTGTATTAGGTACTTTGAAGGAACTGAGTAAAACAGACCCAAATGTGTTTACACGTCAGTGGATAAAATTTTGAACAGTTTGCCGCCATGCCGGTCGCATTGTGCGAGATTAGGTTTTACAGTGGACCAGTTTCCAGTGCCGCGCAGAAGTATATTTTTAAATCATTTTCGAACTGCCCTTTTTGATTTTTTCTCTACAAAATTGTATTTGTAAGTCTCCCGTACATCAAATTATTTTTTTTGTGAATAAGTTATGAATCACCCAGTTTTTAAAACAAATACAGATTCATTAAACTCATGAGTTTCCTGAAAATATTTATCAATAAAAATAACTATAGTGATTTTCATTTTACTATCTCTCGAGATCAGTTTTGTGTGGTCATCAAATTATTCTGAGCAAACAAATTTGACACGGGTCTAAGGTCATTTAGGATAAGCGCATCAGGTATGTCATTCCATCTTTATTTATTGATTTAGAAAAGTTCACTCATGCATAACTCAGACGAAGTAATAAAATGACAGCCTGATATTTTCGTGTTTGTTCGTAAAAGCTAAAAAATATCCTAATTTAGTGTTAATACTAAATAATATACCTACCAATACCTACTAAACTGAAAATTTCCACAGACTCAAAATGCAGGATTTAGAATAATATATACGTACCATGTTGGCATATCTGACTGTGAGGGAAGCGGACTATATAAAGTTTAAAAAATTTATTTCATGACGAGATTTTGGAATAATTGATTAAGGACTATGTTTTTCGTTCAATCTTTGAAAAATCGTAGAACTTTTAGGAACCATTCTATAAAAAATCGTCGCTGTTGTAACTAACACGCTTTGTTTTGATGAGATGAATCAGCCTCAAAAATTTGTCGCAACGGCCTTATTACTACACCTTAATTAAATCTAAACGGATTTTTCCGACACTCTGTATTAAAATTCTTACCTGTTGACGTCATAGGACCCTGTCTGTTGATAATATAGTCCAAAGCCGTCGCCCAATTCAGGTCGCTAATATCCCTCTGCTTCTCCATCAAGAAAGTCATATAGAAAGCGACGTGGTTCTGCAAATTCCTCCCTACGCCCGGCAGCTCGTGCAGCTGTTGAATGCCGACTTTAGTCAACTCCGCTTTGGGTCCGATGCCGGACAGCAAGAGGATCTGCGGGGAGTTAATGGCGCCGGCCGCCAGAACCACCTCCTTGGACACCCTCACGGTGTGCAATTTGTTCCCGTACAGGAACTCCACCCCCCGGATTACTTTTTTTCCTCCGGTGTTGCTGAGTAGGATTCGGGCGGCCGTTGAATTTAACATTACATGCAGGTTGGGACGATTTCGGGCCGGCCGGAGGTATGCTCTGGCGCTGCTGAGGCGAGCCCCGTTCCTGGAATAGGGTGGATTTGATTAGTGGATTTATTGTGGCCGAAGAACGCTTTATTAAAGTAGCAAGTACTGAGGCAAAAATTTGCTAGAGATGTAACTATTCGGTGTATTGAATTGTCATATTTTGTCCAAAGCAACGAGCAATTAAAAGTATTAGTTAATTTCAACAGTATTTTTATTTTTCATGGTATTTGGCAAAATACCTAAATAAAACGAGAGTAATATATTTTCACTACTTCACCATACCAACGCGTGGAAAATAAAAATTGAAAAAATTCTATGAAATCCTTTAAAACGCATTACAGTATTATAAGCGAGCTACTATCTTTTAAATATAAATAAAAAAGTTAACCAGTGACAAAACTACCATATGAAGACTACAGGGAAAGAACAAGGTATGTCACATTTTTAATGAAATTGAGCTGAGTGCGCCATCTATTAGAGAAAACCGAATTCTACATGCTACGGAGACGAAACTGGTAGTAAGTAGGCAAGTCTCAATAATATCGAAGCTTTAAAAATCGTTGTACAGGGAAAAAACCAGAGATGTCCACCGGAAAAAGGAGAAAAACATGGGATGTCCATAAAAACAAAATGTTTACTATTTTGATCGCAGGGACTAGTCGGCGCGTGACACTTCAGACGTTAGTCAGTTTTTTCCCTTACTAGTGGCTGTTGTTTTTAGTGTTTGTAGCGTGTAGGCTAGATAATTGTGTATACCTATATGCTAAAAGTATGGATAATACCAGCCCAAATTCGTCTGTTAAAACGAAAAGGTTGCAGACCTCTATCGGATGTAGCAAAAAAAATGAGGGTTCAATCACATGAGCCTGGGCCTGACTGTAAGTGCAAGCGTCTTCAATGTTTTGTCAATATATCAGTAGATGAAAGGCTAATACTTTTAAGAGATTATAATGCAATGACTGATAGACATAAGCAAAATAGTTATTTGAACTCTCTAATTACTATGCAATCAATTCAACGAAGAAGACCTAGGCGTAACGAAGAATATGCTTCACTTCATGATAGCTCATTTGGTTATAAAGTACGTATTATGCGAGAAGGATTAGCGAAAGAGATACAGCTATGTCTTAAGGCTTTTTGTTCTATACATGGAATTAATATGGGAAAAGTTGAATATATACAAAAATGTCTTAAGTTCACTGGCAAATCTCCACAAGATAAACGTGGTACTCATTCAAACAGACCTCGTCGATTGCAGGATAACGTAATAAAGTCACTACAGTTTGCATAAAACGGAAAAAATATACTTGCCCGGGGACCTTAACATAAAAAAATGTTTACACTTTTTAAAGAAAAATATCCTGAAGGAGTTATTTCTTACGAAATATATAGAATTAATTTCAAAAAATATAAAATATCATTGGATACCCACGTTGTAACACATGCAGCACGTGTGACACATACTTAGCTGAAATGTAGGCGCTTGATTTTTCTAGATCAAGAATGAAGATGCCTACAGTTCTAAATAATTTACATAAATCCAAAGCACAGGTATTTTATACAAGAAAAAGAGAGGCAAAAAAATGGGCCCAAAAAAATATTAGCTTTGAAGCAATCTGTATGGATTATCAGAAAAATACACCTTTGCCGAACATCACAACCAATGATGTGTATTATAATCGCCAATTATCCATTTTTAGCTTTAACATACATGTTTTGCCATCAGGAAAATCGGTGTTCTATACATACCCTGAAAGCATAGGAAAAAAAGGTTCAAACGAAGTAATTTCATTTATTCATGATTTTATATTTGTTTTGTTAATGAAAGACCCTTTTTGTTAGTGGACTGTATTTTTGTATTAGAGCAGGTATATAACTTGGGAAGCAATCGGACAGGCTTGCAAGATTTATTTATCGGATTCGAAAAATATGTAAAATTTGTCACTATGACAGTAAACAACCTACTACTACAAAAAACGAAAAACAACGCTGCTATGTCTTGACCATACCGCCAGCCTTGAAAGCCTGTCTTTCAACATACTGGTATACATAAACCCATAAACAACAATCAAGTATAAACATAGAGATACAAAGAGTGTACCAAACATATCAGCGTAATATCAACTCAATTTTTAATCCTTAGAGTCATCAAAAGGCAGTTCACATAACTGAGTCACGGCTCTTTTGAACACACCTTTAGCTGTTTTCACTGATACAACGCGGCACGTATTGTCACTTCCAGAATGTAACTCTATCACTCTAGCTAACTGCCACTTAAGTGGTGGTAAATTTTCGTCTTTGATCACTACCATAGCACCAACTTTGATCGGCTCTTTTGAAGTGCGCCACTTGCTGCGCTGCTGCAATTGACTCAAGTACTCCTTAGACCATTTTGTCCAAAAATCTTGCACCATTTTAGTCATTAGATGAAACCGTTTTATTTTGTTTGGATTATAGGATTTTAGGTCTTCTTGGGGTAAAGCGCATAAAGACGTACCAATTAGAAAATGACCGGGAGTAATAATGTTCAAATCGTCAGGATCCTCAGTTATGGGAGTAAGAGGACGCGAATTTAAACATGATTCAACCTGGGCCACGACAGTATTAAACTCTTCAAACGTCAATCGACGATTACCAATAACTCTCTTTATGTGATACTTTGCAGATTTCACTGCAGATTCCCACAAACCGCCAAAGTGCGGTGACCTTGGTGGAATGAAATGCCATGTAATGGAGGCCTGCGAAAAATATTCCGAAAAAGCCCGTTGATTGTTCGTATCGCATAAGAATTGATATAAATATTTAAGCTCTTTATCTGCGCCTACAAAATTCGTTGCATTGTCTGAGTAAACATTTTTACAGACACCTCGTCTAGCCACGAATCTTTTAAAACAATTTAAAAAGGAATCTGTAGTCAAATCTCCCACCAATTCTAAATGCACCGCATGTGTAGAAAAACATACGAATAAACAGAGATAACCTTTAACACTAGTATGCCTCTTAATCTTACTAATTTTTAACTCAAATGGACCCGCATAGTCTACTCCTACATTTGTAAAAGGTCTACTTGGTGTAACGCGATGTCGCGGTAAATCCCCCATGAGGTGTGTTAAATCCCGAGGACGTACTCGAAAACATACTATGCAATTTCTCAGAAAACCTCGTATGGTTCTACGACCTCCTATAGGCCAGTATTTTAATCGAATATGTGCGAGTAAGGCTTGCGGCCCTGTATGTAATAACTTATAGTGATAANTATTATTATTATTATTATTACAGAAGAAGATTTGACTCCATAAAAATAACTTTTCCTATCAGAGGCCACTCATACATGGAGTGCGACAAAAATTTTGTTCTTTGGTCAATCATAAAACTAGCATGGAAGTTCCAAATGATTGGTATCATCTGTTGAGTATTTCCAGATCAAAGCCTGAACCCTTTGATGTGATACATGCATAGCAAAACATGATTCGTTCCTGGTCAACTTTATTATCATCTTTGAGATATGTCAATAAATTACCATTTAAGATTCAGGAATTAATAGTAATTTTTTGAAAATTTGAGATATCAGTGATTCCTTACATTATATAACATTTTGACGTTTTCTACAGTTTTAAATAAAGTTAATCATATTGAGAAACAAATATTTCTAGACTTTTTCTTATATTTTGGCTTATTTTCACTGGACATTCGCATTTGTCCCCCTATTTTTTTAGACACTCCTTGTTTTCCCCCTGTATTTTTTTGCATCTGCGCCAATTTTCTGTCCATAAAGTAATTATAATAAAAATATAGAGACAATTACTGTAAACATATTACTTGTCAAAACATTGGTTAATAATCCAAAAATTGAAGTCATAGCTCAAGACATTTAAATGTTATTTTAATTTCAGACTTAAAAACGCCTTTATCTCAGTTTCATTAAAAATGGACATTCCTTGTTTTTCCTCTGTAGTCTTCATATAGCAAAAGAGAGTAACGGGGTGGAGGGAGATGAAGGGAGCCTCCTCCTACCTTCGCTCTATTCGAGTGAAGAAATTTCATTAAATAATGTAATATTTTTTATTGATGCATTATGTAAACAAATTAAAACGTTTCTAGGGCCAGTAACGACACCAAAGTTGCAACACTGAATAAGTAAAAATTTTTCTGATGCAAAGTCCAACATAAGGTACACATTTGCATAGTTTTATAAAATTTTGTATTTTATAGAGGGTGATTAATAATTAAAAAATGGAGTATCTTTAAATACTAAAGACTAAAATTTGACGGTGATACAGAGTTGAAAGCTATTTTGAAATTTCAAAATTTTTGTAGTATCAAAACTTACCAATTTCCTTAAATAATAATGTATTTTTATATTTTTTCCTTGGATAAAGTTTTTAAAATTTAACAAGAGTAAAAAAAATTTTGGAATTAAATTCTGCTGTGAATTAATATTATTATTTTTCAACGGTCAATGAAAAAAAAGTTCGGTTCAATTTTAGGGGTGAGTCATCCCCAATGAACATCTTGTAGTGCTTCAATTAACTTTAAATCATAGTCAAAGAAGACCAGTAATAAACCCAAATCATGTATAGTCTTTCCGAAGTCAGTTGAGCATGTATAAAAAACCGAGCTATCAAATTTAATGAGTTATGTTAATTATTTATGTCCTCAAACAATTTTATTATATTGATGGTAAATTTCGTTTTGTTCCGTTTCAAAAGGTCTCCAAAATGCTATGTTATAACAATATTAGTAAACCAAATATGCCTCATATTTTTCCCTTTCGCAATTGTAATACGATTGATTAATATAAGGGTGTCTATAATAAATCAAAATTATCTGAATCTCCAAATTCCGCATTGCTGCACTGCACTGCCAGACAACTTGTCGACAACTGAAATTTATGACGCAGTGGACCAGAGCAACAGTACGTATTGCTGTTTGCCCGCACGCCCATTCTTTAACTGGGCGTATACATTTCTACCGCCTGCACGTTTCGTTCGACCAAACCTCTAAATGGGTATGGCTAAATAAATATGGGAACAAGTTTTTCAAATATTTCAATGCCGAGTTGCTGCGTCAACGACCGAACCTGGCACATACTATAATCCTGTTGGTTCTTCAATTGACATCGGAAAAACTCTACCAAATGGTTCTTCTGCGATAAAGTGTTGCAGAGATATTAATTTTTTTCGAAATTTAGGGCCCCACTTTGGGCGCTAATAACTCCTCAGGGGTGCATATAGGTAAGTTTGGTTAAATTACAATATTTTGGACACTCCTACATGTTCTTGCTCTGTGTCGGTTCTTATGCGGAACACCCTGTACAGGGTGTTTGTAAAAATTTGTAAATATTTTAGGGGGTAGTTACCGAAGTTATTTTGTGAAGAAAGTTCATATAAACGTAGGTCGAAATATTCTTCGTTTCCGAGATACAGAGTGTATAATTATAATTTTGTATTTATTTTTATGAATTATTTCAAAGAGTTTTAAAGATATTGATTCGAAATTTAAAAACGCTTTGGAGAGAATGTGCATTTTTTTGGCGCGATCCGAATATTTCTACTTGCACCAGTGGCGTTCGGGCAAGAATCCCACAAACTTTTTTAATAAAAAAAATGGCACGGCACTGACTTTTTTCCGTTTTTAAATTTTTTTTTTGGAAATCCGCCATCAATTCTGAATGAAATTGGTTCCTTCAATTGTTTTCGTGGAATGCACCGTTTTTGAGGAAAAAAATAAAACATATTTTATTGAAAATTGTGTATTTTGATTTCTATTGATATATTATTATGTAGTAGGTTGCTGTCAATATTTTTAAATAAAATATAACCATCAAATTTCTAGTCAATATCTTTAAAACTGTTTAAAATAATAAATAAAAAATACAAATTTAAACACTGTATCTCGGAAACGAAACATATTTCGACCTACGACGTTTATATGAACTCTTTTTCACAAAATAACTTCGGCAACCATTTCCTAAAACCATGTACAAGAACAATAAAAGTGCCTATTAAAAAATTATTAATGTTAAATTAGCAATAGATATAACAAATGTACCTAATCCTTTTTTTTGGTTATAATAAAGAAAATGTCTACTATTGATTCTTTCACTGTGTTGATATATTATTGAGAAAACAGAGAATTCATGCAATAAACAAATTTAATTAAGTACTAAGAAAAAATTGTGTTGGCTTTAATTAAGGACGCTGCCACAAAAGAGTGCCTTCTACAAAGACAAAAGATTATAAACATTTAATTCATTCATTCTCATCAATCATTAATTAATTAAACTGAATATTTGGTTAATTTCAAAAGCAACGGAGAACGACGAACAGAAACCAAAAGAAACAAGGTGACAAGACATTTTTCAATATTAATTTATGCCCTATCCGACTGCAGTTGGATTAAAGAAGTAGTTAGATAATTAATAATTAATAAAATCTCAAAATAAATTCATTATTATTATTCATTGCTTTTTGTACCTCTTTTAATAACAGTGGATGATTAATAAATGTTCTCTTATTAATTATAATTTCCTTTTCTGTAATTTATTTTGCTACATTGGAACGTAACGTTTGACGTCAAAGGAAACTTCCTGCCATATATTTTAAACATTTTTTTTGTGTACAATACAAAAAATTTACAGTCTCAAGTAAGGCGCAACACGCGATACGTCTTATTCAAAGATAGAAGTCTGGGAACAAAGAAGACATAACATTTTCAGCGAAATAATAAGCTTACACAATCCCCTTGTAATTGGAATATGAAATATTAAGGGACTGAGATTTTTATACTGAAGTGAAATATCAGAAGCAGTATGCTCTACTAGCTATTTGGATATATACGGCAATATACAGTCAATACAATCTTGTTCTTTGTGACACAATCATAAAAGAGTTGCAGTAAATTTGAGTGTTTTTGATGTACAGTAAGAGAATCGTTTTCTTATTACAACGAAGAAAGGTACTATGAGGTAATTTATCACCATTTGTGCAAGTGCAATTACGTTTCTCAGTACTGGCGTAAATTATTTTTTATTGAAACGTTAAACAGGTTACTGATTACAGTTGTAAAAACAGTGAATTATTAAAGTAGTTTTGACTCAAGAAGGAAAATCTGTAGCACAACAAGGTTTGTTCAGAAAAGAACAGAACTTTTTAAATTACGTGCTAATAGAGATACCTGTATTTAGCGGTCCTCTGTAACTACATGTTATTGTGTTGTTGATATCTCATTTACAATTAGTTTTCTTGATATTATTATTTGAGCTAACGGAGATGATGTTATGGCTCGTACGCAATGTTTTACACAATTTAGAAGTGGTCGTCATTCAATTGAAGACGATCCTTGACCAGGAAGGCCTTTGACTCAGAAATTCAAAGATCTGGTGCGTGCAAATCGCCGAATAACTGTCAAAAACATTGCAGAAGAGGTTAGTTAGTACATCAATTATGTTATGCCATGAAAATTTGACTGAAAAATTAAACAAACATCGAGTTGCAGCAAAATTTGCTCCTCGTTTGTTTACCGAACAGAAAGAAAATCATGTGAACGTTTCTCGGTAACTCCTTGAACAATCCAATGAGGATGAAACATTCATTCAAAGTACCATAACGGGACCCGAAATCTGGGTTTACGGCTACGACATTGAGACAAAAGTTCAAACATCACAATGGATTGGCAAAGAATTTGCACGCCCCAAGAAAGCAGGTCAGTCTCGATCCAATCCGCAAAAAGACATCAGAGTTGTGGCGAGATTGATTCCTCAGTTTTATGCCAAAAATCAGATTACTGACCTACCTCATCCTTATTCGACAGACCTGGCTCCTTGCGGTTTTGTTTTATTTCCGAAATTAAAATCAGTGCTGATAGGATTAAATAATAGCCAAAATTTTACGTTCTATTATGTTAATCATTCTAATTTCCGTACTAATAAAATATGTCTGTCTATGAAATTGTCTTATTAACATTTGGATTCAAGATTTACTTATTATTAATGAATATTATCTTTAGAAAATTGTTATTGCTAAAATGTATTTATTTCTTTATTCATTTTGCCAAAAATCAACATGGACAACTACTTTATCACCGTTTCATTTGGGAGTTTATATTTACCTTCCCATATTTACTTACGATTTATTATTTTCAAGCCTATAAATAGGCGGTTATAAGAATGAGTAATGATTTATACCTATTTCTTACCTGTAATTTTTCTTATCAGAATTTTTTCAATGTTTTTAAGTAATAGATTTTTATGTTAATGGCCATGCAATAAATGCAGTGATGCAATGCTGTTAATAAAGCAAAATCATAAATTTTTAAATGTCAACAGTCTATAATATATTATTAAAAAATATATATTCATCGACAATTTTAACTTTATATAGGTAAATACTATTATTATTATTATGAACACTTCATTTCAATAAGGGATGTGACAACTTCATTGAAGATTTATTAAATTATTAATATGCATAAACAAATGCTTTAAAAGTGGGATGGTATCAACTACAAATCTTAATTAAAATACCTAATGGATTATTATAATTCTCCAAACAGGTTTTTTGACCGCTCCTAAATAGTTTTAATACAGTAAGTCACATGTAGGACAAAGAGTATTATCCGGGACATTTTTTTATTTATTTTGCATTGATATGTAAAATAAGTGATATATTTTCCGTTTCAACTTCGATTGCCGATTATGACTGTTAATTTTCAAATATCAATACATGTTTTTTCTTTTGTATCACAACTCCTGCGGAGTAAAGCATATACAGGATGTTCTGAAAGTCCGTCAGGAAACTCCGGGAGGTGATTCTACGTATTAAAATAATAGCAGTATGTAAATAATGAAAACATTTTTCGAATTGTCAATTGCAAGTTACAGCTTGTCAGTTTTTTTATTTTTCGATTTAAATAACTTATTTAATTCAAGTTCCATTAATCTCTCATTTTGCATACTCACTAAGTAGATGAAGTTCTATTAGAGCAGTCAAACAAAAGTTTCATTATGTGACGCTAGAGGGCACATCAGATAGAATTCAAAATTTGTTTTGTTCACAACCTTTTTTTTCTTGCTATAGATTACAGAAATTTAAGCATTGCTGAAAAGAGAAACAATATTAAGAAATTCAAGCCAATAAATGTAACCGTTTAACAGAAATCGCTATTAAAGTGATATTAAACATCAAATTTTTGATAATACTTTCTGCAGTTAATCAAGTTGCTATGTTGTAATACTATCTCCTGCGAAACCAGCTTCGTTAGTAAAATAAAATATTATTAGTAAAATCATTATCCTTATCTAAACTTATACCTACCTGCTTTAAACAACTTTTGTTACAATTCGTAACAGCAAAATTATTAATAATAATAATTTATTTGAAGCATGGCAACTTGATTTATTACAGAAAGAATGATAAAAAATTTGATGTTTAACAATACATTAGCGATTTCCTGGTAAACAGTTATCTTCATCGTCTTGAATAAAAAGTACATAATATTTCCTCAAATTGTTTCTCTTTTCAATAATGTTTAAATTTCTGTGATGTGTAGCAAGAAAAAAATGTTATGAACAAAACAAATATTTTGGGTTCTAGGTAAAGTGCCCTCTAGCAGTGTATAATGAAACTTTTCTCTGACTGGTCCAATAGAGTTTCATCTACTTAGTGGATGTGCCAAATGAAAGACTAATCGAACTTGAATTAAATAAGTTATTTAAATAAAAAAATAAAAAAAATTGAACTTTGACTAGCTGTAACTTGCAAACAATTAACGAAAAAATTACATACTGCTATTATTCTAATTTGTAAAATCACTCCCCGGAGTTCCCTGAGGGACTTTCAGAACACACTGTGTTTTTTAAACAACGTAAGTACTAATTAAAATATGCAGGAATTATATAAATATATTTTTTTGACATTCAAAAGAATAAAACTGAAGGAAAATATTTCCCAGTTGGATTTATTAAGTTGTTACTTTATACTCGTGTACATAATACTTCTATCAATTAATTTAGAGAAGTTAAAACAATTCCTGAAAGCCACAAATTTACCGTAATACCTCAACCTTAGGTATTATATTAAATTTGTAGGTTTCAGTAAATATTTTAATATGTCTGTGGTTTTAGAAAATATTTTAACTCATCGTGGTTTAGATTGATATATGATCTATGTAAAGTAGAAACAATAATTAATACACAATACAGAATACTTTTACTTTTCTTCTTGTTTTTGCATACCTATCAATAAAAAAATAGGATAACAATTCCTCTAAAGCAAAGTCTTTGCTTTTTACTTAAAGTGTGTGGATATTGGAAGTTCATTAATTTTCCAGTCATATACCTAGTTTATAGATCTGCTTTTCTACATAATGATTATTATTATTATTTTCTGTTTTAATATCCCACAACCAATAAATTATTATAAAGCGTCTTTTGACAACTATCAGGACCATTAAGTACTAATAAAAACCTTCTAGTTAAAATGATATTGATATGTATTACGACTCACCTAGTGTTAGCTTGTGCAATTGTAAATCCTGAGTACTCTTTACCATTTAAATCATTCACCACATTGTACCCAATTTCCTTCGCTGCTTCCAATATATCGTACGCCAATTCAGGCTGGTGCTTGAACCTTGCTGTTGTCAGTGGACCACCAGTCCCATGATAATTAGCATCTACCAAAGACCCAATCTCCTGGTTGTCCTCGAAGCTCTTAAACACGGGCAAAACATCCTTATAACTCCACCCCTTGTTACCAGCAGCTGCCCACTTGTCGTAGTCCCTAGGCGTACCTCTAGTGTACATCATACCATTGATCACGCTGCAGCCCCCAAGCACCTTCCCTCTAGGCCAAGAGCACCTCCTCTCTGGAAACCCTTGGCACCCTACAGGCTCAGGTTCTGTTCTATAATTCCAGTCTAGGTGAGGATTACCGTGGTAGCTCACCACCATGGAAGGCACTTGGGACCCCGGAGGTTCATCGTTCCCAGCTTCTATCAGTAGTACCTTCCAGTTGGGAACCTCTGAGAGCCTTCCTGCAGCTGCGGCACCTCCACTCCCACCCCCTATCACGACGAAGTCGTATTCAGGATCTGGTGTCGTTTTGGGAACCACCCTTTCACAGATCTCGGATATGTCGCACCGTTTCCGGATGAAGGAGTCCAGTAGGGTCATGAAGAGTACGAACGCGCCACCCCCGCACGTATTGTCGAGTGGAGGGCCGATGTAAGGCGCCGCGCAGCCACATTCCATTTTTAGTGACCGTTCAATTAGCTTTTCGGAGACGACTGAGCAAAAACGGGTCAGAATGGAATAAATATGCGGCGGCTGACTGGATTTATATCGTGAAACTGTTATTTGGTCAAGCCGCGCTCAGTGAGGCTGCAGACGCGAGGTCTGATGTAACTGGGGTATCCCGCGATGATACCGTATGAGCTTCGGAGTCACGACGCGTCTTACAAATCGTATATTTTTGGAACGTAAGGAACTCGGGAATAGTAAATTCCGAAAAAAGCAAAAGGTCAGCCGTTTTATGGATTAATAAAAAGTTATTATTTTGTATTAATTGTAATATTAAAATAATTGTGGTTTTATACAGCGATAAAAAAATAAGACAGGTTTTTTTGCGTTTGATGATTTTTTACCTTTCTCAATATTATGCCTATACTTTACATTTACATAGTGTTAAGATTAGGACTGTTACTTTTTGCTAATTAATTTGAATACCTAAAGTGTTGAACTTTTATGTTACTATGAACATATGTATAGGTATTTAAAATACGGTGGTTTTTCGGGTTGTTATGATGTGACCTATGTACTTAGTCGCCGCTAATTACAGACTTACATGCACTTTCTTAGCCTTAGCTAGGAACCTTTAACCTACCCTTGTTGTTCTCGGGTTAGACTCTGTGTGGGCCGCGGCCGATCTGCTAACAGTACCCCTAGGTCCGCCTTGATGATGATTTCGGTTCTCGTTGCTAGTTAAAGTCGTTACTTTTCTCTGGAACATTCCGAATTTTTAATCAGAAGCCGTGAAAGTTTTACAACATCTACAAAGTTTAACACCGACATTGCCAATTTTCACTCCTTCCTCCCTGAGAAAAAAAAAACTTCGAAATTTTGAAAAACTAATTTTTTTCGAATATATTCGGAACTATTAGGAATTTTCAAATTTTAAAAACGAATCCGCGATCGCCATAAAATTCTGCACAATTTTTACCATTTGTGTAACTCTAAAAATAAGAAAAATACCTGTATAGGACAATTAAAAAGTTGTAACCCTGTATGTTGATATAACTTATTGTCACTCAAAATTTTTGTGCGTTAAAATTTTTTCTTAGCAAATGTAACTTTGTATAAACTTTAGTTAATGAATATCTGGCTTACAGTGGAGCTAATGTTGTCATAGTAGCTACACAATAACGATGTTCATAAATTTATAAGCTTATTATTACGAAAGAAAAGTTCAAAATGCGTAGAAGAATATTGGAGAGGAAAAAAAATTAGAATTGAATTTTGCACAATATACTGTAAGTTAAAAATGCTTAAATTTATTACCAATGCTGAAAAAATAGCAATAATTGATGAAAAAAAGGCCAAATAATTAAGTTTTTTGGACATCTTTTTTTTTATATTTTAATTGTTCCGAAGGCATTCTAATTTTGGTAAAAAAAACTTTAGAGTATAATAAAATAACACACCAAATTTCATTAAAATCGTTTGGATAGTTTTCGCAAAACAATTTTTGAAAAAAAATTTGAAATGAAATTTTTTAATTTTCAAAATGTTGCACAGCTTCAAATAAAACATCTAGATATGTACTTGAAAATTTTTTTACATAGAAAAGACCGCTCAACCTTTTAAATGGTTTTTGAAAAATTGAAATCAGTTGATTAGGACGGCCACAATTTTTAAAGTTGACATCCTTTTTTTATTTTTAAACAATTAGATTACATTTATCAATTTGCAATTTAGTTTTTTTCAAAAATTATAATTTTAAAGTACTCGGAAACACGTTTCTTTTTTTAAAGTTAAATTCCGTTTATTGGTTCTCGAGATATTATTGGCATTTACCATTAATTTATAAAGAATTTATCAATAATATTTGATCCAGTGGCTTCGTTTTTCCGAGTTCTAAGCTGGAAAAAATTTTCATATCCACAAGTTATGGCAACATAGATAAATCAGCGGAAAAACTGTCGCTCGTACGCGCGAAAAATGACTCAAAACATGAAAGGTTGGAGAGGGGGCTTTCGCTCCGAGACTGAATTCGGAGGTTCAAAAAAAAAATCATTATCTCGGCTTCTAATGGACCAATTTCGATCTTTTTTTTTACTCCGACGTCTCGCGAGCCAAAGGAATATCATAATGCCAACTGCCTAATTTGCACATACTTTGTTATAAACAAAGTTTATTATTTATGTGTTAAATATACTGTATATTTTACCCTATGCTATTGCATTTTTTCAATGAAAAAATTTGTTTACGTATATATTTCAACATTCTGAATATGAATGTATTTTGTTATAAATATTACAATAATTAAAATTATTTTTGTTTAAGCAAATAAAAAAAAAATCTATTTGCAAATTAATTTTTTTGTTAAATACATAAAATTAAGAAAAAAATAGTACTTGAAAATTATAATTTTTGAAAAAAACTAAATTGCAAAATGATAAATGTAATCTAATTTTTAAAAATTTACTGTGGCGGTTCTAATCAACTGATTTCAATTTTTCAAAAACCATTTGAAAGGTTGAGCTTTATTTGAGGCTGTGCAACATTTTGAAGACTCGAAAAATTTTTTTTTTAATTTTTTTCAAAAATTTATTTTGCGAAAACTATAGAACCGATTTTAATGAAATTTGGTGTGTTGTTTTATTATACTCTTAAGTTTTCTATCAAAATTAGAATGCCCCCGGAGCAATTAAAATATTTTTAAAAAATTATCCAAAAAGTTTGATTATTTTGCCTTTTTGCAATTATTGCTATTTTGCAACATCGGTAATAAATTTAAACATTTTTAACTTACAATATATTGTGCAAAATTCAATTCTAAAACTTTTTTCCTTTTCAATATTCTTCTAAAATGCATAGATTCCAAGACATAAGTAAACTCAGATAAAATGGGTATTTTTTAAAATTTTTTAAACATTTTTGCAATTTTGAAAATGTTTATTATGTGAATTGTACTGAAGGTAATCTAGAAAAAATTTACTTGCCCCTTCTCACATCCACCTCAAAACAGATCCGCCCTGGTCTAATTATCCATGATGTCTTTTTTGCAGTTGGATATTTTCAGATGCCCCCTAGTTCGGATGTTACTAATTAGCCATTTTTCAAATTTTATGGTATTTCTCATGTACAATAATTATACTGTTTAGTTCAGTACCTACTGATATTTTGTAACAAAAGTACAGTGAAATAATGTATGTAAATTACAGAAATGTTTACAGACTTGGAGATGATTTTTCATAATAGGATAAATAAATACGATAGTTGTAATGCATTAATAATAAGTATTTTCGATAATCAAAATCGTTAAAACTGAAAATTGTTAAAATTTGGTAATGATCCTCAGGTTACAAACTATATAAAAAGTAGTGAACAGTTATGGCGATAAATGGCATGTCGTTCTCTTTTTTTTTGTAGTAGGTATACCAAAAAATGACTATAGTAGGATCGTATTCGATGCAAAGTAGAGCAAAAAATTGTCAGCCTTTTATCAAAGGAAAATCGTGTCATCATTTTTAGGAGGCGTAAGATGAACCATTTAAAATTTAAAATGAAATTGAATGTAAAATCTGAAATACCGCTGCATACGAACTTGTGTTCTGGTTCTAGCTGTAGTCGGCCAGGTGCATCGAGTGTACGATTATACGTCAAATACTAACCTGACGAGCTTGATCGTAAAGCAGGGAACAATAAACAGTAGCGCGTACAGAGGTAAAATGTAGTACATATGTGGAATTTAAATAACGAATTGGATTTATAATATTTAATAATTAAATAATTTTTAATAGTTTATGAGAATAAAGGGATTTTTGTAGGAACAGGGTTCCAGACGTGAACTGATCCCTTCATCGCACCCCATTACGATTCTTTTTTTTAGAACGAAGTTTCAAAGCAAAAACCTTGTATAACAGATATACTATAAATATTTACAGAATGAAAACAAAATATAAATCCTATGATATGATTCTATCAAATGAAAACACTAACAACAATTCTCTATCAATCTCAACAAAATAAGTTATTTTTCTATCAAACAAGAAATATTAACAAATTATAAACAAAATATAAATTCTATGATTTATGTATTGTACGCCGAACTGCATTTTTCTCATCATCATTTAATATTAATTTCTTCTTTCCACTCCCTTTTTAGGTTTTTTAATGTCTCCTTCATTTTTCTTCTCTCTTAAAATTTTGAAAACCGATGATTCGCTTACTCCAGTATATCTAGAACATATTTCCACCAAACCAGCCTTCAGTTTCAAGGGATGATCCTTTTCTAAAGCGTTATAGACATTTAATATTATCGTTTTTTCTCTGTAACTTGATACAGATTTTTTTGTACCCACAGCAGTACACCCGGCTTGCGAACATCCAGGCACCCCCTCCATTTCTCCATATAACGACAACAGAGCAATAATTATACAAAAAACTTCACTTCACTAGCACAGAAAATATAATAGCATTCACGATTCACAAACAACATCCCAAAACACACACACAGCACACAAATAAAACACTAAAACACTTTTGTTACGGTGCACAAGAAATATGATTTCACTCACAAATTCTCAAATAATAGCGCGAAACACACATACAGCCCGAACGAAATATAATTGCACTTATAACAGTTATAACCTCACAAATATCGCGAGCGAGAAACACGCAGCACCAATACAACCGAAACGAAACTGACCACGCCGGGCCGGCACGCGCGCTGCCGCAACAAACACAAGACACAAGTCATATGAGGGAGCATGAAGGGAGTAATAAATGTATTGTTGCCCTGCCGCCCTATGTGCGAAGGAGATGCCTTTGTTTTTCATTTTGTCCTTCATAAATATATAACTATTAATCCATAATGCAGAAAGAAATTATTCAATTTCCAAAACCCCCTAAAACGTGTTGCACTGATTCCCTTGACAGGCAATGATTTATTACTTTGCATCGAATATGATCCTACTATAGTTCAATATTCGGTTACTATCAGTTGTATTAGTTTTCAGTAGGTGTCATTGTTAGTGAACAAATGTTTATGTGAGACTATATATTTTTTCTTTGAACTGTGTTTACGTTTTCGTCAAACGAGTAGTTCTGTAGTACCTATGTGTATTAATCAGCGCGAATAAACATACTAAAGTACTCCACCAGTATAGTATAAATGAATTGCTAGATATGGTAGTAACATATGGAAACGCGAATTAGCTTCATATCTTTATACACAGGGCTTCCAAATAGACACGCACCAATAATTGTAAACAGAAGCAGAACTATCGGTGGAGTTGGCCGTTTCAAAAGAATTTTTATGGTATAAACAAAAGTATTCTATTTACAAAAAATATTTTTGGCAATCTACTCATTTTATTTATATACTCTTTAAATATTTCCAAATTTATAAACAACCATATATTATAGCAAGTTACACGGAGTAATTGCTATGCATTGAGCTGTAAATATCTCAGAGAGAAACAGGAAAAAAATCATTATAGTTTATTTAAATATCTACATAGAAGTTAATATATTATGTAGGTATATAATGCTGAGAAATTCATTTCTATAGTAGCTACTGCACTGTACCACTTCTGATGTCTATCTCTTCAGCGATTAATCAAACATTGTCAAACGTTTGGAAAATCGTGAGATCGTGAGTATTAAGTCAGTCATAATTTTTTTTATTCTCCTCTCATCCGAACAGTCCTAAAGGCCTGTTGCATCACCACTCTGTATAATAGTAATGTCTTTACCCCTCATTCTAAACTCCAGGATTAGCTCAGAAGTCGAATACTTGTGCGGGGGAGGGGGCGGCATATTATTATTCAGTAAATCTCTCTAAATATATAAAATCGCTATATTAAATTAATTCTAAAAATTGTCCTAAATTCACGCCAAATGAATTTTTATATGTACTCTAAATCCAAAATATTTAAAGTTACTTCATAAAAAGTTAGTAGACAATTATCTACAAATAAAACTATGTTGTACCTTTAAACCTTTAAAGAATTGAAACCCACTTCCTTGCAGAAATATATTAATCGATGTATCGTTGCAGAATTTCGTGTTAATCCACTGTTTTTCACAAAATATATAACAAAATGGAGGGGGCCTATTAATAACATTTTTCTCCATATTTTACTCAGACCATTACTTACTTTATTGTAATTTTATAGACCACACAATAACAATACATTCTGCAAGTTGTGGTTTTATAGACTAATGTTTGCGCTTTAAAAACAAGTGCGAATTTATTATTCCTTTTAGAGGCAATTTTACATCCCGTGTTCGTTTTGCAGAGGGATACATGTCATCAAATTATTAATATACCCTTACTCATTTCTTACAACCTCTTTCCTCCATAAACAAATTTCCCTCTAATAACTTCCTAAGTATAGCATTACATAAGCTTATAAACAAATGGGGTATGTAAAGCTCAAAGTGCACATTAATTTAACGATGATACACAAACAATAACTTGTCACTTAATAAATTCCGTATTATGTGTTCATAACCACAATATTAACGCGTTGGAAGAACTCTGCGGTTTCGAAATATACCTATGTTATTATTTGTTTATGTTCGCTATTAACATATTATGATCAGACGATGATTATCAGTATAAATTCACAAGAATAGGTGGAAATGCATTATTTATTTATTGAGAATTAATGCGCTCATCAGAATGATAAAACAATATTAGTAATATTAATTTTGTATGATGGATATAAAAAAAAATTTGTTTAAATTTAATCTAATTTTAATAAAAAAATTATAATAAAAAATTTCATTAAATAAAAATTAATCCTTTAAATGGAAAAGAGAGGAAAGGAAAATTATTATTATTATTTTTTGTTTAAATTACTATGAAATTGACCAAAGTGGGATTAATTCAAGAGCGATTTTCTCAGAAACCGTTAAAGATAACGATTTGAAACAAGAGTACCTTTTTAACGTAAAACAGTTCGGGAAAACGGAATTTGCTGTCCAATTTGTTAAAAAGTCAAAGATGAAAAAGTTACACACGCAAAGTACCAAGGGCCCCCCCGTACCCACCCCAATGGACCTTGTGGAAATAAATGGATTAGTCCATTAAATTACTCATCAAAATTTAGCTGTGTATACCAAATTCCATTCATTTATCACAACGCGATTGAGAGATATTGCAAAAAAATGATTTCCGTTCCTCCCTCTTCAATGGGTCCCTGTGCCCTTAGGAAGCATTTCCGGACCCATGTTCATATGAACTTTTTTACTTAGTTTTGATCATAGAATCGGCCTGTTCAGGGTTGGCAGCTAATTATGTATATTTGAAGTTCTTCTAAAAAATGTGACAAGGAAAACGTTCAATGAATTAAAGGTCTGGGACAACACAGTGGAAGAATATTAATTATGTTAGAGGATATAATTATTCTGGTCTTTAGTAGCTTTCTCGGTAGTAGTTACATATTTTGTTTTGAAGGATTGCTAGACCCTTATCTCGATTGAAATTATCTCAAATCTTTTGAATTTCTATTGCCTCCCTGCAGAGTTTGGGCCAAAATCTTGTCACTTTCAGCAAAATTCTGGTATTAGTTACCTAACTATTGCTTATCCCATATCTGCACTGCTGATTTGTATATGTTATATTTCTTTAATGACAGATATGCTCCTTTAGTCTCATATTGAAGCGTCTTTCTGTTTGTCAAACGTATACTCTTTCATGTACACATGCACAAATGATCCTGATATAGGTACTTTGGGACTTACGTCGTTTTTGCAACTCATGTGGGAAAGATTTTTCCTATATTCCTTAAGATGTTGTGGATAATAACATTTTCTCTCTTTAAAATGAGGACTATATTGCCGGTACATCTTTGCATATATAGAGCAGACAGGTTGTTGCGAGATATTTTTCCTTATCTTTCGGCCTTCTGATACTTCCATTCATGTAGTTAATTCCTCTAAGAGTAGGTCGTGAATGTTGTTGTTCTTTGTCTAAGTATTCCGACCAGCAGATGGAAAGTGAACGATTATATTGTGCTGACATTGTCATCTGGGTTGATTGGTGATGAAGACTCAGGGTCCAGACATCAATCCGTGTGAGTTGGCTTTCTGTAAACCCTTGTGTATGCCGTATGGTCTTCACTTGACAAGGACATCAAGAAATGTAAGGGTACCTTTATTTTTTTCATTTCCTTTCTGAAGCTGATGTCCGGATGCATCAGATTGATGTGGTTTGGGAGGATCCAGATAATAAATATATCGACAACGTAACTGAACCAACACTTGTCTTTAGTATTGCGAACGTCCAAGCTTTCTTCTCAAAGTTTTCCACTTAGACTTAGTGAAAGCTAAGGAGAAAGGTAAACCCATAGCTGCCCTTTCATAAGACTGATACCTAAAGGAGAAGTATATCCACCTCATCCTCATTCTTGCCAAATCTGCTATCCTTTTTTTTCGTTGGTGACCTCTTGATAAGATCCTTCCAAAGTTTCTTTAACTGACACTTTTGCGAATGATCACATCAAAACTTACTAAGATGTCATCTAGATCTAGTTATATTCCCTTGATCTTGTAAATAAAATTTTTTAAGTTTTTTCCTTCTTTCTTTCTATATTTCTAACGAAGTTGCTACAGGAACAAAACTTTCACATGATTGACCAAATAAAGCAATTTAATATGACGACAAATAAATGTGTGTAGTCCCCAATGATTGACCATTACTTTTAATTAAAAGTGGTACTATGAGTACCTTATTTTAATCTTGTTTTAGAATGTAGTATTATTTACTTTTCAAAGACAGCCAATTAACGATTTTTATTATAATTTATTATATTGTAAAATATTTTATTATTACTTTAGTTGTTTCTCCATTACTGTTTTTCTACGTAATGTTTCTGTGAAATAATAAGACAGAATTTTCGTAAGAAATGAAGAATCTTAATATTAAAATTATAATTAGCCTTATTTGCATCGCTGAAACAATGGCTAAGAAAATAGTTTTTCAAGAGAAAACCACATTGACGCATCCTTTTATTCAGAATATTCCGAGAACAGGAAGAATGGTAGGTAATTTTAGATATAAATAATGATGTGATATTTCATAACTATAATTTGTGAAAAGTTGCGCCGACATTGAATGTGCAAGAATTTGAAGATTGTCTATAATTCAGAGATCTCGTACATTACAAGACCTGCCATTTTTGATATATATTTTCATCCCTGAATATCCTTTTATCGTCATGAAATGTTTATGGTTAATATTTGCTAAAAATAAGGAACATGAAGCTTGAAAAATTCAAGCACCACAAATTACCCCCGCAGTCTGACTATCTATCATATGTTTTCGGGGTCGCTGAATCCAAATTCGGGGTCCATTTAACCCCACCACGTCAGGATTTTTCATAACCTCAAAAATATTCCCAAAAACTCAATAAATCCTCTATCCATTGGCCACTCAATCCCAATAACCCCTTAAACCCTTAAATCCCTTAACCCCACAATCTCAAAATGCCATAACTCCAAAACCTCAGGAACAATGACGAGGACATAGTAGACTTCTGTTCCCTTTGGGGTGCTTCATTAACGCGTGTTCCCCTTGCCTCACACTTTTCGGGGTGCTTTTTGAAAGTGTGTTCCCTTTGAGTCACACGAATAACAAAGTTGTCCGAAGATTTGACGTACATCTAATATTAATTCTTTACTGGGTATGGGATTATGGGGTTATGAAAGAGCATATACATACACCTCTTTTAGAAGAACGCTCATAGGTTCTGTTATATGTAAGAGGTCTATATTCGTTGGTATAGGTTTACAGCTCAAGAAGTGGCTCGAACATACTCGGATGGGTTTTCAAGGCTTCAACAAGGCTTCTTTCTTACCGGGTTCTGGGATTTTGGGATTATGGCATTTTGAGGTTATTGGGTTTAAGGGTTTAATGGATTAAGGGGTTAAGTGGTTATGGGGTTATTGGGACTGAGTGGTCAATTGATGGAGGATTTATTACGTTTTTGGGCTTGTTTATGAAAAATCCTGACGTGATGGAGTTAAATGGACCCCGAATTTGGATTCAGCGACCCTGAATGCATATGATAGACATAGTCAGACTCCAGGGGTAATATTCTCGATTTTTTTTGTGGAGCTGTGTTATACAAAAGGGTATAATTAATAAAATATGTTAAACAGTTGTATTAGTGATTGAAGATTTACTTGACTTTGGAGTTATTTAATTCACCTTATTTTTCTCAAATTAAACGATAGTAGAGAATATCGAGGTACTTAACTTTATTAATCTATAAATCAAATTATTCAAATTATGCTGCCTTAAATTTTATATAAAAAATGTGTCACTAAATATTTAGATCCCAATTTGTTATTCCTAATCTAAGGTGATTAGTCACGATTGGCAATAATTGTTATTGAAAAAACCAGGACTGTGGACTGTGGATATTACTCGAATATATTAAAATCTTAGCAAATTATACCTACAAGCGAGTACCACTTGCTTCGCCATAGGCTAAATCCAGTTGTGACTATTAATTTAACTAATGAGAGAGGATTACCATGAGCTTGACCTGACGTTAACCGGAAAATTATGCGTATTATGATGAGACTGTATTTTATAGAAACAATAATTGTTTCTTAGGGACTTCATATATAATTATTGGACCTATTGTACTTTACATTTCCTAATGACTCAGGTTTAAACAGTTCCATGGTTCTATTTTAATATAATAATACGGTAGGAGTGACGTACAATATATACCTGAAGTCAAAGCCTACTGAGATTCAATGAAACGGTATTTGCTAATACAATTTCTTTTTAAGATTTTTAGCCTCCCCTAAGGTTTAAATATCTGGATTACTGCAGTAATGGATTGCCATTACTGCAGTAAAATCATTGGCGTTAAATGTAGTGATTACAGGGTGTTAATAAAATGAGTTCTAATATTTTGAAAAACGATTCTACCTATAACTATAAGAAAAAAGTTTTTATGCGTATATTTCCTGAAGTTATTCCAATGTTTCTGAATAAAATCCATCTTGCAGTAGATTTTAAACATCCATAGTACCCTTAGGAAGCTGTGTAGGAGATATGTTGATTACACTTTTTTCTTATTTTTATTCATAAAATGGTTCCTTGAAATATTGAGCATTTAATGCTAAAGATTTTGCTGATTTATTTGGATTCCTTAAGGGTGGTATATACGCAATTTTTGGTCTAGTATGTTCGAAAATCTAAAGAAGTTACTAACAATATCTCTTCACTGTACCAAATATATAAGTTTTTCTTCAGGGTGTAAACCAACTGACAAAACATTCAAAATAAGGAAAGAAGCATATTTTTAAGTCGTATGTTTATTTCACGTTTCCTAAATTTTGCACGCCTTTTGATCTTAGAGAAAATAGCGTACGGTACTATAAACATAACCGCACCCCGCCAAATGCTTCTAGAAAACTATTAACACATGCATTAATCACAATTATTAAGTATCTTTTCAAATTTGCTGAACAAAACAGGAAAGGTACATCTGATGTTCACATGTTCTCCGTGATCTAAATTAAAGGAAGTTGCTTTAGTTTAGGGTTACGTTTTGTAACTTCTTGGCTTCTTCTACCATTGTCTTACTAAAAGTGCGATTTTTTGTATATAAAACGCCAGCCTTAAGAGGTATTTAAATTTTATATGAAGCAGTGTTTTTAAAAGGAAATTTTGTATTGCAACATGTAAATAAAATAACCATAGGCGTACGTACAAAAAATTATGGGTTGGTCAATGAAATGAGGACTGCAAAATGTATAATATATACTGTATGTATAAAATGTACATACATGTATAATGTGTGTGGTATTTTCATACATATGCAAATAATATTTAGACTCAATTAATAAAGATTTACATTAAGAAGGTCTCAAGTTTAAGTCGTTTTAAAATAATATAAAAAGGTGTTGTTTCGTTATACTATATTGAGAGGGTTGCATCTCAGAACGCGTTGACTTGTTGGTCTGAATCGATTTGTTGTGGCCAGAGGAATCTAAGGTGGTTTGCAGGTAGATGCTTTTCAAAGACACCCTGCTTATCAACAGCGGTTGAAAGAACGACTGAATTCTTATTCTTCTATATTTTATTTAGAGAAAGATGAAAATTATAATTTTTCACACATAATTCAATTATTTGTGGCCCGATTGAAAAAATCCTGAACTTTGAATATTACATAATCTATTTCATATTGCAATTGCAATTAGATATTTTTTAAACATTAAATCTAACGCAACGCCAATAAGAAAAGGTTATTTTTTCTAAAACTAATCACGTTACTGAAGGAAACATACAAAATCACATAATAGGAAGTTCTAGGAGTTCTAGGAATTTTTCGAGTTGTACTACAATAACGAAATTAGAGCTGATTTTTAAAATGCAGTTTTTACTTTTTAGAAAAGCAGATTCGACTAGTAGGAATTTAGTTATTTTCTCAGCGGAATGTTAATGACTGCATTGCTTTGCTGATTAATTTATTATTATCTGTAACAGTTTGTGAGAATTATCACCTCCCTGGGTATTATATACTCAGTATATTATTTTTAATGGTTATGAAGCAATAATTATGTGAACAGAAGATTTAATGTGCAGTTATATTTAGTGTTTCTTGGGCGGAATGAAATGATAGTGTTTAGGGTTTTTATGTCCTAATAATTATATAAAAATATATAAAAACTATATTCTAAATTGATACTGTAATTTTGTTTTTGACTGTTCTCTTCTAAATTATTGAGATTTGTAATAACTTGCTTCAGTCATTAAAATTGTAGCATTTTATTTTAGTTAAAGAAATGGTAGAGCCAAGGATATAATAGATACTGGCAAGTTATGAAATAATTAAATAATTATTAACAACACCTTTGTTTCACAGGTAACATAAGGTTCTTGCGAGAAACACTTGCGATTTTGAGGAACGCCTGATTGAAAAAATTAGCATAGTATTTGGCTTCTACTGACCTACTACAAAAAAAATGGGTATCTCTATATATCCGCGTCTCGTAGACGCCCAGCTTCTATTTTGCGCATCCGGGAATTCCTAGTGTTTGATCAGAATACTCTTCAAAGCTGTGTTGACATCTATTTATCATTCACGTGCTTATTAATTATTATGTATATTAATGAAGTTGTAGACCTGCTAAATTGAAATTAATTTTAGGTAATACCGATGTAGCTGTGTCCGTTTAAAGGCTGTTACACTCCCATATGGGTGATTGAAACGTCAAATATATTGTGATACGTAATCATGCAGTTCATTAATACGTATTTTGAACATCTGCACAGATCAATATTCGTATAATTAGGAAGTCAAGGAGAAAAATATAAAAAAATTAAATTGTACAATGTTACATCACAACCATTGGCAAAACTTTTTGGAAACACATTATACATTTTGATGTAGGTAATTATTATATGTATTATAATAGTAATGTTTATTTACACATGCAATATGAATAACATAAATACAAACGTTTTATTTGATACAGTCATTGATTCTTTTAATATATTATAGTATACGAGGTGCGGTCAGAAAATAACCGAACTTTTTGAATTGCGCGTTAATTGAGAATTTAGTGATATGCGGTTGGCAGGGTTGCGTTGCGTTTCACTTCATCTATAAACAAGTGTTCTTGGATTGTTGATATTTAGTTGTCGTGATATTGTTATTTAAGTGCAACGTGTTTAAGTGTTAGTGACCATTTTTTAAATGGCAACTGTCTGGAACAACGATACAACGTAAAATTTAGCGTAAAACCCGGGAAAACTTTCAGGGAAACGTTTCAACTTTTGACACAAGCTTACGAAGATGATGCTCTGGGTCGTACGCAATGTTGCGAATGGTTTTCACGATTTAAAAGTAATCGTCAGTCAGTTGAAGATGATCCTCAATCAGGAAGGTCTTCGACTTCAACTGATGACTCCCACGTTCAGAAATTCATAGATCTGGTGCATGCAAATCGCCGATTAATTGTCAGAGCAATTGTACAAGCATATCAACTGGGTCATGCCATGAAATATTGACTGAAAAATTGAACATCGAGTTGCAACAAAATTTGTACCACATTTGATGACCGAACAGCAGAAAGAAAATCGTGTGATGTGTTCCTCAATTCATTATCATTATTTATTTTTTGCTCACTAATTTGGAACCCTTTTTGGCATCAAAATGTAGCTATTTTTATGCCCTTAAAACTAACCTATAAAAAGTTTTTCCAGCTATTCCACTTTTTTATGAAAACGTGAAACAACCTAAACTTGGATAAATAGCGCCAATAAATATGAGAGCCATATTTATACGGAGGCTACCTTTGTCCTTTAGAAACATGGATTATAAGTTTATTTTCTTAAATGCCGTCGTGAAAATGGAGTTTTTTACAAACCTTTTCAGTAATTTTTATTACTAGCCGCTGGACAAGCTTAGTGTGACTAGTTAAGTATTGGAACAATTTCCGTTTTTATCTAAAGCCTCAATAAATTTCAGACTATTGATATATGAAACATATTTTTGAATGCTCTATCAAAAGTTGCTCTACAGCATTGTGATCTGGGTAGGTACTTCTCTTGTCGGCCATTGTTTCTTTTTGTAGTTATTGCTTTGATCTCGAATCACAATAAACAGGGGTACTTGGTAAATCCTGATTGTTGCCTCAAAATGATTCAATTGATTTTCAAATCACTACAAATACATATTATACTGTAGATATTGTTATGGGTATTAATATGTGTATGTGTGCGCCAATATTTTTATGAGTAGTAATATGTATGTGTATGTGATTTGTTTGTGTAATTAATATAATAATGACCCTGTTGTGTATATTTTTATGCTGTAATTTAGGTTGTCACTTATACCCTGGCTAGCTTTCGACCCTTCTCAGTAGTGAGTTATAGTGAGGTACAAACTCTGCAGGAAACCAAAGAACACACCACACTAAACAAAAGATATTATTCAGAAATTAATTTATTTATTAAATTTTTTTATATATAACAATAAAAAAATAACTGAAATATCAGACGCAATTTAAGGAATATTTGGAATTATCCTATAGCACTTTTCCAACACTTTGAAAAATTTTTTATATAGTTGTATTTAAATCAATTTATTATAATGTATTGTTGGTTGCCTATAGCTTAAGCGATAAATTTTTACCTTGAAATTTCTTTCTCAATGTTTCACTGTGCTTACTTCAAATCTTAATATCTATCAAATTTTAAAATGGCCAAATTTTTATAATTATTCAAATAGTGAAATTAAATTTATTTAATATCAATCAGGAATGAAGATTTTGTGTTGATATCGAATTTATTTTTAGGAAATACTTCTTGAATTTTGTTATTATTATTCTATAGATTTTTCTATGACTTTTTAAATTGTACTTTTCAATCTCTTTTACTAGCTAGCTTTATCTTATACGATTTTGTAATCCTTTGTGCACAAAGTTACCTCTATATATGTCTTGTCAATATTTTTATTGTCGAACTGACTTCCCTCTTGTACTCGGCCTGGATATTGTCCTGGAATACTTGTCTTTCTGCTGTTAATGGATATCAGGAACCTGCTGCTGGAATCCTCGTCTTTCTGCAGTTAATGGATAAGCCGGAACCTGCTGCTTACTTTATTCGTCTTGAATCTCGTTCCTGGAATCTTCTAGGCGTCCTCTTTAAGAGACTGGACTTTTGAGTCCTTTTCTTGGCTCAACATTAAATTTTAGTTCTACTGATTGACTAACTTTAATTATCTTACTATTTTCCACTAATTATTTCTATTTATCTGGGTTTTCCCACTTTACTTCTTTTTAACACCTCTCTCTGACAAATAACTAGTCAACAATCTTCTAAATGTTTTTATTTTCCTACTCTTTTGATTTTTTCTTCCTTGTTAGGGTCTTTTCACATATATGCCTGTTCTTTTAAATGCCGTTTTCTTTTTCCACTTCACTTCACTTCACTTCACTTTATAATTTACAATTTTACAATCACATTCCATTCCATTTATTTACAAAAATTTTAACTTATACTTCACAATACTCCTTACTTCTATATTTTTATTGGAATTTCATATGTAATATTTTATGACTTGTGAATCCAACTTTATTTTTGACATTTCACTGATATTATCATCCTATTGATATATAAAATTTTACTTTAGACCTTAATATTTCTTGATACTTATTTTTCTAACTTATAATACTACTATTAAATAAAACTATAATATTTTAGCTTTCGTTTGCTATATTTAACTTGCTGTTAATAATTAATTTTGATTATGATTTTCCAATAATACCTTTGGCATATACGCTATTTGACCAAAATGATAATGTTTTTTATACTTAAATCTTTGAAATTTATTTTGCTCTAGTAATACGACTCTCCGATAATAATTCACAATAACCTATTTAATACTAAAAATTTTTTTTACTCAAATATTTTTTCTAAGTTTTACAACAATTATTTCAATCTTTTTCTCTTCACCGTGTCTTATTCAAGTAAAATTTTAATTTAACTTAGAAATTGCTATCAATAATTTGATTTCATCTCAATATTTATTTGTTGCAGAACGCACCTCTTGTTACCATAACTCTCTTTTAATATGGTCGAATGTTGCAATGAGAATACATACGAATTTATCTCCATTGTGCAGTAACTCTGCCTTCAAGCTCTGTTTTGTTGAGTCCATAATAAATCTTTACTTTGTATATTCATTGATTAAACTATAAATATCTGTACACTACACCAAAGTGTACAAAGTCTTCTTTGGTGAAGAACTTCGAAACTTCTAATCTCGATCTCTGCAAAAAGTTGATTTCGTTCCTGATACTAGCAATCTTCGACTCTTTAGTTCCCCATCCAAAAAATCAGACGCTTCTTTTTGAAGCTCTATTTTTCTAATTAGATTATTCATCATATTCTTGATTATGTGGATCTGGACATTTTATTTCTTCTACCGGTACGTATTCGTCCCGACTTCTGTTTCATCTTTCTTTGTATAATTTCACTCTCTTCTTCAAGATTGTCTCTGCTTCCGATTTCTCTTCTTCGAACTCGATCTAATAGGAGGATCTGACCAAGAATTGACAACCATCCTTTCACCATCAGTCACTTCTGGTCTTCTTGCTCATATTACTGAAGAAACATTTGGGTATGGTATTTTTTTATTTGTATTTCGTGTTGAATTTTAAATCATCAAACTGGAAATTCAATTATTTCCTGCTTTTTTTTCAAAATACTTAGATAAGAACAGGAGCAGGTAAGCTGAACTGGTGTCACATTCGTGTCCAGTCCATATGTTGAAAAAAACACATAATTTTTCAACAAAAATGAAATGGCACACGCTAATAAGACGAACAAATCGTGACAAAACGTTCAGCCTTTGCGGTTTTCTGAAAAATAATTTTTCGTCGATATTGTTTTCCATTATTTAGTTGGGGATAAAAAGAATAAACTGAATGCAGAATTGAAAACGCGCATTAGATATTTTCTGAAAATACCACAATAATTCCTGAATAAATGAGTGTAAAAGCTTACAGTACATTATGTGCCCATATTCATTTTATGTTGCAATAAAAATCTCCTCGCACCTGGCGCAGCTATTAATTTTATGCCGGCAGATGCATTACACAATAGCTCTTTCCAGGCATAAGATGGCTGACTTATATTTACGCGACGGAAATAATAAAAAAATTCTTTTGTGTAAGGGAACTCGCACGCTCTTCCGGGAAAATAACTTTTCATACTGGTGGCGCCCATAACTGGTTTTTTACGTTTTATTCAGTTGCTCAAAGTGCTAATAACTGACGAGTAATTATCGTTCACTAAATCCTCTTGATTTTTTTCTACAAACAGATAAGCATCTTTAATTTATTTATGCTGCAAATTCTTAATATATTAAGTTAAATGCGATAGACGTAAAGCACGTATTTTAATTCGAAAAATCATAAAAATCACAACATAGTGTCGTAATACAAGTTTTTCGAGCGTTTTCGAAATTCACCAATCTTTCCAACCTGGCTGGAAATGATCATTAATACGTCTCTGCGACAGCCAAGCACGAGATAAGGCATGCTAGACCTATACAGGAAACCCCTAGGTTCTACCATGAAAACGGACACGCGAAAAAACGGAAAGTTGGAATTTTACGCATGTTTCCATTCCCGACGACCTACGACGTTCTGGATAGGCTCGTAAGGATCGTCGTAGTCCAATTGCTAGAAACCCAGTCGAAACAAGACGCGTTTCTAAAGAATCGGCAGCCAGAGCCGATAAATCGAAGATTTACGCATCTTTCCATATTCTGAGCCGCTACAGCTGTTCAATCGTTCACGGCGACCTACGACGTTCTGGATAGGCTCGTTAGGACCGCCGTGACCCAATTCGACAGAAACTAAGTCGAAACCGAAGATAATTCCAGAGGATCGGATGCTAGAGCCGATAAAGTGGAATTTAGCTAATCTTTCTAATTTTCGAGGCGCCACCACCCACTAATGGTTCCCGGCGACCCTCAACCTTCGGAGCGGGCTCATTCGAACCGCCTCCACTCAATTCGGACGAATCAGCCTCCAAAAGGGCAGAATTTTCTATGGATCCGCCACCAGGGGCCGGCAAAGATGTAATTTCGCCGACCTTTCGAAGCGCCGTCCCAGAGCCGTTCCAGAGATGACCAGAGACCCGAAGCTGTCCGCTAACACGCCAACAGGCGTTTATTAATACCAAACTGATTTTCAGATACCCCACAGACACACCTCGAGTCCCCACCGAGTGCAACCCCGAGCCGACGAGGACCAAAATCCCAGTACCCTTTCTGCGGAGACACGCTAGTTCCACCGCCAAAACAAGGGGAGATTGGTCGCCGAATTCGAGAGCGGTCGAACGTCTACTCTGGGCATTTGCAGTCTAATAGGTGGGATTGGAACCCCACTCAGTGTGTGCGCACGTCTCTATTTGAACTCCGATAGCTGTGAAGCTTTTTCATTCCCTATAAGTATTGTAACAAACTGTTCTTACTCCGCTGTAATTCACGCACATGTATGCAAGCGTTTTAAATAAATATATACATTAAATATATACATATATATANGTTTCTCTTTCCTCGCCAAACAAAGATTATATTTCGAGTTTCTCTTTCCTCGCCAAACAAAGATTATATTTCGAGTTTCTCTTTCCTCGCCAAACAAAGACCATTTCGAGTTTCTCTTTCCTCGCCAAACAAAGATTATTATTATAAATATAGGCATAAGTATTAAATAGATAAATAGATATTATATAACCGCTAACCTTTGGGTCAAGGTTCAGCATTGAATAAATAAATAGCTAAAGAAGCTATAAGAGTCTTAGAACTCCCTAATACGAACTTTCAAGGCTTGCAGTGCCTCAGTTCTATCTTTAAATTGGAAAGACCTAGTGCTTATCCTTAACTTCAGTGCTAGACAGAGTCCTCGAGCTCTAGTAAATTCAGTGCTATACAGAGTCCTCGAACTCTCAGTAACTAAGTGCCACCAAGGGTCAGTTGAAACCCGGAACTCTTTTGAACTTTACCTACCTCTGTAGTGCATCACCATGTCTTGGATGGAGAATAAATTAGTTCGTACGTCGCCTTCTCCGACCCCTTCTTCAGATTCTTCGGAACAGGAGGTAGAACGGACGCCGCCGTACGCCGACTCGATCGCCGCATTCTCGGTGGAAAGAGCAGCTGCGGGGTGGTCAGGATACATCGACAACCTTGAGGGGGCGATTCACTTCCCAACTTCTCGGCCAACTGTCGATCCGGACAAACACGTTCCTACTAACTCCCTCCAGGTCCTGAAGGAGGACACTGAAAGGTCCCTGCGGGTACCCCAACGGCCCTTGAGGCGTGACGCGGCTACGCCCTATGCGTTACGACCCGAAGGACGTCCGGAATCCACCCCCGCTACGTCGACCAATCAGGGACGAGGAGCGATAACGCGACAATAGCTACGCAAGATATTGAATGTCAAAAGTTTTTGCAAATATCTCGAGTGCTGTGCATCGAACATCCATTATGAAAGTTGTAGAGAATTTAATTATTTACAACATTGATCTCTTTCATTTTTTGCCGAAACCTTTTTCGAGATATTGAAGGTCAAATTTCTAAAGAAAACGGTTTTTCGCGAATATCTCGCTTCCTATGCATCCATGAAGTCAATGTAAAAGTTCTACAACTTTCATATTGACCTTATGAATGTCCGATGCATAGAAATCGAGATATCTGCAAAAAACTTAGACCCTCAATATCTTGGGTAGCCATTTTGTGATTCTTGCGATTTTTACGGATCTCAGTTTGGGACACATCAAAGAACGTCTATATAAAAATGCAGCTCGGAGGGAATTTTGTCGAGGTTTTTTCATTTTTTCTAGTTTCCTTGAGGTAAATAAAATAAAAAAGAGTAGGTACTTGTTCTAGATGATTAAAATATTTTATAACAGGAAACTATATGCAAAAATGCACACAATTGTTAAATTTGTAGCTGTCCCTATTTGTGCTTCAATTTGGTGAATTTTCATGACAATGTTTTCTGTGTGTAGGTGAAACTGCGTACATTGTATAAATTATATATCTACGAGCTCATGCATAATAAATTGTATTCAAAATTTGTGCTACTATAATTTGAACTAAAAGCAACATTAAACTATAATAAATATTGATATTCTAATAACAGAAACTGTTAGAATTTAATTGTCGTAGAGGAACATTTAATTATACACTGACGAATAACGTGTTTTAACTCTATATTAATAATAAAATAGTTTATCTAAAAGTAAAATTTATTGTCGATAGGAACCTATTTCTAGAAGTGTCATTGTGATAAAACTTTCCATTGCCCTGGAATTTAGATATTGCGCACATTTTGGCTATAAAATAAAAATTTGTACTCGGTCATAGAAGAGAAAGGATTAAAATTGTTCGACGACTAAAGATTCAGTGAAAAACTTACTAAGAAAATCTTCAGTTTAATTAAGAAGGTTCAAATTTCCGGAAAAGTTGGGCATTGGAAAATAATCGATTTATTTTCAGAAAAATTGAACTTATGTCAACAAAATCCTGGATATGTTGCCAATAATTTATTGTTATACATAAAAAAATGGTGTTTAAAAATTATTTTAATAAAAAGATAATCAGACAGACCATTTTCGTTGTTAGAAGAAATTTTGAATTTATTCAAAAATTACCACAATCATGTTGCTCTGGAATTAAAAAATTCGAAAGCATCTGATATGAACTCAGAAGACTCAGACTTTGATGATCTTCGTCTAAGTGCATTTGTGAAATAATATTTTTTCTGATTTCCGTATACATAGTATATTTTTATGTCGATATGTTATCCAATTTATTCAGTTTTTGTCACGGAAAGCGGAAAAAACAAGGTTTGTAAAGAAATTGTATATATTCCCGAATTTTTTATTCTCCAATTATTGATGTTTATATTTTAAATCTAACCTTAGTTGTGCGTTTTTTTTAAGGAAATCAATTATGGAACATAAGGGTTTAATTTTGGAGACGTTAATCGACATCATTAATGTCCTTTGTATTTAATATTATCAATTAATCAATAAAATGGGGATTTGAAATTTCCAATACGGTACACAATTTCATTATCGCCATTCAAGAAAACACGAAAAGCCGCCGCATAATTTTCAAACTAATTGGTCTTTTCGAGAAAATCGACACGAAATAATTATTATTGTTCTGAAGAATTATTATTTGCAAATTACTGTGTTTATATGCCTTTGTTGAAAAGATTGTTTGTACGTTTTAATTATTTTGGGAATTATTCGTCGTGTTGAATGGCGGGCGTGTTGGGAATTTATCCACTCAATCGTAATTAAATTTGTATTTTATATTTTCATCAACCTTGAGTGTGATCATTATTCCTTTAATATAGGTTTTACGGTTCTTAACTAATGCGATCCTATGTAATTTAATATTGCATAAAATAAAATTGCATTACAATTAATACTTAAATCTAGCCTTATATAAAGTTGCTTTGATGCTTTGGCAAGGCGAGAAGATCTAAAGGACGTAATCCCAGGTTGGATATGGGAGCATGAGAAGAAGAAGGTTGATAAGCTAGCCATAGCACGCCCATGTACAGTCTCATTCAAACCCTTTTCTGTTATTGCTAGTTGCATGCAGAGATTGACGGAAAATATGGCCCAAATGATGTCAAGAAACCCATGAGCAAATACATTTCAAGGAGTTCTTAAAAGTATTGGAAGGAATTAACAGTGGTCTTACTCAATCAAAGGTGCAGTTCTGTCAGGAGCTATAAGAGCCTGTATCCAATATGTCATATGAAGAACTAGCACTAAGTATAATAAGAACAAAAAATAATAAGATTTCAAAAGCAGATACTTGATTCAGAAACATTTAAAAAAAATTCGAATTCATAAATCTGTGGAAATGAAAGCTATTTCAGGAGCGCCTCAATGTACTATTTTTGGCCCCCTATTACTTAATCTATTTATAAATGAAGTGTCATATGATTTTTACCAAACTAGTATATCCTATAATATTTTGACGCCCTGAATCCGATTCCACTGTCAGAATTGCGCTAAAACGTCATCTTTTTTTCTAATCTCAAAGAATAGGTCAAAAATAGCAAAAATAGACGGAAAAGCATGAGAAAAAACAACAACAAAATTTATTCTTCACATTTTTTAGCATAGCTATATTTAATTGGGTTCGCTGAATCCAAATCCACCTTTAGAAATTATACAGCACACTTAATTTTTCCCAAACTTCAAAAAAATCGGCCAGAAATCGAGGTTTGCAAGAAATGAATAGAATCATGAAAAATTTGTTATGTAGGGGATTTTAGGTTCGCTAATCACGAATTTGAATTCAGAATTGCAAAATTCAACATGGCGGATCCAATATGGCGGACGAGATTTTCGAAAACTCAACAGATTAATCCCGAATTGGATCCTGGGCGGTTTTGGGTGTTGCTGATCACGAATAGAAACTCAGAATTGCAAATTCAACATGGCGGATCCAATATGGCTGCATCTACAGATGGATGGCTTTCTTAAAATAGGAATAGATGGACCTTTGAATGTATGGATCTTCGGATGTTAACATAACCTGTCCCACTAAATCCTACATAACAGACATTGATGTTACAGTTGACAACAAATTAAACTTTGATAATAATCTAAGCCGTAGGATTTGTGATCAGAAATACCATAATAATTTTGAAAATTAAATTTCATTAAGAAACCTCTACATTGCTTGACTCCATTCAAGGAAAAATATGCCTCGATATGACCAAATTGCTATTTATATTTTAAAAGCATTGAAAAGGTTCAGCGTCGTTTTCTAAAACATATTGCTTTTCGAATTGATGATGGTCCTATTGATTTTCTTCAACCAGCTCTACTAAATTGTTTTCAACTTCCTTTGCTTCTTAATAGAATATTATTTGTTTAACTATTTTATTTAAGTTACGCCATAATCAATGTGACTCCGTAATCAAATACTAAGTACATGTACGAGTACAAGGTACTTCAAAAATAGTTTGCTTGGATGCAAATAAACTAATTTAGATCAATATATTATGATATATTCATGGCACACTTTAGTATTATTGAAAAGTTACAAGATCACCTTTTCATCTCCTTTTAATATATTTCAATGAAAATTGGAATAGACTACTTGCAAAAATTTATTCTTGCATAACACATAGATTTCGCTAAGAATTCCTTAAACATTTTTCTCCCTTTTGTCATGTTCTATTTCTAGGTAGATGTTTTAGGAAAAAAAATTATATTTACCTATTGCACTTACTTTTAAAAAGGTATATCACCCTTTTGCCAAAGTACCTTTTTTAAACATTTTATATGACTAAGATCAAACTATCTCGAAAGTCAACACTTACTAAGATGTACCTTTTTAAACGATGTTTCAGAGATTTACGTTAAAGTGAACTAAATTTTCGTTCAAAAAAAAAAAGAAAAATTGAGGTCTATCTAGATGTCTACAATTACTCAACTGCCCTCAAATGAAAATTAAAACATGTATGTTATTTCAAAACCTCTAGCAACAAAAAAGACTATTTTAGATATTCTTTTTTGTTTATTTTAAGTAAGAAATAAGCCCATAAAATTTATTGAAATATAAAAAGTAACGCAACTATCCTAAAGATAAGAAAAAAACATATTTTTATTTTGAAAGTGATTAGTTAAGGAATCAAAATTGTACTAGAGTTAAATCATATTATTTTTATTCAAAGAATATTTTCCGTAAAATAAAATGTGATGATTTATATTATTTTTAGTACACAATTTTAGTAATACATTTTTTATGTTTGCTTTTGCAAACATAACAAAACATATGAATGTCTCCGAAAAACTGACTTAATCTTAATTAACCAATTCGTTTTACTAGTTTTTTTTTTACGTAAACACGAACATTAACTAAAATGTAATTTAATTTAATAAATAAATCACCATAACAAACTTACTCTCTTGCTGTCACGTTTCAACATTAAAGTTAGAAATGTATCGTTTAAATATAAAAAAAATATATGTTTTTGCAACAACATATATGTGGTAAATTTCTTCAACCTTAATTTTATTAAATAGATGTTCCAGTTCTACTCTTAACGTAATATGTAATTATGAATGTCTCAGCCAAAATTGATGTTGGCGTAATTACAGGTTATCTGGGAATTCTCAAATTATTTTGTTTTTAACAGTAGTCCGAAATAAAATGTTTTTGTCGTGCATAAATTTTTCTGGTCATGTAATTATAGTTTCTTAAGTAAAATAATAATATAAAATTTATAAAATGATTATTCTTTTCATCTAGCTTTGCCTAAATATTTTCATCATTATGCAGGATGAGTCACTTAATGTCGGAAATTGAAGGAAGTCGGTTAGCAATTTTAATTGATACCTTCAGTTTTTTTATAACTTTCGTACATCCCACAGTGATGCAATGCGAGATTTTTCCCGTCACGATTCTCTCGACAGCCCCCATGTAGACGAAATTACTTATTTTTTTTATTCGTTTCAGAAACCGTACTTTTGTAGATCTCTGCAGAAAATGATCATGTGACATATGTAAATTTATTAGAACGCTAGAAGACGTAAATTCACACTTTTAACCCTTAATTTCTCTCGACAGTACTTCATCATACTTTCGCACACATAGACGTTAAACGAAAACCCTATAACCCAGAATCAGTAAAACTTAACCCATAAACCCTAAATGCATAAACCCATATTTCATAGACGTTTAAACCATGGCCCTAAATCTTTGAACATATATTTTTAAACCATAAAACAAAAACCCAAGAACTCACCTCACACACCATACTCATTAATCTTAAACCCATAAATATTAAATCCATGAACCCATAACATATTTTATATCCATTAACTCTTCGTGAATACAATACCCACAAAACCATAAACCACAACCTATACACTAAATCCATAAAGTCCTAAATCGATAGACACTAAAGGCACTTGTGAGATGATATGGAATAGAAATATTACAACAAATGAAGCAAGATTACATACAATTAATGATTATTAAAATACTAACTCTGTTCAGAGTGTATGGAATGAGGGTGATTTATGAATTTAAGGATTATGGGTTTATGGTTTATGAGTTTAGGATTTACTAGTTTGGTGTACGAATTTAGGATTTATGGGTTAAAGTTTTATGGGTTATGTGTTCAAAGTTTATGGATTGTCGGATTTTGATTTGACGTCTCTGGGTTTAGGGTATATAGGTTCAAAATTATTGTGCAGAAGTATAATATGCGTACTATCGAGATATTTTGGGCGTAAAAAGTGTTCTCCAACGTTTAAATGAATTTACCTATGCTTTCACGTGCTGATTTTCTGTGGAAATTCGCAAAAGTACAGTTTTACAGTTTTTAAATACAAATTAAAGCAATTTCTGTGCAACACAGAGGTGACAGAAATTCTGCGCCCAGGTATTTGTGTCTTTCTACCATTAAGCAAACTCAGTGACAGGATATGTATGGAATCCTTGTCTTCATGTCCAAATAACCTGCATCTCGCGCTAGCATTTAGACCAGTTTAATTGGGGTGCTTGTTACAGCACCCTTAAGAACCTTCATATTCAAGTTTGATTAATTTATGAAATTTTTATAAAATTTTGAAAAGAGTAAATTGTTATTTTGGTTGCATAGTATATTTAATAGGTATGCTTTGAAAGTACTAAAAAATAACATTGATAAATGCTTCAAAATTTATTGTTGCGTTTTCACACGCATTTTAAAGATAAATTTCAAAATTCAGAAAAAAATTTCAGAGAGCCGTATTTTCATAAAACTTGATAAAAAGGTATTCTAAAAGATACTGAAATAAAGACACGATGTATTACATAATTTTATGAAAAAATGTTTGTTTAAAGAGAATCACAGTGGGCTGAATAGTGGCATAATCACTGCGACACTTGGTTCTGCAAATGTATTAAGATACCTTGTATACGGGTATAAAAAAATCATCAAAATGTATGACGCAAAATATTACAGCTTTATTGTGGATCAAATTTGAAAACCCTACGTGTGATGAGTTTTGAAATTTTTTTTGTCAAACTTGATTAATTTACAATGCTGTTAATATGTACCTATCTGAGAAATATTTGAAATAAAGATTCATAAATCTTCTATTAAAATTTATGGGATTAATAAAAATGTCCAATATTTCCCAAACAGTGTTTTGAAAAAATATAAAGCTAAATTTTTTTAATTGAAAATAACGGCACCTATGCCTTTTTTTCACTTATATGCTTTTCAAGTATTCAGGGTGAAAAAATTACAATTAAAAATATTTACCAATAATAGTCCGTTATTTTATACACATACAAGTTACAAGTTTTACACAGACTTTATGAGGACATCTTTTGTCATTTTGATGAAACTTATTGTTATTACAATTTTAAGGTTAGGTAAGTATTGCTTTCAAATTCATACATTTCATTCTCTAATTTTTTTCATTATTAGAAAATTTTAAAGCTTAGTGGCATTATTAACTTTCGCATTTTTATTCTCTTGTAAAAGTACCTTCTAAACTAATTCAAAGTAAAAGTATTAAGCTAAGTAATTAAAAACATTTTTCTAAAAAATCTTATTAAATGAAGTCAAGCAATGTTCTTCGGTACCAGAAATCTAGATATTTTACCCTACAGACAAGACTCGAAACTGTTGATATTGGGGCAAACAACTATTCTATGGCTACGTGCCCCAACTAGCATCTTTTACGTATCTAGATTTCTGGTATCGAAGAACATTGCTTGATATCATTTGAAAAGTTTTTTTAGAAAAATTTGTTTAATTTGTTTGAACAATAGGAACTGAAATAACGCTATATTATTTTCGCTGTGGTTAGCGGCTTAGCCTACTTCTTTTTAACACCCTGTGTAGCATGTAATAATAATTAATAACGTCCAAATTAAAAGACATTTGATATAAAAATAAAATTTCCAGAGACCAGTTTTCCAATATCTGTATAATTTAAAATAGGAAATTGTATGCAATACTGGAATATCTCAATGTAAATTTAAAAATGTTAATAGAAACAATAAATTATGACGAATTTACATATTCAGAGAGTGTTTAGCATGTATTTTTAACAATAATTCCGCTTACAACGATAAATAAATATATAGAAATAATGGAAAAGTAATATTATAAATTCATGATACTTATCCTTTGTATATCGTACAACAATCTAGTAAGCCAGGATTTCCTTGCACTGTTATATTTTACATTAAATCAATTATTATAGTATTTGCGCTTGAAAACAATACACGGGGCATCTCATTAAAATTAATCTAACTAGTTATTAAAGTTACATAGGTTAGTTTTCTTTTAATTAGTTTAATAAGTTTGCTGGTAACTGATGAAAGCATATTAATGTTAACATAAATATGTTCTTATTTATTCCAGTGCATTTGTAAGGGTAATAGTTTATTTAATATTTACGATTCATAAAGTTTAATATAATAAAATAAGTCTTGAAATGTGTAAGATTTGCTTTTCGTATATTTAATTTAAACTAACTACTCTCAAACATAAAAACTTAAACGTAAAATTATAAAAATTTAAATAATAATTGAATTTACAGGTAAGTTTGATATTAGACAATAATTTTTTCAGTGTTCACTGCTTAGCCTATAGCCTGCAGTTCCACTCAAAATCGGCCATCCTGTACATGCATAGGTACCCAAAACATATAACACCCCAGTTCGCTTGCAAGTGCATTGAGAGTAATGCATTTTTTATGTATCGGGAACTTTTCTCTCGTCGGAAATTTTTAATTACAATGGTTTTCGTGGGGGAACAACTTTTCCCTGAAAACGCGGTTCAGAATTTCCCTCGCGCGTAATAAATCGCCTTTTTTACGATTTTCACGAGTTATCTGCAACCGATGGGAAGGACTGAATAACTACTCATAAATCCGTATTCATCGTAAATAATGCCGTACTCATCGTAAATAATACCATCGCATTTGTATTCATAGTTTACAAGCAGATACGACATGTGTTACATGTGTATGCGCTACATTTAATATTAAAATTGTATGAATTTCATGCAACATGTAATCCACTTAGTTAAAGCTGTTATACACATCGGCAAGACAAGTATCCAAAGTTGGAAATTAATAACAGTTCTTGTAATGATAAATATCAGCGAATATATTTTAATCGAAAATATATAAATTATTGCCATTACTAGCTGTTAAATTATTTAAAAAAATTAAAAATATTTTTTGTTAAATCTAAACTCGTATCTTTTTTACGAAGCCTCCTAGATAAAAATTTTATACGAAAGACCCCTTAAAATTCACCAAAGAATACGAGATTTCATTTTTGGTTACCGTTTGTGAATCACCCTGTATAATTTACCAATAAATAAAATATGATAGTGCTGATTGGGTACTTATTAATACAGTGTGTTACAGTTGTTATTACAGTTGCAGTTGTGTTAGAGTTGGTGTGTTACAGTGTTGTTATGTTACAGTTGACAACAAATTAAACTTTGATAATAACACAAAATCGTGTGTTTTTGAGATGTGACCCTACCTATCTGTCTTAAAATTTTCCGTTGAATTCGAAAATGATAAAAAAATATTTCTGACTTGTGGATTCACCCCACACTCATAAAATTTCGTTAGCTAACTTTTAGAACGTTACACCACACAATTTTTATATGTAAAGTAATAAAAATTAATTAATTAATTAAGTTGTGGTGTACTCTTTATAATTTATACAAGACTTAACTCTACGAAGTTATGTTGACTAAATGTTGGCTGATAGAAGAGTACCTATAAGAGAACCTAGATTAGAAATAAGGCTTAGATATCTGAAGATTCTAAACAATCTCCGATTTTATATTAAAGATAATAAATTTTAAGACTGAATTACACTCTCAAATACAGGGTGTTTTTAAATGAAGTAGCAAAAATGGTACCAGTGAATGTAGAGCCAAAATAAGAGGATTGAAGTAAAAATACCTTATATGAAAGTTGCACCCCTGAGGCGATGTACCCTCTTAAAGGAGGGGATTGAAATTCACATTTTAATTTTTTTCTTTAAAATGAAGAATGCTAGAGACACGAAACTTGGTATGAGCATCCTACTAATAAATAGACAACTTTTCAATATTTGTTCGATCATTGGCGTATTTTACAAAGGAGTGAAACAGTCAACCCCATTGCAACATTTTATTAGAAATTTTGTATATGATGCAAATTATGGATTTAAAAATATTTATTGCGAAGACTGATTTATTGCGCAACTTTATTACCTCTTGTAATTTTTCGATATAACCGATAGTTTTCTAGTAAAAAAATTACATGCGTCATCGTTCACTAAAGGGGTAAGTGCGAAAATTTGTAAAAATAAAGTAGAGGGATGTCATAACAAATAAATTGTTATTTGTCATATTAATAAATTGACACTTTTTGTCAACCGATAACCAATTGATTAATTTATTATCAGAATAATTATGGCAAATAATATTTATACCAATGACGAATATATCGACATGCTCCAAGTGCTTTTCGAATCCAGAAAAAATAGTAATGCTGCAGTAAGATTATACCACCAAAGATATCCAAACCGACCCATTCCTCATAGACAAACATTGGCCTCGGCGGAAAGAAGACTTCGCGAAACTGGTAAAATTCAACACAATCGTGGGAGTGCCGAAAGAAGGCGTAATGTCCGAACTATTGAAACTGAGGAAGCTATACTGGAACATCTAGAACAAAACTGTGGTTCAAGCACAAGACAGATGTCCAGGCAACTGCAAGTTTCTCACTGTCTTGTGTGGAATGTAGCTCATAAAAAAAACTTTTATACCCTTTTCACCATTAACCCGTACAAGAATTGAATGACCCTGATTTTCCTAACCGCGTGGATTTTTGTGAATGGTACTTTAATATTATGCCTTAAATTTCCTAATGAATATACTTTTCATCGATGAAGCAAATTTTCCTAGAGTAGGTGCAGTAAATAAACCTTCATAATGTTCATTCATGGTCGGAGGAAACCAGTCATGAAATATTTGTTTCAAGATGTCAACATAATTTCAGTTTAAACGTTTAGATGGGAATTGTAGGAAATACTCTAGTAGGTCCTTTTATTCTTCCACACAGGCTTGGAGCGGCCGAGTATCTTAGATTTTTTAACGAAAATCTTCCAACATTCCTTGAAGATGTACCTCTCGCTACACGTCAGGTGATGTGGTATATGCACGATGGGACACCTGCACATAGTACACTTGCCGTTAAAGAATGGTTAAATTTAAATTACCCGAATCGCTGAATTGGTCGTGGTCGTGATGCCTGATGCCCCTGTTTGTTGGCCTGCACGTTCACCTGACCTAACGCCTATGGATTTCTTTTTGTGGGTACATATAAAAAGTATTGTTTATGCCACTCCTGTTGCCTCCTTAGAAGAACTACGCTGAAAAATATTTCAGGGAGCAGATGACCTTCGCACTAACCAAGTTTGTGCGAGTGCGTTATAACTTCAACAAACGTATTAGGTTATTCTTGCAGCAAAATGGAAATTATTTCGAGAATATTCTTTAAATTTAATTTTGCATTTCTTGTTTTTCGTTTGTATTAAATTTTATTTCAGATAAATAACGTTACCTAATACATGTCCCATAGTCATAAGCTATCAAACATTTTTCATTAATTAATAGCAAATTATTCTTAATGTTATTATTAAATCACCAGCTTATTGACAGAAAGTGTCAATATATTAATATAAAATTAAATAACAATTTATTTGTTATGACATCCGCCTACTTTATTTTTACAAATTTTCGCAATTACCCCTTTAGTGAACGATGACGCATCTATTTTTTTTACTAGAAAAGTATCGGTTTTATCGAAAAATTACAAGAGGTGAAAAAGTTGCGCAATAAATCAGTCTTCCCAATAAATATTTTTAAATAAATAATTTGCTTCATTTAAAAAATGTCTAAAAAAATATTGCAATGAGATTGACTGTTTCATTCCTTTATGCTAATGATCGAACAAATATTGAAAAGTTATCTCTTTATTAGTAGGATACTCATACCAAGTTTCGTGTCTCTAGCATTCCTCATGTTAACGAAAGAAATTATGTGAATTTCAATCCCCTCCTTTAAGAGGGTATATCGCCTCAGGGGTGCAACTTTAAAATAAGGTATTTTTACTTCAATCCTCTTATTTTTGGCCCTACATTCACAGGTATCATTTTTGCTACTTCATTAAAAAACACTCTGTATAAGTAAAATAATACAACAAATTTGTATCTGCAGAAATTTTGAGTAAAATATATTATCGCCTAAAATTAAGGTTAAGATGGCAACAGATATGTCTTAATTATTATTTTCATTCAGTTTTGATGCCAAAATTCTTAGGTTGACGGCTTTATTTCCAGATTGATATTAGTCTTCTTTCCTAGTCAAAATAAGGAGACTGTCTAAAAGAATGTATGTCTAAATAATTGAAAATGTCTTGATTGTGGATGAGATGAAGGCAACCATTTGTGTTGGTTGCTATGGCTACAATTAAATTATTATTTTATTTTTTTATTTAATGTTGGCGTCTAAGAATAAGCCACAAACATTTCAATAACAGACCTTCATTCTTTCCTTATTATCATCGAATTCCCAAGTGGTAAAATATTTTTCTAAAAGATAAATCGTGGGTTGATAAGAATTAATATTTGTCTTTTTGGTACAGTATTTGAGGGTGGGTGACTACGGTTACTGAAATCCTCAGGATATTTCTATTGCATAAGTTTATTTGCAGTAATTTGGTTTTAATATTTAGTTAAGTATGTGTCTTAATATGTGTTTTATTTAATATTTAGTGGTCACTTTCGAAAAAAGTATGTATCTACAAATTTTGGGAAATAAATTTTATCGCGTCCTGCATGACTATTGGCTTTTATTTTAACAACAAAGCGAAGCTCCTCCTACAATTTGTATAGTATAAGTCATAATCTTAAATGTCGTTTTTACTCAATACCTAATGCACAAAACATTGCTTTGTACCTACTGACAAAAGGCGACCTATTAATCTCAAGATACTATGAATGCCTAGCTAATGTCCCACTAGGCAAAATTAACTTATTAGTTATTGATATTGTGGTAGATAACTAGTCGAATTAATTCTAATATCAACTAGACAACTGAGATTTCGAACCTATTGGTTCTCATCAGTACGCCAACAAATTATGTATGTATCGCATGTACAGTACAAGAATAGTTATAGTTGCAGTAATAATTTAAGTAGGTAGATTCTTTGATGCAGATACCTTCTCATTCATAATGAACACGAGTAACAAAAACGAACCACTTCGAGGGAACATAGGACTCACAAGAATAGAAGATGAACATTTTTTTTAATTTTTTTCAGAGAGTAAAAATTCTGTTAAAAAGAATCAAGTTCCGCCACTGGATTACGTAATTTTCATTGAGGGTTGCAAATTACGCATCACATCTCATAAACATCTTATCTGCCTCGACTATTATAGTAAATAGACTATTAATGCATTTTTTTAAGGAGGTAAGTGGATTTTATCGTAGAAGTGGAAGTTGCTATGGACAACGGAAGGTAACTGAGGTAACTTACCTCTCTAGGAAAAAAACGATTTCTAGTTGTAAATGCATATTTTACACAAATAAATATAAATATTTGATGAACATTACATTTTGTTAATTATTAAAAATGAATATTTCTAGTCATTGTACAGTTAGTAACATTTATAAAATCTGGATAATTATTCCCCTCGTGTTTACTAATTGTCACATTTTTTTTCAAAACGATTTGACCGCACCATTTCAGTCAGCGGAGGCTCAATATTATCTGACTGATCCATTAAAGCAGCATGATGCGACGTACTACTAGAACCTGGAGTTGAGGTGTTATTGTAAAGTAAAAAAAATATCATCAACATAATTTTCTGCAATTATGGCTTATTTCCACCCACTTGGTCTCTTGATTACTAATACATCAACTCCTGTATTAGCCAGTAACGTTGCCGATGTTCTTCGGAATGAACGTCATATGGCCTGTATATGTTTCAGGATGTTCTAGTTTAAAAAACTGTGCAATCTTATTCGGAATCATGGAAATGGTATTCTTGCATGGCTGGTTGTAATATCTACCTGTTTGATAGAGCATAAAAAAGCTAATCTTGATATATTTCTTGAGAATTTCTAGGTGAGAAACAGAACCCAGACGAGAAGTAATTCTAAACATACGTGACATACCATTTTTAGAATCTGGAATTGTAACTACAAAATTGTCATCGAAATTTTTGAAATTGACCTTGTCCAAAGTAAGTTTGGATAACTTATCAGAACGGCATGCTCCTGCAATGCCTAAGACCGCCACTACCTCTATTAGCAAATATGTGTTATCGGGTGCCTGAACGAGAAAATCGTTGACTTGTTCTCTTGTAAAAACGTTTGATTTTTTAGGTGTATAGCCGTCATTCTTACATTTTTTCTTTCAAAAATGCTCTCAATTTTGGGTATTTTGATATATCCACGTTCTCCTCTATGAAAATAGTTGATTCATAGGTAGGACAACCGACGAACGATCCAGCTGTTATAATGTCATATACTCCCGACAAGAAACAACTACAACTATTACGTGTAGTTGTTTCTTGCAACACTGGTTAGAATTGTTTTCGCCTTCTAGGCGACAGTCGTGCAACAAAGTACCTGGCAAATTTTAGCAGGTCGCTTCCACCGTAGTAGCCATTTCAATGGCATAGTGGAAGTCGGCACGACAGACAAATGGAGCCATTGTGCTTCGTGTACTTTTATATGCTCGTTCGTAGCGCAGTTTCAACTTCTCGGGCAATAAAAATTCGCAGGTAGCATTTGTTGCACTTTCTATTTGAAAATCACTCATTTAGAAATAATAATCCAAAACCAGCAAAATTGCATCTTTTATGTAGCTTTGTTTATAGACACCTTAGAAACGACAAAGTCCAAACAACCAAGTCAGTTTTGCAAGATTCGAATAATGTTAAAATGAATTGATAGAAATGTCAAAAAATAAAAGCTGATCATTATTTCATGAACCATAAAGAACTGTGGGAGCAGAGATAAAATATTTTACACCATGCAGCAGTTAAGTATAATTTACCAGTCACGGACCCTATTGCCAGCCCTCGCTCCGCTCAGGCGCAAAATCGTCCTCGACTGGTAAATAATACTTACCTTCTTTATGGTGTAAATATCTATTAAGTTTTGCGAAAATCTCCTTCTATCTTCTCAACAATTTTATTTTTATGAATTTTATGTGTCCTCGAATTCCATTAGTTCATTTTTGTTAAATCCTGTATAAGAATAAGTCTTACCGAAACCGTGACAACTAGACAAGATTTGTGCGAGATGAAAGTGCATGAAAAAAATTTTTTACGTATTACAGAACTACTCAAAGAAGTACGGGTAATGAAATAACAGACCAAAAATTATACTTTTAATTCTTATTCTTTAAACATAGCGACGCCTTTCGAGCCACATACATAATTTTAAAGTTTCAAAGCATCGCTGGCAATCAACATTAATTTCTCCATATTTATGTGTGACTCATATGGAGAACTAAAAACTAATAATTTTTCTTTAATGGCGAGCATTGCAATATCCAAAATGAAGCGATAGTAAGCGAAACTGGAAATTTTGTAATTGGAACTCCGTCCCTTGCCAGCTTCCAGCGCGCACCGATGCAGTCCGTGGGTTCCCATCTATCATGCAGAGTGTTTTAATTAGGGCCGCCATGAATTCAGATAGGAGTATGTATAAATATTCATAAATTATTGTAACCCATTACGCTTCTTCCGAATGGATTAATTTACTTTTCCTTCAGGATGTTTCAAAATTTATGTGTGCGAACATGTTTTAAACTCCATTTTTAATCATTTCCGGCCTCTGGTGAGAACTGGACCGGAAGAGTTAAATAAACACAAACATTGGAATTTTCATGTATCAAAGTAGACATCTTCAGGGCGGTCTTGGATGGGTAAGCTTATGCTGGTTAAACATATAAATATGAACTTACTTGAGCTTGGGAAGATATTAAAAAAATAAATATAAAGTGTAGAGCGACGTTAATATATACAAGGTGGTCCGTACTGAATGGGTGATTTATTTTTGTATTTATTTAAAATACTCTGCCCTGACAGATCATTCCAATAAGGGCGTCCTAAAACACAAAGCTAAAAGTTGGGGATTGTTACGTTATATCCCTATTTGTATTAAGTAAATATACATACACAGAGCTCGTAAAGTTTGGAATAAATTCGAAAAATCGTTATTGAAGGGTTTTGACAGGAAATCCTCGGACACGTCAACTTTAGTTTATAAAATGTCACTTTTTTCAGCCATCGACTTTTATTTTGTTTCGTTTGTTTTTGATGTATGACGTCATCGGCAATTTTTTTAAATGGCAGCCCATATTTTTTTCCACGGATTTCGATAGAGCACATTTTTCTGAGTACGAATATGTCAAAAACG